>NW_025940350.1:0-325924 GCF_000764305.2 Hyalella azteca
GCTTGCACGAGGATTGAGCAGTAGGTTATATGAAGAGCGAATCAAGATAGAGCTTGCACGTTTATAGAGCACTAGGTTCACGGCGGGGAAAATCGAGGTAGAGCTAGCATGATGATAGAGCACTAGTTGCATATCAGAGTGAGCAAATGGAGGTAATAAAAGTAGAGCAAATTATTATAGAGCTTCAACGGTGATGTAGCGCCATATGTAAGATCGGTAAAAAGCAGGGTAGAGCTGGCAGGGCAAATGTGCACTATAGGTGCCTGGCAGAGCAAATCGAGGAAAGGAATGCACGAGGATAGAGCCGAGGTAGAGTTATTATCACGATAGAACACTAGGTGGATGGCAGAGGAAGTTAAAGAATAACAAAGAGAAGTAAATAAAGAATAACAAAGAATAGCACTGTGATAGTTTATAAAGGCAGAGCAAATAAATGTAGAGTCGCACGAGGATTGACATCTATGTGCAAGGATGAGAAAATCAAAGAAGATTCACGATGAAAGAGAGAGTGAAGAGCTGTTCCATGTATGTAGTCGACAGTGTCGCTCTGACTCCCGTCGAAGCAGGTTGTGTGGCGGGCTGGCGCTCCATTGCACGGGTCTCCGCTCTAGGACAGCGCAGACTGAAGCACTGATTTCAATGAAAGATTTATCGTTTTATATGGACAGGCACATTGCCTATGGCAAGTAAAAAGCTTTTTCCACATAGACAGCATCTTAAGAATTAGAGAAAATAAGGAGAAATTATGATCAACAAAAAATGAAAAGCACTTCTTAGATTTAATGACATGCACTAACAGATTTCATCTGTTTATTAGCATGGATTCACTCGTCCGTCAATTAAAAAATTTTGATTATCTTATTGTACTTATATTCTATGTATACTCAGTAAAGAGTAAATAAACACAATAACTAATAATACTAGTAGCATTTGTTAAACACGTTTCGGACAAATTTACCGTCGGACCCGTGGCCGGCGGACTCCAAACATAGAAAAAACCGAGCCAATCAACGAAAACCTCGCAGGTTAGGATTAGTTAGGAACAGGTTCCATTAAAAACACAAAAAACCTAGAAAAATCCAATAAAACAATAAGAAAATCTTTCCGGCCACGAGACCGGCTGCGGGTCCGCCGTAAATTTGTTCGAGACCTCCTCCACGCCATGAGGCTCAGCCATGAGGCTTATCGTTCTAAATAATTATGCGTCAAATTTATTTTGTCTATTAATAAATAGATTGTTGTTGTTTAAATAGATCCTTACAGTAATTTTTTGGTTTGAGAAAGTTTGTGAAAATATTCCGCGATTCGAGAATTTCCGCAATTCCGCGATTTTTCCGGGAAGTTGAAACTCGATATAAGGCCTATTTGGATTTTCACTTTTAGAGCTGTTAAACTTAAACTGTTAGGTATTTATTAAAGCCAGTTTAGGCAAGGGGCTTTATGGACTAGTTTCCAGTGCTCATATAAGAATAAATAAGAAACATTTGTTATTACAACATTTGTTATTAGGCCTGTCGCCTAAAGACTTAGGGTAGGGCTGAAACTGGAATATTGGTGGTGACTGGTGAGCTTGAATATTATGTAGGATGCAATGTTCATGTAGGATGCATGAAGTAGCAGGTAAAAATAGGCTGTATTTTACTAAAGTTGGACAGAGGTCATAGGAACAGTTGAAATTGGCCAGATTCATGAGCATTTTTGTCTAATTTATTAATGCCTCCTACTGCACTGCAGTACTGCCCAATCACAGCCTGATTATCATGGGATATGTTGAGTTGAGATAATCATAATGTGGTATTTAAATGCAATATGTTTGAGCATGGGACACGAAGTAACCTGCAGTCTGAATGGCAATGTGTCTTATTCCAAAATAGATAAAATTTACAGGTACCTAACCTAGGTAGGCTAATTCTTGTTTCAGATAGCCTATGTTCAGAGTTAGGTACTCCAGCCTGCCACGAGTTTTACTCTATACGCCAGTCAAGAGATGTTGAGTATTGAAAATAACAATAATATGTGGCTTATCACTGTTATCAGATTTGAAAAGTAGGATCACCAATAATTCAAAACTATCTTTCAGACTTTCAAGTACATTCATTGTGTAGATGACAACTTGGCAGGTATTCACCCAATCTCAAGGCACTGAATGTAGCCACAACAATAATGCTAGGTTTCTAATTGATACCAATTGATTTAATATAAGCAATTTATTTGTTAATTAAATATGACCTTTTAATTTCTTTTAACACGTTGACTACGTATTGGTACATATGTGTACCACGAAATGTATTTCTTAAGGAGATAGTGGTACATAATTCAGGTTGCTTAAAATTGGCCAAATCCGAGAACAAAAAAAGGCCAAAAAAGGCCGATAATTCAATGTATACTAGTTTATTTGTAGGTTCCGCTATAAAAATTCCATTTACTTTCTTCTTAGAGTATTTAAAATTTAATTAGGAAGTACCCCTATCATAAATATTAGCCGGCCAATGCAATTGAGAAAAACTAAATCACGGAATTTGTCCAAAAAAATGACCGTCTGGCAACCGTGCTTAAAAAATAGTACTTATTGCCAAGTTTGTGGCTAAAAATTGCATGTCATTAAAAATTTTTAATTAAAAATAATAAAATGTGATATGAAATGACTCAATTACACTTTATTTCACTTGATTTATGGTAATTGTTGCCATTTTTTAAGCTATTCTAACAAAAACTGTACAGATTTGCCCATATGCCACCCTTACTATCAAGTTTGCAGCTAAATTTGGCCACTCATTTTAAAAATTCTTAATAATTGCTAAAAATTCTAAATGATAAAATGTGTTTAATTAAAGGCAATGACACTGAACAACAAAAAAACATTCCTCTGCACCAGAATTCCAAACCATAACTAGAGCTGCTGACAGGATTGATCTAGCCATCACTCACCAGCCTGTTTTAATCTTGAATAAATTCAGAATTTTTCAGTTTTCAGGTGTTGAATTTTGAAGTTTTAGGTTGTTCCGTTACTTGTTAGCTATCATTTGCGACTTAAAATCTATTGATATTACTGCAGAGTTTCAATAGCAGAAGAAATAAGCTACAGTGCACGCTTGCGCCTTCAGCCTTGGAACAGCTTGAGTACTTGACTTGAGCCAATGCCGCCATCATGCCATTTTAGCTGCTGCCATGGCATGCATAGTGGCAAACCAGAGATTTTTAGAATCAGTTCATTTTTAATTCTGTTATTTACTCAATATTTAAACCAATTTCTTATGTATGATAATAATGGTATCCATGATACTTAACTGGCCTACATACTGTATATTCTTATAATATACTTATATTCTTATAAATCTTCATGAATAAGAAGTTAGGTACTGTATCTAGAATATTGTTCAAGAATAATTCATGCTTAAAAGCCTTGTTATGACTTGTGACTTTGTGACTTGGTCATGACCAGTTGATAATTTTGTAGGTAAAATTTTCTGGAATTCAGCGGGTCCCTATGGTGAAATTCCATTGAAGCGGTTTCTCCGATAAATGTTCATTTTCCAGCACATGAACAAAAATGTATTAATATCAACCATTCTAACTAGAGAAGGAAGCCAGTGTGGGCTTGATTTTCAGATATGGGTTATTTCATTTCTGTTCCTTTGTGTCTGTTTGCTCTATGCATTTACACTTTTGCTATTTATCAACTGTAGGAGACTATAGAATATGCATGGTTAGTCTTTCAGTCATGCTAAACCTGTTGTTTATGAGACTTGGAAAATTATATTGGTGATCATGGAGAGTCATGGAAAAGTCAAGGAATTTTCTTCTAAATACTGGTACAAACCTTGAGTAGAATAATTCAAGGGTATTGTGGATATAATTTCAAATGTGAGCTTTTAGTTGGTAACCTCATTTGGTAACCTGCTTTTTGATCTCCTGGCACCAGCAAGTAATGTTGTTCAACTCATTGAAAAAAAAATAAGAGCATTGTTAATAGGAAGCCTGCTCTGGTCTTCAATCAAACTTGCATATTAAAAAAAGGTTTTGCCAAATTATGTACTATATTATGTATGCATGATGTTTATTGAATTCAAACTGCTGCACTGAAAGTTTGCATGTCAATTATATATGCTGTATTCTTAGCAAGCTAATTTAGCATAATGCTTGTGGTACTTTTACAGAATTATAGTCTATTCTTAAAGTGATGCATAGGTGTTTGTTTCTCCAGTCATCTAAATTTTAGCATTTATTTAGCTGCCACCAAACCCACTGATAATAGGTAGTTCTTTACAGGATTTTGCAATATATTCAAGAGGAATACACAAATGTAAGTATAAATCAATTTAAGGGTTGAATTAATAATGCATTCAATCCATATTCTTCATTTACATTTTCTGACAAGAATTTTGCTTCCAACATTCCTGATTACCAGCACCCAAAGAAATTGGTGCACAAAAAATGTAGATAAATTTTTTTCTATCTATTGATATCATAGGTCTGAAAATCCTAAAAAAAGTTCACTAAGAGCTAATTGCAACTTCTAAAATAATTTGCCGAAGGTACCAAAATTAACTTGAACTAAATAAGCTAGTGGAAATTTTTTTATGTAGGTAGCATTGTTATGCAGGTGAAATATATACAGATTTCCAGGTGATGGAATAATGCTTTGATATTTAGCCAACAAACCTAAAGCCAAATTTACATGAATTCTGTATGATTTTTGTATTAGGAAATTTTTTATTGTCAAAAATGTCAAAGTTTAAATGTCAAAGTCAATGTTAAATATCAAAGTTTTCATGATTCCCTACAATTCTCCTGTAAAAAGATATTTATCTACCTAATAACAGTGTCAGCTTTAATGATTTTACCACCTCTATTTCTGGAAATATTATTTTAGAGGACACACTCATAGCATTGCAGTGAGTTTCATCTCGAATGTCATTGGATGTTTCAAGTCTAAAAATTTGCTCAGGCATCCAAGGATTACCTATTGGTGTGAGCCTCAACTGCTATTTATTTCTGGCTGCTATCAAATATGCGCAATATAGCGGTATATTGCGTATATACTGTACATATATATGCGCAGTATACGTACTCTCTACGTAATTATGTCTGTTGAAAGATATAGGATTGAGTTCTTAGAAGACAATATAGTTTGCTCACCTAGGCTTGTTCTTAGCTTTTCGTGAATGCAATAATGAATATATGATAAGATTAAAAATGTTCAATCTTGTGCAGGTGTCGAACCACAAGGCTGCGGTATCGGTGTTAGAGCAGCAGCGGATTGGTCCTGTGGTTGACAAGACAGACTACGCTTCCCTCGTCTCCAACACAGACAAATCCGTTGAAATTCGCAGGCTACCCACGCCTCTGCCGTAAGCTCCACCTTGAGTTTGTGCCTTGCCCAAACCTTGAGTTTGTGGTAGCCATGCTACGCTCTTGCCGCTACGTTGCTGGAAAGTTTTTCTGGCTTTGTAGCGATGTAAATATCGTGCATAAAAATTTATCTTTTTAAATTTTATAAATGCGTCATATGTTTCGTTGTAATAGCTACTGTTATACTATTTGTAATGTAAATTTATGGACCTAGAAGATGGGTTCGAACCTTTAAGGAGCATGTATTTTAGTAATAATACTCATTTAAGATATATACTCCCAAAATAAACGATTGCGCGCCATCCTGTTAAAAAATGTAGATAAATTATCTACACATCATCACGCCATTCGATGATGTGGTCGCCACATAATCGCGCCATTCGATGATGTGGCGGTACCACTGCCAACGCTTTCTTAGCTTTTGTTTTCTATATCAATCACTATATGTCTAATTCACCACGAGTACGTGAAGATCTAAGCTGTAAACAATTGGCAGGTGGTAAGACAGCTGAGGTGACGTGTGAACGACTTGCTGAAGGTGTGAACGACTTGCTGGCCGCTGCGTCTACTGGGCTACGCGAGCTCCACCCCAGCGCTTCCACTGCCGTCCTCGTCAACACCCGAGCCTTGTTCCTGCACCACGCGCAGCAGGTCGCTGTTTTCACTCTTGCGTTTTTCATGCTCTCATGTCATCACCTGAAATATTTTCGAGATCACGTGTGATTTGGAATATGTGCTTCTCCACTAATAATGATTGGTTTTCTATTGCTTTTGTGTGACTGATAATTTTTAACTAGCTAGTGCATTGGCTCTCTCAACTTTAGAAAATAGATGCGCCCTCTCAGGTAAGCGTCTAACAACTTTATTGTGCTTTTGAATTTAGTTTGAGCTCGCCGCGTTGCCAAATATCTTTTTTATTTTTTATGGCACTCATTAACATGTATTATTGTGTTCTAAAACAAACATCATGGCAACCTGTTGCTCTCGATCAAGTTGTCTTCAGGTAAACGTTTGATTTTTTTTTTGCTCTTGACTTGCAGTTGGAGTGCTTAGAGGATTTTTCCTCGTACATCGCGTGGTTGAAAGCCGAACTTGGATCCCTGCAGCCCGCTCTACAGGAGAAAAATAAAGACGTTCAAGTGTTTAACCTTTCTCTATCCTAATTTTTCTGTCATGTTCTGTCAGACGCACCAATGTTTGCCTATTCGCTTAACTCAGTGGTTCCTAAACTTTTTCAGGCTGGCGCCCTTTTTGGCTCCCTAGTGAATTTCTAGCGTTCCCAACAGACACATATAAAATCATGCGTTTCTTTCTATAAAATTTAGTACGTTGCAATTTTAAAAGATAAAGATTAAACACAAATGTGTACTTCACAAATAGAACCCCCTTTAGTGAACCAATATGTTTTTCATCCCTTTTAACCATTTCAGCACTAGAAACCTAGGACGTCTCGGGGAAATTTACGGCCGGACTCGTGACCGGTCTCACGACCAATCTCCAAATTCAATTATCAAGTAATATCATTCCAACTAATGAACGCAGCTCAATAAAACTTGTAACATGTATTCATCAGAACTTGACGGAGATGTTTAGCTTGCGAAAATTTTTTAATATTTCCTTAATTCGTGAGTTATACAGTATTGCGCTACAGGCCGAAATTCGCAGTGATCAAAGAATTTCTTCCAAACTACCGAACAGATTTGAACGAAAATTTGAATATACATTCATAACTGCCAAATGGTGTTTTTTAGATTAAAAAATTTTTAATTATACCGTAGTTTGGGTGATTTTTTTCATTTCACTGTCACTCTTGATTTCACACTTCCTTATTCGCCTTCGTTCGCTAGTTATACAGATACAGGAGGAACGATCGGCTTCTCTACCGGCTGGTTTAACCAAGAGCCGTTTACGTATAGCCGTATAACTCGCAAACGATGGCAAAACGAAAAAATTGTATCGAGCTAAACATCACCGTTGCTGCGGTTAGGTATTAAAATACTAAATTTCGTTCAAATCTGTTCATTAGTTTGGAAGAAATTTCTTGATTACTGCGAAGTTAAGCACGTATTGCTGTTTAAATCACGAATGAAACTCGCAAACGAGGGCACAAGCGAAAAAATTTTCACGAGCTAAGCATAACCGTTTGGTACTTAGGACTGTAAATTCAAAATTTCGTTCGAATCTGTTCAGTAGTTTGGAAGAAATTTCTTGTTCACTGTGAATTTCGGCCCGTATTGCCATATAAGTATGGCAAAAACAATTGAAGGCAAAATTCACAAATTTTTCACGAGCTTTACATTACCGTACCGTTAGGTCCTAATGAATACATGTACCGCGTTTCATCGAGTTAAGTTCATTAGTTTGAGAGATATTCCTTGATTATTGAATTTGGAAATTGGTCGTGAGACTGGCCACGAGTCCGGCCGTTAATTTGTCGGAGACGTAAACCCAGGAGAGGTTAAAAAATATAACTCAGTACTTACTGCAGTGAGTGACAGAGCAAATAATTCGGATATAAGAATTTTAGAATCGCAGCAAATTTTCTAACTGAAACCTTGAATCGAAAACCATGTAAAAACCAATATTTCAAGACATCATAAGAATGTAAAGGCTTCACATTACGTTAATGAATTATTACGTTAATGAATGAATGTTTCATTGAAGACCAGAGAGTATTTCTTATTGACAATTTTCTTATTGTTCTTCTCCATTCGGCGGATTAGGCTCTTGATAGGAACTGAAAAGTCAAATATCAGGTTTCTAAGGGACATTTTATTATAATTTTACGACGTTTCGAATGCAACTTTATTAATTATGAAGTAGAGGAGGAGTTTTGCAACACCTGAATTAAAAATTTTGAAATGACATTAGTACGAACATAGGTATTATGGATAGAGATTTGAATCAAAGCTTAAATTACGATGAAAATTTTATCTCGTAAATTTTGTCTAACCGGCGGCGCAACCATAATTCATCTGCCAGTGCGTCTATAGCTTTTCGAGTGTGAGGTTGCGTTCAATTGTGTGCCGTATGAAACTCTATATACCTGTTATAAAAGAAACCGAAGCAAGGATTATGGTGTTGGCTTTTTGTAGTATTATACAATCCAATTAAAATGTGAAATTTATATTCTCGGAGATTTCAACGAGTGTTCGGTGGCGTTTTGTAAAGTTAGGAAGCCGAGGAAAGATTCCCCGTTAGTTGATCTAGTTTCAATCTTGCTAGTCGACCACGTTGAAATTCGTGGTTTCATATCGTGCGACGTGGAAGTAAATTATAGTTCATCAAAGTTATTGACTCATCGGTACTTCAGGATATCTGAGAGGTGAGTTCTAGTAGTAATAAATAACATGTCAATGTTGATAATCCTGCCGTCTAACCATTTTAACGTCTGCGTATCTCAAACTTATTGTTCAATTTACGCTCGCTACTCTAGTACTATTCAGCAAGGAAATGGTAATCCTGAATATCTGTAGCCGACTATTGTTAGGATATACTACTAATAACAAAACAATTAGCATTTTTAGTTAGATATTATTTGTGTTCCTATTCTTTGAATATTTCTAATGACTAGGTAATCCTAATCCATAGACATTCAGTCTTTAGAGAGAAGTACGAACTTGTACCTATCGAAGCCGCATAGTTTAAATCCTTCATGATCTTCACGATCATGTATGGTAACATTCCGTGTTGTATGGTAGTATTCCGTGGAATTCCTTGTTGTATGGTAGTATTCCGTGGAATTCCGTGTTGTATGGCAGCATTCCGTGATGTATGTATTGTAGAAAATTCAAATTTCAGTGATGTATAGTAACATTCCGTGATAACGTATGGTACCATTCCGTGATGAAGTAGTATGCTAGCATTCCGTGATGATATATGGCAGTATTTATTGATAATCGTAATAGTGGCTAAAAGTTTCAGTGGCCGTTAGCCCGTTAGCACCTCGATGGCTGTAAGTAGAGAGATTGTGTGGGCTTCAGTGGCAGTAGATGCTGTATACTGCTAGTCATTAGTAGGGAGACCATCGGAGCTTCGATGGTCGTGTAGATAAAAACCATACATCGCCCCCAATGTTCGTAAATGGGAGATGGTTCAAGCGGTTATTGATAGAAATCGTTGACGGTACGATAATGGTAAATGGAGAGATCGTAGATGACACGATTGCTGTAAGTACAACTGATAATCTCACGTTAGTCCAGTCCACAGGAGACTAATTCATTACCGTTAATTAAGTGACGCAATTTCATCGTGCTGGCGCGTGTCTTGAATATTGATTTAATTGATTGCATCGGTTCTGGAATGTTAATTGCTTAGTACCATAAAGAATCGTTTCAAAATGCTTGTTATGACGTGAATTTTTTAAAGGAAGAAGAATTTACGTGAAATAGCTAGTTTGTCTGTATCAACAGTATTTGAGTTTTACTTGTATGGTTCCTTAGCTTTTGCTGGCCATCATTAGCGTATCTGTGGCGTGAGGCAGCCTTGTAAGAATATGTGTCACGTAGCAACTGTATATGTATCGACGTGTGTTGTAAAGCATTTACGCTGGGTGGATTCCTGAAGGATGAATGTGTGAAGTGGATGCGCACATTTTGGAATACAATATATGTTTTTACGTATAGCATGTATCTTCCATTTTTACAACATGACGATTGACGTGGGACGTAAATACGTAAGCTTCTTATCTGTATTGATCTAGCCAATGATTTTTGTCCAAATAATAGGAATTGTTCTGGTTTAATTCACTTTTAATTCATGAACCTATATAAAGTTGATCGAATTATGACGAATGCTTATTTATCGAATTCATTAGCGGTTAAGAATCAGTAGCTATCGCGTCTTTATTGCTTATCGCTCGCACGGACGGTAATTTGCGTTGACAAAATCAAATGCGGGGCTTGTTGCACCAGCGATGGGCAAGCAACGCTGGTGATATCAGAGCAAATTTGTCGGTGAAGTTCAGTGACATTGCGGGTTGTGTACATACATACGCGGTATCAGATTACGATCCATTTGCTGTCCTTTGATAAACAGAAGATCGCGTAACATTACCCTTTGTGTACATATTTTTGATCGCCTATTAAATGAGGTTGGAATAGCCCTACACTTGAGTTCTTTCCAACAGAATTAGCAATTAGTTTCTAAAAACGTTGTAAAATGACTTCAAAAGTCGCGCACGACACTCTTGCATCGATCGGAGTTACGCGAAGTGAATATAGCGCTGCATTGAAGTGCCTGAGCTCGTTGGAATAAGCGTGACACGAGTCGATTTTCTTACACATAATCTTAATAAGGTAAACTACCTCGTTCAATATCGTAAAATAAAGAGATTAAAAAAATAAAAACAATTTCACGCACTTAATTGAACCTTAAAGGATAAAACTCACGTCGGATGATAAATATTTACATACGTTATTTTGTGTGATCAAAACGAACGGTACATGGATTTGTTCGAGTATGTTAATTAATATTTTTTTACCATTCAAGAAGACTTCATGAAAAGGAACAAAACTAAGATTGTGGAGGCAGAAGGACATGGATAGGGCTCTTGCAGCCGGCCTGCTGAGATTAGAATCTTCCCGCGTTAGCCGCTGCCCGTACGTTCAATGTGCCACGCAAGACACTCACAGATCGCCTCTCGATATGAGTCAAGGAAGACTGTACCGGCAAACCAACAGCGTTGTCAGCAGAGCATAAGCTGTCGCTCTGTAATTACATCGAGTATGTGACAAATAGAGGTTTTCCTTTGACCGTGGCACAAATTTCAATGTTTGCCTGGTGCATTGATCGTAGGTTTAAGAGACATTTTCGGAGAGAAAGGCCTCGCTACCGACGCTACGTATGGGGTTGAAGTTTAGTTACAGACATTCTGAGTCACTCAAACATCGGAAAGGCGAATGCTTAGATCACGGCCGAGCAATTTTTTCAACAAATGAAAATTGAATTGATTCTTTACGATTACTGCGAGATGCTCATGAACGCTATAACGTTGGTGAACGTTCCCATGACATGGTGGTGGGAAGCTTTGGTCGGCAAACAAGCCACCGTCACCATTGATTGTGAACTTGTCCTACGGTGTCTCACGTTAAGATTCTTTGCATTTGCCCAGCCATCAACAGATGAACCAAGAATTCTGCTGCTCGATAGTCACGCCTTGCATTGCTCCTGTAGATATTGCCTATGTCAGGCAGAACAACTTGACATTTCAATAGCGTCAATGCCTATACCTATATATCCACAAAATATTAGCGATATCTATCACAGCTTGTAACTTACAAGGATATGCATGAGAACTGAAAGGGCGCGTCGTGCATGCAGTCATTGACGGACACAGTCTTGTTACGCATATAGGTAGTCTTATTCTTTCATCGATATTCCTTCTTCTGTCATGGCCGGTGTAAAATCAAATATGTATAATATTTGAGAAAATATAACAATATTTTACCATGATCTATTTCAGTATCAATGGCTGGAGCTATATAGGTGTCTGTGACGGTTGATATAGTAATATATAGCGATTTCAGCGTTCATTAGGACGTTCTACCATCACCGATTTTTAGCATTGCAGAATTTTCACAGCTTGTTGCGGTTTCGAACACGCACCTCAGTGCTCTAATTTTGCCGTGCTTAACCGCCCGGCCTTTTCGCTGATTTGACCAGGATTGTAGCATGGTAGCTGGGATCAAACCCGCACCTTACTGCTCCAGTCACGCTATTCTGAACTGTAACCAATGGGCCACCTTAACCTTAAATCTTGAACAATGCTCACAGTACAATGCAGCTTTCTTGCTGAAGGCCTTGCGCACGTCCCCGGTAAAAGCTGGTCTATGAGCCCCTTTCAAGACACAAAGAACGCATCGATGAGCAGCTAAATATGCCAAGATTGCTAGAAGCCATTAACGCGTGCCAACCAATCCTGCGAGAGGTTGTTCGCGTGAGACCTATACAAACTATTCTTGAGAGAGACCGTTTGCGACAGACTCACTAAATGCTCTTGAAAGAAGTAATTTGCGTGAGACATTAAACACTCTTACAAGAGACCGTTTCTGCGTGTACTACAAACCAATCCTACATAAACCATCTATGCATGTCCTAAACTAACCTCACAGGTGGGAAGAAGACCCAACAAAATTGACACAGTCGTGTATGATAACACGAGTTCTGTAATTCGGAGCCTAGGTACATTGCTGAGAACATAGGACTTCTGTGTACCTTAGGCTCTCGTCGAAAGGGAACGATCTCGAGTTGGTTAAGTCGACGGAATACATCAAGGTCTTTCTCTTTATTTCTTGCAAGTCTGCGACTTAGTTTTGTGGGTGTAGTTACTGGCTTTTAATATTTCAGTGACTTGCAGCGGACTCTACAAAAGCATTTCAGCGGTCGAGATCGCCTACTTGCGGGCAGTGCGCTCATTCTGTCGGCCGTAATATTGGTTCCCGTGTTATGGATGGGGTTGGGAATTACATTTTTTGGATTCAAAGAAATTGTTCACGTTGCGTACAAAGATATTCGCACTCAGTGTGCTACACTAGGTACATGGTAACGGATTAATTTTTCATACGCGATGTTCATCCATGAAGTGTATTTTTTCGATAGAGTAGAAGCGAATGAATGGTATGAAAATCGATACATACGCGTGTTCTGAGTGAGAGTTTTTGAGCAGATCTGCTGCCTGCGCATCACGGACGACGCTCGCGCCCGCGTCGAAGGGCCAGGGTTGAGCAGCTCGCCACCCGCAGCCCCACCGGCAAAGGAACCGTCCTCATTCAGGGTCAGTGGCAATTGGATAATCGTCTATTGTTGTAAGCAGAACAGGCAAGCCTTATAAGCCCAGTTAACGAGTGATTTATTGGTAAATTGACGGGTAATTTAAGTAACATTGGTGTTGGTGAAGGTCGTATTGTCTTATGTTGCACCTGATAAATATTTGACTTTTTGGCTTATTCACACCTGTGTGAAGACCACACGAGAAGACAGCGATTACACTCTTTCTTAACAAATTTTGTCCGCAAAAATATTAATTGGCTATAGTACATGATATCCAACCATGAATCAATATGGTTGTATACAATGAGATCTGTATAGGTTTGCAGGTCATCCATCCTTGGATGTAAGTTGAGTAAAGTTCCTTTTGAAATGTCCTTGTGTGAATTATAAACTATAACATTACAATTAAATATTCATTTGTAAATTAAAGCAAGGTCTTTTTGGTTTCCAAAACCCAACCTCTCAGTGAATATTTTGTAATACTGCATGGAATATACCTATATAGGTATACACACTTTTTTGAACACATGAACTTTTAAATACAAATATCCAATTGTTCTATCACACACATGCAATTTTTATCTTTCTTCATTCAACATATTGATGCATGTGTCATTTTATTGATTGTTACATTAAACCCCTCAATAATGATAATTTTACAAGTTAGTTACAAATTGATGGTCATTGGATATGTTGAAGTTATTAAGAAAATTATGCAATATAATATGTCTGACTTTTTTCATTCTGTTCAATAGCAATAGCTTTATAATATTGTATGCTTATTTTACATGTTATTGATGAACAAATTTCTATGTACAGGGACATGTCGATAAATGAACTAATGTTATGAATACATACATTGGAAATTATGTCAGATTATGTTGACACTGTCAGAATTATTTTTTGTTTTAGTTGCAATCTATCAGTTCCACTAAACCTTTGTTGGCTTTTCCTTTGTTCAGCTTCCATTGATATGTAATTTAGTGCACAGATTTTATTTTCTACTAGAAGGTAGTAAGGAAATATGGAATATTTTGGAATGTTCTGTATACATATTTTCAATATTTTCTGTATTTATCATCTGTGTCCTGTTTCTATATAAAAGTTTTCATTTATTAATACTGTCAATGTTATATTATGTAAACTTATGTTCTATTTTAAAGTTAATTTAGGAGCATATTATTGGTTTTATAAGGTCTATCGATATTATATTGTTAGTAAATATATATGTAGAATTGATATATAACACTAAATATAGATAAATACCTTGTAACTTGAGTTATGGCTTCATGATTGGTCTAGAACTGATTACGAATCTTGGCACCAAAGAGATACTCAACTTCTTTGCCTGGCGGGCAGAGTAAATCTGGTGGCAGGAGAGTAACTTTGAACATATCTTGGGAATTGAATTAGGTTTTATCTTATTTTGGACTAAAACACGTTGTTGCACAGACTGCCGGTGACCTCGTGTCTTATGCTCATTAAAATGCATGCGTTAGGGAATTAGTGCTGGTCAAACCCTGTCCATGATGAAAGTACTTTGTTCAGTTGTCATGTCCATGATGAATGTACTTGATCACTTGTCATGTCCATGATGTTTAAATTGTTATATTCAAGAATAATTTTTGAAAGTAGAACCAAGTTTTTACAAATTATTTTGTGAATCAGTGCCAATTTTAAATGTTTAATTTCATTAAAAAAATATTAAAAATTAATTATTTAATTTAATTTAAATGTTAATTAATTTTTTACTTTTTAAATTAATTTAATTAAGATCTTAATTTGTGCACTATATTTTCCGCACACGTGTTGTATATTATAGAGTTAAATATGAAGATTTGAATTTGTTGCCATCCAATCATGTTTGATGAAGCATCGTTGTTGATAATATTTCTTATTGCAGGCTCCTATCGACCATTGGGTTGTCGGATTTGTCATTCAGAAGCTCACAGCCAAGATTTGATCCGGCGGCGTTTCAAGCTTATACGTGGTGAGGGTGAGTACTGAAGTTACCGAAATGCTAATTTTTTGCCTGAATGTACCTGATCAGTTGTCATGTTATTGATAAAACCTGCTTTGTTTAAATTTACCGTAACTGTGAGGTATACATCCTTGTTGCTGAACTGTACTAGTTTTAATTTTAGTAATCGAAATATTTTTGAAGGACTGGAGGAGCTTACAGATGAAGGAACACGGTAGTATTGTTGTTGTTGACTGGGATGTGATTAATTTGCTTCCACGTTTTAATATTCAATGCACACTTCTGATTAGAAGTATTCCCATCTCATTATAGGTGTATAATTGGGTTGTGAGCAGAACAGGCAAGCTTTATTAGCCCAGTTACTAATAATTGATCACCAAACGTCCTGATAGATAGATGGTGGCATTGTGAGTTCAATGTTTGTTCAAATTTAGTATAATATTTCGTGAAATAGACCTACAATTTTTTTCTCGCTAGACATGGAAATTGTAATTAAATGTAGTGTTATTTTTTGCCTGAATGTACCTGATCATTTGTCATGTTATTGATAAACCAGATTTGTTTAAATTTACCGTAACTGTGAAGTATACATTTTTTTTCTGAACTGTACTAGTTTTAATTTTAGTAGTAATGTTTTAGTTGTCATGTACATAATGAATGTACCTGATCACTTGTCATGTCCATGATGAATGTACCTTGTTCAGTTGTCATGTGTTTGCCTGAATGTACCTGATTACTTGTCATGTCTATTATGAACGTACGTTGTTCAGTTGGCATATCCTTGTCTGAATGTACCTGATCACTTGTCATGTTTATGATTAATGTAGCTTGTTCAGTCGACATGTCCTTGCATGATGAATCGTTATCATGATGAATCATTGTGAATAATATCACTAAATTGCAGGCTTCCGTATCGACTGTGGGGGTTTCCTGCGTTCATTATCAGCTCACGGTCAAGCCATTATACGTGTTGAGGGTGAGTACTGAAGGCTTCTAAATTAAATTTTTCTAATTATTCGATAACAGTGTTATTATAGTCTAATTATTTGATTTTCTAAGTTCGATAACAGTGAATTCGTGTTGTATATGCCAGATTTGATGTTTATAGTGATTGTGAATGGTAGGTTGGGCATTTTATCTAATGTGGATTTTGTGCCTATTTCAATGTGCAAATATTTTGTTCGACTGTTGTAGTTGGTTATAATGTTAACATTGAATTGGTGGCGTGAATTTGTTTCGTTTTTTGCTTGTTTTATTAAAGTTATAGGCAAACGTGTAGCTCCAATTTTATATAGCAGATATGCCGAAACAAAGACGCCGGCCACAAACCTGTTCGCTTTGCCAAGATAGAGGACATAACACCCGAACATGTCCTCAGCGACGCGCACCAGAAGAACGGCGACCTGCCGTTCCTATCGTCGAAGTGGCCCCAATGGGCCCACCGGAGCCACCTGATGTTAATCCACCGGAGGCACCGGATCTACTGGATGCCAGTGATACTGATGCATCTGTCGCCGACGTACCCGATACTGAAAATCCTGTACACGTTGCTTTGTTCCAAGACGTTCATGCTTATGCTCAGGCTCCGATGGTCGACGCGCCTGGCGTCAGCACATTCGCAAATGTGCCCGTTATAGGACTACCCCTGTCGGCTGCTCCCGTAGTGAACGTTCCTCCTACCCCCGTTGTTGAGTCACCGGAGCAAGTGGGGCCGGAAGAGGTACCGCAAGGACTGGTGGTTGAGGATCTCGCCACTGTTCCTGTAGTTGTAGAGCAGGCAGGAGCAGAAGATCCTGCCGAAATGGAAGATCCAGCCGACATTGCAGAAAAAAATGTGTGCGATGCACTTGATGAAGGTAGCCCGTCTGTAAATGATGTGCCGAATTATTTCGTTCAATCCGTTGTAAATGCGGGCAGCGACTCCCGCGCTAGAATATTTGGAGAGCATGCGTTGGCACAAGCGATTGGTAAAGCGGTCACTTGTGCAGCTGTGAGAGCTACTACCACCACTGTAGCGATAGCAGTGTGTTTGTCACCTGATGTCACAAATGTTCCTATTTCAACTAGTGTATCTATGATGAAGGAACCCATTGTCACTTGTATTGACAAGAGCTGTTACCGCACAGCTATTTCCTACGCAGATGTGCGTTCCACCACGACTTCTGTGGCCTGTAGGCCATACGACCAATGTCTTTCACATGTTGCTTCGTTGATTTCGGTACCTTTGGGGGTCGCGTTAAGCGATCAGCTGATGGCTGCCCTCGAGTCCTACCTACCTACAACATATAACGAAGAATCGCCTCGAAATGTGATAGGTGTTGTGAATACCATGCTTCAACATGAAGTACAGCCTGCACTGGATCGAGTACTACCAGGGGTGCTTGCCAATTTATGGCCTAGCGTCCGCGCCGCGCTGAATGTTATGCCCCCTGTTGTTCCCGTATCTGCTGAGCCGGTGTCGATTCCTGTTGAGCCATCACCTGAAGTCGTTATAGAAATTGCAGATGTTGCTGCGGATGAAGGTTCAAATGTTTCTGTATCCACGCCTGTGGATCTTAATAATGAGGTAGGAGATGATGAGGCAATGGACGTGGATCTGCCCGTGCCCGCCGCCTTGGATGAGCCTGTGCCCGCCGTCTTGGATGAGCCCGTGCCTGACGTCTCAGATGTTCCCGTGGAGCCTGTGGATCCTACTAATGATGTAGGAGATGAGGCAATGGACGTGGATCTGCCCGCCGTCCCGGATGTCAACGAAATGCCAGAGGTAGACGGCAACGACTCCATTAGTTTGCCGTCTTTGTCTGTACGTGGTAACGGTTCTGACGTCAGCATGGAAGATTTGCTTGACGAAGAAGACGCTCCAGTTGATAACGTCGACGTCGACTCTTGTCTTTCTTGCCATAGGATATCTGTACAGGATTACCCGATCGTGCTGCGGCAATTGCATGCAGACTTTGTAGTTCGGATATATGGCGATTCCATGAGACTGGTTGCTGGTGACGTAGTGTGCTGGCACTGCTATCATTATTTACGGCCTGGGAATCCTAGCTGGGTACATGCTTGGCCATGCGTGATTTATCAATTTTTAATATCACGATATTTGGTTTTTGATATTTTGAAATTCGTGCAGTTTTTGCCGAATAATATTCGCAACATGTACGAACGCGTCGTCCTATCACGGCGTGTGAGAGCTGTTTGGGACAGGGAGCCGTTGTTCGTCGATATTACGGCGCCAAGGAAAAGACTGATTGAATTATTGGGCGAGCATACAGATGGAGCCATGTGTGCAGCCATCGAAGCGCACCCTGTGCCGGAAATTGTATGCCCAATGGGTTGTACTATATACATGGATGATGAGTTCGACGATAAAGCCCAATTGATACCTGCTTCGCACTATATAGCTACTATCTGCAGAGGGTTTGATGAATTCGGTGCTGATTGCTCTTTCTTCAGAGGGGCTAGGCCGGATTGGCCATGTCAGTTTTTGGAGCTAAAGAAGTGGCTGGTGTCGCCTTCATTGCACATCGATGATGTCCATGGCCTCGCCATTGTCATGTGTGGTTCGGCCGTGCATGCCGATGGACGGAAAAGTTATATACACGTGCCCAGGCATCCCATCCTGAAGAACGAATCGCCATTAAATCCTGACATCCTGGCTCCAACGATGGTGGTGCCCACTATCCTAAAGCATGGCCAGACTCATGCCAAAAATACTAGCTACTGTGTGCTTAAGCAGCAAGGATCGATGGGCTTGTCCACTTTTAATTTGTCTCCTCGTCGACCTGTAGAAATGAAACCAGCAACAGAAGAAGAGATCGGGGCATGGGGATTAACTCTGAGAAATCGTCCTGAAATCTTGGCCAGCTTCGCTCATGACATTGAATGCGGCGACACATTCATTGATGATGTGCTTTGCGAAACTGCAAGAAAATTTGATTACACCGAGAACAGCGTCCGGAAGAGTGTTTCCACTGGTACATACATGGATATTGGCGACGCAACTCATCTATTCAAGACTTACAGCCGTAGAATGGAAGGGGAAGAGGTTCGTGGATTGAATGCCGGGCAGTTGGAGCGTACTAATCACAGTGACTGCTTGAAACTTGTGCACCCAGCTGATGAACGAGGGTTACAACCTTTTACAGTTCCTCACTTTTCTCGAAGAAATAGGCACGTGTCATTTGGAAGTATTGTTCACGGAGTATTGCAATGTCTTGTCCACTGTCGCGCACTGCACCGTTCACTGTTACAATTATCTTGGTCTGTGAGGGACAATATACAGCACGGCAAGCTGATGGAATGTGTCAAATCTATTATTTATAGCGTAAACAAGACTCGTGCTTTTGGCAAGGCTTTGAATTGGGAAATTGGGTTGCGTCAAGATTTGGCTTTGCCGGAACAAGTGCCGGATTGTGAAGTTGTGATTGCACAAGCGCTTCGCAACTACTGCGGTTGTTCAATTGTGACACTTCGTCGCGGCGAAAACCTTGATGCTGTGGTTCGTCAGTGTGACGCTCCAATTATTATTGTGGATGCTCACGAGGCCCCCGTTTCCCGGAATGTAATTTCTCAAACTAGTACCGGAAGTCATTTGTTGATGTTTGCCTGCAGCATGGCGTATGAAGGCGAAAACTATTTCCTCAAAACATGCTTTCGTTGGCGTGAGGAAAGTTCGTGGTTTTCAACTTTGCGAGCCGGCGAAATCGTGACGTCTGAGGACGTGTCCCGTGGCCCGTGGCGATTGCTGGTGTTTGTTTCTGCGCAGGAGAATGTTTGCTTGGGCCGTGAAGAGTACATGAATCTTTCAGGCGGTCAGAACAAAATGAAGTGCCAGAATCATCCGAAATTTTTTCTCATGAGGGAATACTGTGGCTCTGTATTTCGTTGTTGTATGGAAGAGTGTCGGAAATCAATTAGGTGGAGATGTTCTTCGGATTACGGTACATTGGGGCATTGTACAGCTGGCTTGTGCGAGCAGCACGGGAAAATTAGTCTCCAGATGCCCGGCATTACCTCTGTAGGTACTCGTCCACGAGGTGAAAGGTTAGTAAGTGAGGCTAATGTTGCTGAGGTGCGAGAAGTAGCTGAAGAGCAACCGATTGATGTTCTTGATGCTGATACACTTGGAGATGACGAAGCAGTAACCGGCCCAGACGAAAACGTCACGTTCTATGACGGATCTTTCATCGATGTCACCGACTTTCTTCCTCCGGTCCCCGCTAGTCGTCCCCTGCCAGAGGGTTATGATGTTTGTCTTGGCAGTTCATCCGGTCATTTCCTTCTGAAAGATCATTTGCGTTGTTTTACGCGTGTTGGGATGTCACGCAAACCACCTGTGTGCTTTAAACGTCTTTTAATGCACATGTATTCTGTGTTGCCGGATACATGTTTGCCTTTGTTGTATCCCGAGGGTGATTTGTTTCCGATGATCTTCTACAAATCGTTGAATGGTTCTGTTGTTGGGGCTCTTCCTTCAGTCATGTATGCCGATCGTGAAAATAGACAGTCATTAGGATTAGCATCGTTGGAAGACCATTTACAAGTTCGCCTTCGTGACAGCCAGGCTCTCACCTCGCATGACCCTGGATACATCGGATACGCGTTCGATGTTCTGCTCAACCGTTGTCTTCAGATGAATTCGTGCACAACAGCCATGAGGAAGGGACTCGAACATATTGTTCGTCCTGGAGTTGGTTATGATAATCGCCGACCTGATGCCATGTTGGACCAAATCGATTCGAGGCGCGAGTTAAAGAGGCTGAGTGCCATGATGCGTAAGCGCAAATGGGACTACTTTATCACGTTAACTCTGAACGAAAGCGACTGCGTGGGCATCAGAGTTATTCGTGAGGCTGCCGCAGAAATACATGATCCTAGTAGTCCAGAGTTTGAGCGTTTAATGCAACAAACCTGTGTCTTGATCTGTCGTGCTTGGGACAGGTGGGTCAAATATTTCTTTGATGTCATTCTTCACAGTCCAGAAAAACCCCTCGGAGACGTGGAGAGTTATTGGATGCGGTATGAGTTCCAAGATAAGGGAGCGCTCGGAAATAAACCCCATGTCCATGCTGGCATCACTCTGAAACCAGGATCAGACCAAAGGACAAACTTGGCTCGCATTGTAAACAAGATCCACTCCATCTTCGCAGAGCAGCACGGAACTGATTATGAAACATTGCTGGCAAAGGGCTTCTTCGTTCCACACATTCCTGATCCTGTGGCTCACTTGAACACGCGCGTACATACTCCGGATGACATGCGGTAAAAACTGAACAAATTTAATTGGGCTGAAATGCAATCTTCGTGAAATCAAGAATGAATAAAGAACGCACGGCCAAGAATGTACCCAACCAGGATTGCCAGGGCGTAAATAATGATAACAATGCCAACACACTGCGTCACCAACACCCAATCTCCTTGACTCGCCGAATCTCCGAACAACGAAATCTGCGGGCAACGGTCGCAGCACAATCGTATACTCCTCAACCCCCACTCTTTGGCAAGATGGACAAAAGTCTTCTGGCAATTCTTCCATGCTGACGTCAGAACCGTCACCATGCACGGACAATGACGGCAATGACAAATCGTCATTATTCTCATGGAATTCCAGGTTGACTTCCGGGACGGGGGGCAGGTCGACATCCATTGCCTCTTCAGCGTCATTAGTAGGATCCACAGGCGTCTCCCGATCCACGCGCACAGAAGATAAGGGAACATCCGGGTCAGCGGGCACGGGCTCATCTGGGACGGCGGGCACGGGCTCATCTGAGCCGGCGGGCATGGGCTCATCCAAGGCGGCGGGCACGGGCAAATCCACGTCCATTACCTCATCATCTCCTACCTCATTATTAAGATCCACATTTGAACCTTCATCCGCAGCAACATCTGCAATTTCTATAACGACTTCAGGTGATGGCTCAACAGGAATCGACACGGGCTCAGCAGATACGGGTAAAACAGGGGGCATACCATACAGCGCGGCGCGGACGCTGGGCCATAAGTTGGCAAGCACCCCGGGCAATACTCGATCAAGTGCGGGCTGTACTTCATGTTGGAGCATGGTATTCACTACCCCTATCACATTTCGAGGCGATTCTTCATTATATGTTGTAGATATATATGACTCCATGGCAGCCATCAGCTGATCGCTTAAAGCGGCCCCCAAAGGTTCCGAAATCATCGATGCAACATGTGCAAGAGATTGGTCGTATGGCCTACAAGCCGCAGAAGTCGTGGTGGCACGCACATCTGCGTAACTAATTGCTGTCCTGTAACAGCTCTTGTCAATACAAGTGACAATGGGTTCCTTCATCATAGATACACTAGTTGAAATAGGAACATTTGTGACATCAGGTGACAAACACACTGCTATCGCTACAGTAGTGGTAGTAGCGCTCACAGCTGCACTGGTCACCGCATGACCAATGGATTTCGCCAACGCATGCTCGCCGAATAATCTCGCGCGTGAATCGCTGCTCATTTCAAATTTCATTATAGGGAATGACGGCCGCACAAGATTCCCAGCAACTGAGTCAACCTCCACAACTACAGGAGCAGCGGCGCGATCCTCAACCACCAGTACTTGCGGTACCTCTTCCGGCCCCACTTGCTCCGGTAACTCAACAACGGGGGTAGGAGGAACGTTCACTACGGGAGCAGCCGACAGGGGTAATCCTATAACGGGCTCATCCGGGACGGCGGGAACGCGTTCATCCAAGACGGCAGGCACGGGCTCATCCGGGACGGCGGGAACGCGTTCATCCGGGACGGCAAAAACGGGCTCATCCTGGACGGCGAGTAGCTCTAATTGTTTGCTGGTTGAATTCTGTTTATACTGTAATTCTGTAATACTGTAAAGAAAATAAGAAAAGAACAATATTAACTAACACAAAGTAAAATGAATGATCTACCTGTCCACTCAATATATTATTAAAAATGAGAATAAAGATCATGAACGCAGGAAGGTTGTGCTATAAAAATAGTATTTACAACCCCCGGTAACAATGTCATTTATTCTACATTTACATCGTCTACAAAGGTAGAGGAGGACTTCGCAAGTACTATTTGCAATAGATGAGTACACGCTGCATGCTTCAAACGTTTTAAAATTGAGTTTCATTTCCAGTGTCCATTATTACCCCATTCCTATGGAATTTTTTCAAAAATACCATACAATAGACCTTTCAAATATTCTTAAAATGAGCCCAAGATTGTTTATGAGATGATTCACGGCAATAAGTTATTAAGGATAAACGCTCATAACCGTCCCTTATTAACCCATAAGACTGTATGCAAAATGAATTCACTGTTATCGAACTTTTAACTAGATACAATGCAGAAAAATAAAAATAAAGTGTCGAGAGCTAATAGAAATGGCATTTTTGTGAGACAATAAGCTGTACAATTAAAAACAGATATAATTAAATGAATTAAATTTTGTAACATTCAGTACTTACCCTCAACATATATAATGGGCTTGAAACGATGGTATCGTGGCTTGACCGTGAGCTGATACTGAATGTCGGAGACCCGACGGTACATACAAAAGCCTGCTATATAATGATATTGTCAACAATGATTCATCATGCAAGGTCTGCGATAAATTTAATTTCAGCGGTTTCTGTGATAAATGATCATTTCCCAGGACTTGACCAGAAAATGTTCCAGAAATGAACCAATTGTAGCTGAATGATCTGAAAACTCCAATCTGAATTTTGTCTTTTTTTTAGAACAGGCAGCCCCAAAATTTGTTGAGGGTCTGCTATACTGAAGAGGTGTCCTATAAACTGCTCTATAGTCATTATGAATTTCTTAAAATAAGTCAAGTCCATGTGATGACGAGCACAGACACACGCCAGAAGTCCCCCCTGAGGAATAAACTCGTCAAATGACGATGAATAGACATAAACATAAACACATAAACATTCTACATAAATAACACAGTTCAGATTGCATCACCATCAATTACACATGAATCATCCATTACACACACGCACAAACAAAAAAATAAAAAAATACCGATACAAAATCAACACTTCAACAGAAAATAGCCATAGCAACACACAACATGTCTCTCAAACAACATATGTTGCATTCATGACAAACATGACAACTAAAACATTACTACTAAAATTAAAACTAGTACAGTTCAGAAAAAAAGGATGTATACTTCACAGTTACGGTAAATTTAAGCAAATGTTTTATCAATAACATGACAACTGATCAGGTACATTCGGGCAAAAAAAAACATTTCGGAGACTTCAGTACGTTCTCACCCTCAGCACGTATAATAAGCTTGAAACGCCGGTATCAAATCTTGGCAGTGAGCTTCTGAATGACAATGGTCGATAGGAGCCTGCAATAAGAAATATTATCAACAACAATGCTTCATCAAACACAATTGGATGGCACCAAAATCAAATCTTGATATTTACCTCTATAATGTATAACACGTGTGTGGAAAATATAGTGCAAAAACTAAGATAATAATTAAATTAATTAAAAATTCATTAAAATTTTATTTAAATTAAATTAAATTTTAAATGCTTCTTTTTTAGTAATTTTTCTATTGAATTAAACATTTAAAATTGGCACTGATGCACAAAATAATCTATAAAAACTTGGTTCTACTTGCAATAATTATTCTTGAATATAACAATTTAAACATCATGGACATGACAAGAAATGATCAGGTACATTCATCATGGACATGACAACTGAATAAGGTACTTTCATCATGGACAGGGTTTGACCAGCACTAATTCCCTAAAGCATGCATTTTAATGAGCATGGGACACGAAGAAACCGGCAGTCTGTACAAAAATTTGTTTTAGTTCAAAATAAGATAAAACCTAATTCATATCCCAAGATATGTTCAAAGTTACTCTCCTGCCACCAGTTTTACTCTGCCCGCTAGTCAAAGAAGTTGAGTATCACTTTTGTGCCAAGATTCGCAATCAATTTTGTACCAATCATAAAGCCATATCTCACGTTACAAGGTATTTATATATAGTTAGTGTTGTATATCAATTCTACATATATATATATACTCACAATATAATATCGAAAGACTTTATAAAAACCAATAATACGCTCCTAAATTAGCTTTAAAATAGAACATAACTTTACATAATATAACATTGACAATATTGATAAATTTAAACTTTTATAAATAAAGAAACATGACACAGATGATAAATACCGAGAATATTGAAAGATGTATACAGAACATTCCACAATATTCCATATTTCCTTACTACCTTCTTGTAGAAAATAAAATCTGTGCACTAAATTACATATCAATGGAGCTGAACAAAGAAAAAGCCAACTGTAATATGTAAATATTTGTAATTTACAGTGTAAATTATATTTACATTGTAAATGTAAATATAATTCTGACAGTGAATAACATTGCACTGTAAATTTAGTGTGTATTTAATTGTATTTGTATTCCTCTTGATAAATGAACTATTCTTGGACATTCGAGTATAAGCATTGGTAACGCCATGTTTTAAATATGGTTTCAATGTTAGATAAAAACTCTTGATAGACAAAATTGACAAGTTTAACTTGAGTACAGCTCGATCCACCAGTGAGTTGCAGGTTTTTCTTGGACAAATTCCATAAATAATTTTTTTATTGAATAATATGTTAATAAATAATGTACATATAAAAAGTACTTTTAAAGACAACACTTCTAGAGAAGTCAGTGTCTGCGATTTAACACACGGAGAATGAATTCCTAATTTTTCATATAATTTATTAATTTCAGTCTCAAAGAATTCGTAATCGATATTTTATGAACAATCAATATAATTGCAAACTGGATAGATAAATGGCCTTAGTATGAGATATTGCTCAGTTAGTGTCCGTGGACCTTATCTTTAATTGTGTGATCAGAATGCAATTTTATGAGATGCAGATCAATCTTTGTTATGTTCGCCTCTAGGGCTTGTCCGCTATAGCAGATCCACACTGCAAAATTCCATACTGTACTATGGTGATAGCATTTTCATGGCCCTGATTTATAATGCCATAACTTTTGAATTACTTAACGATCTCATTTTTCTAGAGAGATATATAGTGACCGAGTTCTGACTCATGACTTGAGTTGGCGATGTTTTGATTAGGGCAATGATCTCAAACGGTACATTTCTGCTAACGCTTGGTTATTGCAAGGTCTCTTTCCGGTTAGCTTTGCACAGTCTAGTTCTTCAATTTGTAAGCCGTCTAGAGATTTTAAATGGAAGAATGGTTCGAAAGAAAAACAAAGAAATGGTTCGCTGATAGAAATGTACACGTTATGGAATGGCCAAGCCAGTCGCCGGACTTAAATCCGATTGAAAATTTGTGGCGGTATTTGAAGATTCAAATTAAGAAAAGGTCCCCAACAAACATTGAGAATCTTAAGGTGGTGTGCCAAGAAGAATGGTATAAAATACCAGTCATGGCTTTACTTCAGGCGCAATACGGATGAATGCATAAAGTGAGTACATCCTTGCTGTGTTCTAGATTTTACGGCAATTCCTTGTTCCATGAACGAGTGACCGCCCCACATTAGGATAAATTCACATGCTCTTCGAGGATGCAGATAAATTGCAGTTGTATCAACAATAATGGAGCTCGTACCTGATTCTCGGATCATATCTTTTACAAAGCTGAATTGACTCATGATGCGAAGCTATAAGTTAAATAGCGCCAATACTTTCGTTAGAATAATTATGCACTAGTTAAATTACGTATGGGAGCGCACATATATCTTGATAGCGAAAATCCATACTAGATACAACCAATGTAGAACAAATGCGTAACATCAACAAAAATGAACAAATAATTGGCATTTTCCACTCATTTCCCGCTCACTGTTCAATTCATTCGTATATAAACTGCAACAACACCGAGGTTTGTTTTACCCGTCAATTGATCAATAAATCACTCGTAAGCTGGAATAATAAAGCTTGTCTGTCCTGCTTACAACCAAATAATACACCTATGATGAGATACTGATTCTTCTAAGCAGAAGTGTGCACTGAATATTGAAACATGGGAGCAAATTGATCACATCCCATTCAACAAAGACAAGACTAGCATGTTCATTCATCTGTAAGCTCGTATATTTCCTCAAAAAATATATCGATTAAGAGCGACTTGTAATTTCACCCTATACCTTAACAATAACGAAATCAAAAGTTTGAAGTAAATTTCAGTACATTTAAGAAAATTTCGTAATATAAAAACAACCAGGAGTTTCAAATAAAGGAAATATTGAATAACATGACATTGACAATGCCATTGGCAGAAGGCAGGCTCAAACTCGAGCAAATTCGTTGCTTCCCAAGAATGCAATACATAAAACATTCAAGTAATACTTTATCTGATCGGAAGCATTTAAATAATACTCCCTTGTGTCAGATAGATTAAACTGGAACTGAGTGGAATTGTTGCATTCGTTACTTCGTATTACTTGGCACTACAATAAAAAATTAGATCCGTACTCATTGAAGTGAGTGACAGAGAGCGCATTTTCTCACGTCCGTCACGGACGGACGGACATGGCGAGCACAATAGCGCCTTTTTAGCGCATTTTCTCGATTATTGAAAAAAATGCCCTATTGTGCTCGTCATTTCCGTCTGTCTGTCCGTGACTTCACGTTTTCGTCAACGAGAAAACGCGCTCTCTGTCGCTCACTGCAATGAGTACAGAGTTATATTTTTTTCAATAAATGTGAAAATGCACTAAAAAGGGCTCCTAATGTACTTCTCTCCATTAACCATAAGTTTCAAAAAATTAATATCCACGCAACAAGTACACAAAATGTTTTTATTACAGTTAATGATATGTCTGTCCGAGCACGAGCAGCAATGAAGTAGAATTTTACCCTAAATGAAGGATGAAGCAAGCCACTCAAACATAGTGGCAGAACAATATTTTAGTCTCTTCTATTATAAGTCAAGTCAGTATCATGGATACCAGCAGCATTATTACACATTGATATTGAATGAAATTTTGAATAAAATCAGGGAAATAAAAATGAGCTACTTTTAAAAAATCTCTAGTTTGCCACTATCAACGGCTGCACTAACAACTGCTTTTCCATCATTTAGCCTATTTCCCAATAGACGACTATCCAATTGCCACTGACCCTGGATGAGGACGGTTCCTTTGCCGGTGGGGCTGCGGGTGGCGAGCTGCTCGAACGTGATCACTTCTCCACCAGCTCCTTCGACGCGGGCGCGAGCGTTGTCCGTGATGCGCAGGCAGCAGATCTGCTCAAAAACTCTTACTCAGAACACGCAACATGAATTTTTATATTCAATTTTATATTCGAATTTAATATTTGCATTTGCATTAATATTCGAATTCGAATCTAGTATTTGAATTTAATTTCAAAACAATTGAGAATAGCATTTAAAATATTTTGAATATATGTGGAAAATTGTGCACATCAAGAACTATACTCATTCATTAAATTGGAGTGAGGTAATTTAATTAAAAGTGTTTGATTGGAAATGGAAATATGATTGAGATGACTGAAGATGTCAAGAATTCAGAAACGAGCTGCCTCTAAAAAATTCATATCCAAGTGTGTTTCAAATAACATTTATGACAAATTAAATTATCGCAATTGACGCAAGTGAATATGAGAAATATAATTAATGATAATGCAGTACTTATTGAGTATTTTTGCCTAGTTAAGTAACTCTCTCCCAATCCTAGGACTAAATTAATTATCATTAGCTGGTGTAGCAAAGGCCAGCAAGGCGAATGGGCGGCCTAAATTTACCTTCAAGTTCTTGGGAATTTCATACATGCGGACATCATTAGTGATGGTGCCCACAACAACACAGGTCTTGCCACGGCGTGACTTCTGCTTCAAGGCATTAACAACTTTGCCAATAGCTACAGGAGGTCTATTGGTGCGTGACATAAAGAGCCTCTTCAAGACGATGTGGTTGAACTTCACCCTGGTACGGCGAGCCAAGAAGCGGTAGAGCTGAAAGAATAATTAATGAGAATTAAAAATTAATGAAATACACAAAGCTGGTTGTTCTGTTATTGTAAGGCAAATCAGTGTAGCATACTGGTCTAGGCGCCAGGAATAGTATCTTCTGAATAAAAACAAAGGTACCAAATAGAGAAGGATTGCTAACGAAATAAATGTGTACATACATTATATACCTACACTAAACAAATAACCAAAATTCATGCAGTCTATTCCTTGAACAGAACAAGTAATAAATTTACAAATTATGGAAAATTTCGAAATTAAATAAACCAAAGACAAGATTTAGTTATACTCTGTACTCCTGCCATGTCTGAAAATGATCATCAAGTTGCAAATTATGCAATTGCAACATAAAATTTATAACATTATACAAGCGTAATTAAAATTTGAATACCCAAATGCTAATTAATCAATCAAAATTAATTCAAAATGGACATGCACTCTTTATCAGAATTCAGAAATGAATACCACACATTTATATGTAATATAGGTACCACATATCTACATGTAACTAGTTGCTGCAGGATAATTCTAAGAAACTTGTAATTAGACTGGAAGGCCTATATGCAAGGTTCATAACATTCAATCAAATATATTTAAATCAAATCAGATTTTAGGAATTTAGAGAAGACAGACTCTACTTAACACTTTTTAGGAGACAGACAAAGAGTCTACTGAAATATGGTAGACTATTCCATAAAACAAATAATCAAATTTGTAAATGAAATGGGAATGGAATTACATGAAAATTTCTTCTAGATTTTTACCTGAACTCCACCTAAAATAATTTATCAATGAATAAATTGGAATAGAACTGCTACATGAAAATTTCTTCTACATTTATCTCCTAATTCCACCTAAAAAAAAAGATATTTGGCACAATTATCGCAAAATGCATATATGGCATTAGTCTTGTCAGTAATGGATACGTTCCTATGGATTTAATTAAAAGATATGAAAGAGTATTGGCTTTATAAAGAGTTCAAGAAACGTGTGGGCAAATGAATGTTGTTGCTGTGTCAAGCTTCAAGGTCTTAAACAGTTACAAATTGTTGGATTCCAAAAAAATACCAGCCTGAAAACCAAGAATGACAGCAAGATATTTCTGCTCACAGCTCACTAGCAGTTCAAGTGTTCCATGACAAGTCTTTGCCATCTGTGTGTACTAGCCATCATTAGAATGGTAGCTACATCGAACATGGAATGTCAAATGATTTTCCTGCAACAATCAGCACGCTGTTGGAAGCAGTATAGAAATGACAGGAATCTGCATCAAACGTTAAAACAGTAATTCAATATCATAGGTTGCTAAACAGACCACGAAGAATTTATTTATGTTGGAATTTTATTAGTATTCACAGCATTAATTATTTGGTCAATGTTTATCCAGGATTATAATACCCACCCCACAATTCAGAAATTTTGCCTCTACAATGCAAATAAATTATAATGAAAGTATCTCAATGAAATTTCATATTGCAACTGGTATGACTGTCTCTTGGCAATTGGTTCATGAATGCAATTCAAGCTCATGGCCATGCCAGTTCATAATCTCTGGATGCTGGAAAACTGGCCTTGGTCACATTTCTATAACCAATTACCAAAGTGAAAATTTGTGCAGGAGTCACCCATGACAGTCAAAAATGCCCACGATTGTAGACAATTTTGCCGGTTCCTAAGGTCTCCAATGATTTTATAATTAAAAAATAAGAAAAAGCACATTCTGGCCCATGGTTTTTGAGAATCATCATGACACAATTGCTTTTAACCCCAATTTTTGCCAATATTCATTATTGGACCCCATTACAAATACAACAAACTTCACATAGGTATGGAAGTGACAAATCTTCCATACAAGTTTAATCAACTATAATAATCACTTTTGATATTTTATGAAATTTGCAGTAAGCAGTTCATTGTGTCATACAAAGATTTATACACTCCAAATTTCAGTATTATTGAGGATTTTTCACCAGAACTATCTAAGCCTTTGTAATTTTTAAAAAGAATATAAAATGAAGAGGTATTTAAAGGTGAATGTGTCGAGATATTTATTTGGACTGTTGAGATGAATATTTTAAAATGATAGTGTTCTGCACAGAGGCGTGTACACAAGTTATGCACCAAGCAGGCCAGATAAGATCAACTTTATAAGATTTTGCAGCTTTGAAATGAAGTAAGTTGAGTTAAATACTAAGCAGCTGAAAGATAATATATTCAAGTTGATTTTTAACTCATGGGGCACTAATATCACATAAATACATAAAACTTCACTTTTTATATAGTCTGATCAAATTTGAAACATGATTGCACCTTGCATGCAGGTCAATGTTTTATATTAATGATATGGTTATTAACATCAAGTGGTGGAATTGTAGTCAGTTCTGAGATCCAAATAACCTACATATACAAAACTTCCAGATGCACATAATCTGTTTCAAGTAGTCTTTAAATTTTACCTGAAAAGTCTTTCAGCTACTAAACGGAAAAAAATTATTTTTGTTTACCTTCCTTATTTTGTACTATAAGTAGACCGTACAAATCACTGCCACCAACAGCAACATACTTAAGGCTCTGATTGAGAACCACAAGTTTTCGAACAGGCTCAGCTCTTCCCTACGAGTTTCTTCACTAATTAGGCTGGACAATGAATTTGTCCATGCTTACTCAGCTATTTATAAAAGGTGGACAGGTACAAAAGATATGTAAACTTTGTATTAACACGTTGACTACGATTGCTTCATCTTGTACTATTATTTCATTTTTTTTGTACTTTTTTTAAGCAGGGTTGCCAGACGGCAATTTTTTCCGGACAAATTCCGTGATTCAGTTTTTTTCAATTGCGTTGGCCGGCTAAAATTTATGATAGGGGTACTTCCTAACTAAATTTTAAATACTGCAAAAAGAAAATAAATGGAATTTTTATAGCGGAACCTACAAATAAACTAGTATACATTGAATTATCGGCCTTTTTTGTTCCCGGATTTGGCCGATTTTAGGCAACCTGAATTATGTACCACTACCTCCTGGAGAAATACATTTTGTGGTACGCATATGTACCAATACGCAGTCAACGTTTTAAAAGTTATAATGAAAGGAAATTTTAAAAATTTGGAATATTATAGTTCATCAAGTCTGCAACTTTTACACTTTGTTGAGATGACAAAGGGTTGTAATTTTAATTCTCCATTAAATGGTACACTCAACATTTCTCGATCAGGCTCCTTGTCGATATTATCAACCAAAAAATAAAGCATGCCGATACGTGGAGGGAAAATCCTGCATAGTAACTGCTCAAATGAATGGCATTATGGAAGGTATGAGGGGAAAGAGACATTGTAAATTACTGAGCTGTTAGTTCATGACGGGTGGCATGGGAAAGGCGACCTCAACGAGGGGCCAGGAATAATACGTGGCCAGTTGTTGGCCTAGTCCAATTTGTTATAGCCGACAGCTGGCCATTCCATTCCTGAAAGCGACCAGTTGCTGCAAGAGAGGTGCTGGCAAGGATATCTTATAACAATGAGTACAAGCTCAGGGTAGCAACTGGCCAAGCTTTGGGCAAATCAAGGATTTCACAAGATGGTTGCACAAACCTCACTCTCAGACTTTGCTGCACTCTGACTACTAGCCTTAAGGGGGGAATACATTATATTATAAAGGAAGGCTTGCAATTCCAAGTCTGTACCTTATACCTTTAGGGCCGCAACTAGAGGTTTTCCGCCATTTCCGGAACTGCGAGATTTTGCCAGCTGAAGTACCTCCTATCCAATTGTTAAAAAAGGGCATGATCGGGCCACAAGATTCCAAATGTATTAAAAATTCATCACATTGGAACTGCATGATTTAAAAAAAGTAGGAAAATTCCAATCCTGCCTTATAAGGATAACTTGAAACTTCTCCCAAGCCCCATGTAATAAAAATACAATTACACACAGAGTAGTTAGTAGTACTCTTGCAACCTAGTCCACCACTTGAGGCAACGGTAAGAAATTTCTACCAATTCCGTAGGATATGTGGAATAATAGGATGTGGATAAAATTGAATTCCACAAATTATTGCAGTGACAAAATGTGCATAACAATTAAAGAGTGAAGTAAAGTTGCTATCAAAAATATTGGCTAAATGTCAAAATGGGAGCAGAGCAGGCATCTAACTACAGACAGTGCAGCAGGATTGGAATTTTCCTATTTGTTTTCAAAATCATGCGGCTCCCGCGTGACGAATTTTTAATACATTTGGAAAGATATGGCCCAATTATGCACTTTTAACAATTAGATAGGAGGTAATTCATCTGGCAGGAATCTGGTAGTTCCGGAAATGGCGGGAAAGCTCTAGTCGCAGCCCTAAAGGGAGAGGTTCAACATGCTTGCAGTGCAGTGCTGGGAGCTGAGAGGGGCATTCATGCTTTGGAAACAAATGTGACGTGAACACAAAAGTTTGAACTGCAAGTCTATATTGCCCATATTAACACGTTAATTATTAATTGTTAATTTAAGTTAATTTTTTAAGCAATTGGTTTCACTCTAGCTAATGCTATAAAAAAGAACAATTTTTATACTAAATTTGCTCACTTGTGATATTTATCTCTGATATTGGAAGTTTAAAATGTAGGAATAAACACTCTTATTAAAAAGCATATGATGCTCAGCTCAAATGCATTTCAGCAGCAAAACTTTGCTGTAAGGAATATTGCAGCGCCAGCAGCGGAGCAGCCCCTTCCGCAACTGCGTTAAAGGAGGCAACTGCAATGTGAACATTATTCGAGGGAATGGCTATGGCAGAAGGCAGATATAATCTAGTAAAATGGTCTATGTATATTATTGTATACGTCTCTAGGCTTTAAAATTATGACAATGAAAGGAGAAATTTGATTCAAGTAAATTGAGTTTTTATTCACTTCCATGTTTTAAATACATATAAACTTATAAAAAATGCATGTGAATTGTCAATTTCACTTGTTATAGCCATACCAATTGCTATTATCCAATTTTTCCCTAAAAAATAAGAAGAGCATCCTATTTTTACATATTTTTTTAACTTGCCTGTGAAATTTTTTTATTCAGACTTTAGGAACCTTCTGCACAATATTGCAAATTGGCAGCCTGGCATTATAGGCTGGCAGTGGCAACTTCACTGGCAACGGCAAGTGGCTAGGAAAAGTTTGAAAATATAGGTCCTATCATAAATTTAGGCTAGTCTAAATAATTTAGTTTTTAGTCTAAAAAACTCTCTGCTTTGCCACCATAGTGGCAAAGCAGAGTTTTTTAGACTCTCCCTCAAGTTCATTTTTGAGTCCTATAAGTAGACAAGCAAAGTATCATGGATACCTCATACCAGCATTATAAAACATAAGAAATCAGTGTAAATCTTGAGTAAATAAGGAAATTAAAAATGAACTGATTCTAAAAAATCTCTGGTTTGTCACTATGTTTGCCACTATGTATAATAAAATTAAACTGTAGTTATTGTAGTAGCCTACCTACCTAGTAGGTACATTCAACATCCAATTACAACTTACATGGGAAAATTTTCAATACAGAAAGTTAAAAAACTAGTACATAACTGCTAATGCANCCCTTTTTTTTTGGATGTAGTTAATCTGCAATAATACCCATAAAGCGTTCATAAAACTAACCACTAACCAGCAGCCTAGCAGGGGCCGGCAGCACCTTGCAGGTTAAACCGTTAAAATATTCTCAGCTGCGGTTCTCACACTAAGAAAAATTGCTGAACACACTCATGCAGCAGAGACCCTAGATATACACTAATAAGTAAATCATAACTTGAAATATGAATACAATAAATGACAAGAAAATTTATCGTTAACCAATTGAGACATACCTTCACAAGCAAACGCAGATAAATATCTTGCGATTTCGGGGCCTTACGCCTGGCCTTCCTGTCATGTTTGTGAACCAGGTCCTTACCCTGAAATAGAACATACGTACAGAAGTAAAAAAAAGAACTTCCAATGCAAGCATCATAAAATTTCTTTCATCTAGAGTTTACAATTTCATGAATATTTTCCACAAACCACGTAACATAACCCACCATGGTGCCTAAGTTAAGAAAAACAAGAACAGACTGAAGACTACAGACTCGGAAAATGTTGCCACAATTAAAACGTGAATGGGCCCCTCGAATTTCAAAATAGACTACACAAATCCAGTCATAAAGTTAATGTTTTGTTAGTGCATTTCTTCTTCTTATGTTAAAGTTGCTAATTTCCTTCAATATATGATAATAATTTTATAACAATTCTCAATGCAATCTGAAAAGATTATTTTCAATATATCTAGTAATCACGGACTATCATTTTAAATGTTTGTCGTTATAGAATTTATAATCACAAGTTCCATAGAAATTAGTCTATTTTGGAGCATATGTGTTAAATATTTACATCAGTTTATCTGTCACGTAAAATACAAGCCTGATAAGTGATACTCTCGTCATCTCATACTAACACTACATTAATTAGGGAACTGGTATGAAAAATACAACTATTAGGAAGTATTAATTGCATAAAATGGCTCTTATTATTCTGGAGTGATGTAAGGAATGTTAAATACGAAATCTTAACCATTCTCGACATTTTTAGTCAGAAGTTGGTAAAGTGTCGAATCGGTGAGCACAATTGACATTCGGCCATGAATGCGTGAAAAATCTGAATTTTTCGTCATTCATCAAAGAATTTCATTATGCTCTCTCGACCAGCCAGCCAAGAAAGGCAAATCAACGCGCGCTTCAAAAAATATTATATCTCTGGATACTCGTTGTAGTTATTTACTGAATTGAAAGTTCTTCCGATGTAAATATGGCTCAACATTTTCAAAATCGATCTCCTCATTCAGTTTTAAAAATTGAATTTGCATTCGCCACTATAAGCTGTGCACCAAGTCGATCGATGGAGAACGTTTATGAGCAAGCGTTCATGCTAAAGTCAGTTATAATCCGGTGTTTGCATGCAGTTTGACAGGCCACAAAATCGAGTCATGACCATTCTTTTACCTCCTAATCTGCGTTTAACGTCACCCAGCCAACTCTAATTCAGAAATTCACGAATAAATCTTTTACCGGTCAGAGTGCGAATCGAACTGCATGAAGGAATTTTGAAGCTCGGAATGTATTTTTAGTGCCGACGGTGGACTGGGAAATGATTAACGTTTGCTTCGCCGTCAAACGTACAATGTCCATTATTATCAGTGGCTACAAATGGGAATCACGTACTACCCCTTTCAACACCGCGATATCAATAGTTTGCAGTTCGATTCGCACTCTGACCGGTAAAAGATTTATTCGTGAATTTCTGAATTAGAGTTGGCTGGGTGACGTTAAACGCAGATTAGGAGGTAAAAGAATGGTCATGACTCGATTTTGTGGCCTGTCAAACTGCATGCAAACACCGGATTATAACTGACTTTAGCATGAACGCTTGCTCATAAACGTTCTCCATCGATCGACTTGGTGCACAGCTTATAGTGGCGAATGCAAATTCAATTTTTAAAACTGAATGAGGAGATCGATTTTGAAAATGTTGAGCCATATTTACATCGGAAGAACTTTCAATTCAGTAAATAACTACAACGAGTATCCAGAGATATAATATTTTTTGAAGCGCGCGTTGATTTGCCTTTCTTGGCTGGCTGGTCGAGAGAGCATAATGAAATTCTTTGATGAATGACGAAAAATTCAGATTTTTCACGCATTCATGGCCGAATGTCAATTGTGCTCCTGCGTGTTGTTTGAGTTAACTCATGTATAAAAACTTAGAAGAATTTGGACATATAGTTTGGATTCGAAACAGGATTTCTCCTCTTACATATATGACAGTTGCAAAGATATATGACATATGTGATTTTTCTCATGCAAATCTTGACGTTTAGGGCAGTCACAGAGGTTTTCCCTATGCATTACAACGAACCGGTACCTGATAACGGCAACACTGAGTAGTCTGGCGGAAGTGTTTACACACCCCTGATAATGAAATTTGCAGTTAATTTAAGTTCCTAGGGAAGGGTTAATAAAGATAAATCTGCCATTTAGTGTTTTAAGTTCTAGAGAAATTATATTATTACAAAATGTCCAATCGGTTGCCGCCCTGCATTGTCGATGTCGGCACTGGGTAAGTTTAAACACAATCTGAATCTGCACCAAAATAGGCTAATCTTATCGCAGGTATAGTTTCTAATGATATACATTATTGCAGGAGTTTTTCTTCTACTTCTACTGATGCTTTTAATTTTTTGTTGGAACCTGCTGATGTACAGTAATGATATTTTAGATCAATTTGTTAGCTATGATGACTCATGATTCTATTCCTTATCTGGATTGGCTGCTCCTTAATTTTCTTGGCTTGACACTACCTAGTTCAATCAGTTGACAAGAATCTTGCACTACAGCTCCAATTTCCTCCATAAAATGGGAGGAAAGCTGAAAGCTCTGGTCTTTGTGGGCTTGTGGCACAGTGGCAAATTAGATTATTATAGAAACTAGCTGTCTAGCTCATCCTTATTTTCTGATCTAGCCTACTACTTGAGGATTTAATTGAAAATCTTGTGCATGTAAATGATGTCCAGGATACTTACTTATATATTGGTTCCTCACTTACTATTTTGAATCATGGGCTGAAGCTTTCTGAAAATGCAGGTCAAAATGATTATTCCAGGAGTCATTTTCAAAAAACTGCAGATGAAATTAGGCAGTTTCTAATTTTCTTTATTTTTCACTGAAGAAATTGGAAAAGGCTCAATGAATAAGTGAAATTGGCTAGAGAACCTAACCTAACCTAACCTAACCTAGATTCAGGGGCATTATTGTCCAATACATGGATGGTTTTTGCCCAATTTTCTACTTTAAAATTGGTTTACCTATAGGGCTGAAGAAATTCCACATAAAAATATTGTGAGATTTGATGTCATTGTATTTTGGAGTTGGTGGGACTGAAATTATGTTAGATATTTTGGTAGCCCAATATTTATTTGTGAGTTCTACATTTTTTAGTGTAGCGCGTTTTGTAGCCTGTTTACCGCCCGTAGCTCTCAGTAGTTTACCGTAAGAACCGTCTCAGTAGTTTACCGTAGCTCTCGCCTGTAGTTTATCATGAAATCAATTTTCTTGATGGCAAAATTTCAACGTTGCAAGTGACAAAATAAATTTGATGATCAACTCTTGAGGAGCTTAAAGTTTTCAGTGAAATAAAGTAAATAATCAGTGTAAATCAGTTTTGTATCATTGACAACTGACTAATTATTATATCAAGATCTTTTGGAGTCAGATCAAAGCAAAAGAGTTTAACTCGTTGTGAACCATGGTCAGGAAGGTGCAGCGTGTACGCCGGAGGTTCATTTTCGGATGTACGCCAGTACGCCAGGGAAGAAAGTTGCCAATATGCTTGCTAAAAACGGAAGTGTAACCCTCGCCAATGCTGCATGATCGACACAGGCACACATACTTTACGATTGATGCCCGGCAATCATCACAAACACACGTGCTTTACGATCTATATAGCCGATGCCCAATGATCAATACTGATGCGCGCTCTTTGCGATCAAAGTGGGAGATGCCTAATGATCGACACCATCACATGCGATTTACGATCGGTTTAGCCGATGCCCAATGATCAACACAGAAGCGCGCTCTCTGCGATCGAAGTGGCCGTTGCCTAATGAACGACACAAGCGCACGCAATTTACGGTCGGTTTAGCTGATGCCCAATGATCAACACTGATGAGCGCTCTCTGCGATCAAAGTGGCCGATGCTTAATGATCGACACAAGCGAATAACACAAAATATCACTGCACAACAGCACTGCACTCATCACAACATATCACTATACAACACATTATAACACACCCTAACATGACATTACATAATAACATAACATATTATAACAAACAATATCATAGCAGTTTTACATATTACAACACAACATAATGTAACAACATTACCTAACTCAATGCACTGTAACACAACATAACATAAATAACATAGCATGAAACATTGTAATGACATGACACAATACATTATAACATAACTAATCATGATATAACACTATACATCTTAACATAACATAGAACAACAAAACAAATTATACCGCAACATATCCTAATAAAACCCATTATCAGACATCATAACTCAACCCAGCACATTATAGCACATCATAATATAGCATCAAAAATTATAACACAATCAAACATGATACAACACATTGTAACACAACATAACATAACACATGATACTATATCAGATCACATTATAACACAACCTAATATAATAGAATACATCATAACATAAAAAATTAAAACACACTAGAACACAGGACAACAGAACATAATATAATACAATATATTATGTTGCATTATAATGTGATGTGTTATGTTATGTTGTTATACTGTGCTATGTTATGATGTGTTATGTTGTTATACTGTGCAATGTTATAATGTTGAGGTCGGGTAGATCCTGCATAGCAATTCAAGATTCAACAAGTATCTTGTTTGCCACCATGAGTTATCTGCTATATAAATCTATTGATATGCCTCTCTAGGAGCAGTAGCTTGTAAATAAAAGTAGAAGATGATGTTTTGGGACATAAACTGGAAGTTTCACTTGTTTAGGTCATCAGGAAAGGCAAATAACTGAAATGAGTTCAATAAGAAGTAAAGGGCAAAAAATTTCTTTCTACTGTATCAGTCTGTATGTCCAGCTTTCCCATTGCCTTTTATGTGTATGTATTGAGGGTACCATTATGAGCCACATGATTTATTGTTTCCCACTTTAACACCAATAATATTGTATAATTACAGTTATAAGATTTTTCACTTGAAGAAATCTTTATGGATTGTGAAAAAATGCTCATTTTTTACATGTTAGAAACTGCCTCATGCACAACTAATCACACAAATAAATGTGGTTTGCTGCATTAGACATGCCTTTTTTGACAACTGCAGAATGAGATCAGAAAACAAAGGACTTTTTTCATTTTCTGGGTTTATTCTAAACTTCTAAACTTCAGTTTAATTAAAGTATCTGGTTTTCATTTTTCATTATGAAATCTAATAAAAATTTGTTTCAGGTACACAAAGCTTGGCTTTGCTGGCAACAATGAACCTCAGATTATCATGCCCTCGGCCGTGGCCATCAAAGAAACTGCCAAAGTTGGGGATCAGTCAATGCGACGTCTCTGCAAAGGAGTTGAAGATCTTGATTTCTTTATTGGGGATGAAGCTATGGAAGCCACAGGATATGCAGTGAAGGTGAGTTTATATCAAAAAACTTCAAAATATTGCAGCTTGTGGCATTGCAGTCTCCAGAGTGTAGAAATGACAGAGAAATATTGCAGTCCAGAGTGTAGGAATATGCCAATGTATGATATCTGAATAAAAGGTATTTATGTATATTTTGTGTGAATCATTACTTGTTGAAACAAAAGGTCTAGTAAAAGAAGCTATTAAAGGGATTTTTTCTTAGAAATGACAGGCAATAGTGAGCAACTGGATGGAGCTGTACCTCTCATTTCCACTGAATTCTGTTCTGAAGAAAATTGAGGCTTGATTTTGAGGATAAATTGTCTCCTACATCTTTTCATTGGAAGCTAAAAATTATTTTCTATTTTTTTCATTATTTAAATTCAGTCATATATTTTTATAATGCTGTTAAGACAAATTTGAGAGAGGTTTGACATATATAAAGAGTGAGAAAGTGCTTTGTGTGTGTATAAACCTATTTTAGAAAATAGGTAATTTCTGTATCTTGTGTTGAGTGTTAAAAAACATAAGAAGATGTGTTCACTTCTCTGCTGTGTTTTTAGTTCATTTTATTAAGTACTTGTGCTAAAATTGCACTCGAGGGCATTTAGACACAAGTCCCTGGTATCAATCACACAAAACCTCATAAATTACATAGACTTTAAAACTATTCTACTTTTTTTTCAGTACCCTGTGCGTCACGGCATTGTGGAAGACTGGGACCTGATGGAGAAATTTTTGGAGCAATGTATCTTCAAGTACCTGAGAGCAGAGCCTGAAGATCATTATTTCCTCTTGACTGAACCTCCCCTGAACACACCCGAGAATAGAGAGTACACTGCAGGTAGGCTCGTGTACTGCTGTCATCATTGAGAACTTTGATTCATGGGTCAATACAATTTTTTCTGGTCTTCTAAATCTTGGATTACTTGATATTGTTCAGAAATAACTTGGTTTTCTTAGTTCAATTAGTTATCTTCCTGTATCAAAAATGAGGCCTGCACATATATCTTGGATATATCCTACATTGGTAGGTAGAACAACACAATTTACTTCTAATTAATGTATGTAAATCTGAGACTAGAGCTCAGGATAGATGTTTTCAACTGATCCTTCTCACTCTAAATTGTTGGAAACGTTCAGCTTCATTCTCTCATGTTTTCATTCAAGATAGATTCTCACATGAAGCAATAGCTTTGATGCATGCCTTTATGATTTATTCTTTTATAAATTTAGGCAATTTTCCTTAACTTGCCAATCAATGTTAGGAAAGTATCAAACCCACTGATATATATTATTCGGCTATTCAGGAATTGTGTATTCGTAAACAGGATGTCCAATTAATTCATTTATCACTTTACAATAATTCTAAAGTAGATGTTTTGCTTCATAATTTGTGTATTTTTCAGAGATAATGTTTGAGTCGTTCAATGTGCCTGGCCTGTACATTGCTGTACAAGCGGTGCTGTCTCTGGCCGCGTCCTGGGCGTCTCGGCAGGTCACCGAGCGATCCTTAACTGGCTGTGTTGTTGACTCTGGTGATGGAGTCACCCACGTCATCCCTGTGGTGAGTTGAGCATCTCAGGCAGGAGTGGGTGAAGGTTTTCTGCATTGAAAACTTCACTGTAGTTCATAGCTGTGTGTAGTTTAGAACACGCAGCAGTGAAAACTATAATAGAAAATTTAGAACACGCACACGCACTTTAGAACACGCAGCAGTGAAAACTATAGGTAATAGAAAATTTCACCTATGAGAAACTATATTTGTGTATTACTTGTATTTAAATGTTGCAGATGAGATGCTACAGAGAATAATTATTTATTGAAAAGGTTATTTGTTTCTTTTCTATAGATTTTTAAAGATTAACATAATTCACTTGATGAATATTTACGTCTCAAAAATAATTCACAGTCAGACTTATGTTTATGTTTTATGTCCAAGAATATATCTGACTTAATTTTGTCTTAATACTGTTATTTAATGCCAAATCAATTCAGAAAATCACACAATTTCATACGTTCTGAATAATATGAATATTTTTTGTAAAATAACAGATGCATTAGCTGTTTATACAGACGAATTCGTGCTTTAAGGATTATTTTGAATATTTCTATGGGGTTAATGTTTGCGTTGTTGTTGGCTGTGTAGGCGGATGGGTATGTGATCGGGTCGTGCATCAAGCACATTCCGATAGCGGGGCGAGACATCACATACTTCGTGCAGTCGCTGCTACGAGAGCGCGAGTCCAGCATACCTCCACAGCTCAGCATGGAGACTGCTAAGGCAGTCAAAGGTTAGAATTTGGTTTATTATCTGGTTCATAAAATTATATTCAGTATTATCATGTTCATAACTTACTTAGATCGGAGTGAATGTTCTCTGATATTGTCAAAATTTATATGGAAAATAAAAAATTGTTTCAGATTGTTGATGTCGTTACAAATTTTTTACAGAGCGGTACAGTTACATCTGTCCTGATATTGCCAAAGAGTTTAACAAATACGACAGTGACCCCAGCAAGTGGATCAAGCGCTACGAGGGGCTTAACCCTGTCAACAACACCAAGTTTGAGATCGACATAGGATATGAGAGGTTCCTTGGACCTGAAATTTTCTTTCATCCTGAGGTAAAGGAATAATCTTACTCGAATCACTTAGTATAGAGCAGGGTGAGTTGTATTCTTGATTTTTTAAAGCCAAATTTTTCTTACTAGTAGTTGAAGAAAAATCGTGGCAGGTTTCAATAATCTTATCTGAAACTTTTGCTACAACAGAATTTTTTTTGCCCTTTTTCCTCCAGTGATGACTTTGTAGAAGTTATATATATTTTTTTGCGCTTGTTTTTTCTGGCTTCTCTTTGTGCTGGATGTGTCAATTTCAGTGTGCCTTATGGCCATCTTTCATTTACCTCCGATTGGTATTTTATTTCATCGACTCATTAAACTAATATCGGTGAAATTTTTGCTGCTAAATACTCTCATCTTTTTCTCTTTGGCTTATGTTAAAGCCACGAAGCTCCACCAGTTTAGTTCCTTTTTAGCCGGCAAAGTTCTCCAGATGCTATATTTTGATAGCATATTACTCAATGCATTAGACGACGTGTGGCTTTAAAAATAATCATTCCATCGAAATTTGAATTTGTATCTTACTTTCACGTTCTTGATTTCAGTTTGCCAACCCCGACTTCACGGTGCCCATTAGCGAGGTTGTGGACAACGTCATTCAGAACTGTCCTATAGACGTACGGCGGCCGTTGTACAAAAACATTGTCCTGTCAGGAGGCTCGACGATGTTCAAGGACTTTGATAGACGCATGCAGCGCGACGTCAAGAGGATAGTTGATGCGAGACTCAGGATAACTGAGCAACTTAGTGGTGGCCGGATAAAGGTATGATAGTCTTTGTGAGACGTAGTGAGACGCCACGAGTCTCAGTGAGGTGATGTCTTTACAAGGCACTTCTAGTAGTAGTGAGTTAGTGTCGTGAGGTGCTTAGAATCATTATAAGTTGCAATTTAATTTTTTTTTTTCATATGAATTTCCTTCTTCAGTTAGAAACATAGGTTAGAATGTTGTTGGCTGTTTCTGTTTTCAGGTTGCTTACAACGGAAGTGAGATAGCATCACGATGATAATTAGTCAAGCTGTATTTACGGTCTGAATTGCTCGTTTATGTGCAGGGCAATTGATCAATTAACTATATTCTGAAATTTAAATTTAATTAGAGTTCCGTACAAGTCTTTTTAGTCTTCTAACATAATTCTATGCTCTAGTCTACGCTATTACTGTTCTCTCCCTCCCAGGAGTTTGCAAATTAGCATAGATCTTGAATTATATCATGTTTCCGTGTTTTATATCCTGTCAGTTCCATCTGTGATTTGAATCACGGAAAATCTTGAAAGTTTCTACTGTCATCTACAATCGTTACAATCTAGAATCGTTAAAGGGTTTGAAATCCAGTGTTATTTCGAATCACGCACAGAGAATGAGTCTAATTTTTCATTTTACTTTACAGCCTAAGCCCATCGACGTGAACGTGGTAGCTCACAAGATGCAACGCTACGCAGTGTGGTTCGGCGGCTCCATGCTAGCCTCCACCCCACACTTTTACCAAGTTTGCCACACCAAGGCCGAGTATGAGGAGAGGGGCCCCAGCATCTGTCGTCACAACCCCGTATTCGGGACCATGACTTGAACACTCCTTTGCTTTATCGCTCACTTGGCTCCTTTTCAACTCCCGTCTCTGTCTAATGATGGTGCTGCTTCTCATGAAATAATTTTCAACTCATATGAGGCAGTTTTCGACTTTACTATGTTTATTGGATTTGAATATTGGTTCTATTGTCCACTTTAATGCTACCGTACTATTTTTTCCTGCTTTGTTTGTATCAGTGATACGATGCAGTTAATGATCGCTGTTGTTCTTGCTTGAGAATTATTCTGTCGGTGATGGAAATTGATTGAGGATTCCTCGAATTGAAATGCATTACTGATCTCATATTGCCCTATTTATTACCGGCCTTCATCATTTCATATTTTTGCGCTTTTTGCAGTAACTACTCATTGTAATGGTAAATTACGAGTTGACAAATTATTCACACCTAGCATGAACATTTCGCTTACAATATTCTTTGCAGTAAACATTTTTTGAGTAACAGTAACAGTGTTACTCAAAACAATGAAGCCCCAAGTGTTGGTGCATTTTACTTGAATTCACAAGCTGAAGATTTTTTTCCGGCAGTGTAACTTTAATCATCAAATAACAAAGTTTTCGCAGATAATACCAAGTTAAAGAGATTCTTGCTTGAAATTTCTGTTTGTTACTACGAATCTGCATTTTGTGCGCTCCATCTGTTACTGGATGAGAAGGCAACCTCGTGTCTGTTGCTGGGGGAGAGGGCAACCTCGTGTCTGATGTTAGAGCGAGAAGGCACCGCCGTGTCTGTTGCTGAGGAAAGAAAGCATTGTTGTGTCTGTGGCCGTGTTTGAACGACCATACTGTTTCATTATGAATGGCTAGTTTGAAGAAATCCAAGTCGGTCGTCTTGAATTCATCCTCGTGCGAGTTGATTGTTGTTAGCAGTTATTGTTGGTGCTCTTGTGAGATAAGAACAACGGGGCCGTATCTTGCACTGTTGTCTAGTGCGGTCGGCGGTAGAATTTAATTGGTTAACTTATTGATTGAAATTGAAGCTGGGATTTATAATAATATATCTTCATTGTGATAAGACCGCGGCTTGTTGGGAGCTTGCAGCACAAACTAGAACGTTTGTATCAGCATCCAATTTAATGCTAATGTTTATTCTTGCTGTTCGATTCGGGCATAAATTTCGCGACAAATCACATCAAATATCACCTCGATAATTGTTCCCATTCTGTTTTGCAACGGTAGATTCCTCTCCATCACTGTAGAGTTTTGTTCAAGACTTTCTGCTGCCGACCGTTCTGTGGCAATAGTGGGGCTTTGTTTATGAAAGTGATTTTAATAAGTAAAGAACCTTTCGAAGTAATGGCTCTAATTTTAGTGTGATTGTTTATTACCATAAGGAACGATTCATTAAACTGTCTCTGTGCCCGCCACCGATTGCTGCATTCATTAAGTTGCTGCCTTATGGTCCGTGATGTCTATGAACACTAAGAAAAAAGATAAAAGACTAGGAAGTGGACCAGCACCACCATTCTTTTGGTGCTGCAAAGACAATGTGGTGTCCAGAATCTTAGTGTCCATGGTGATCAAGAAACAAGATTAAGGATTGGCAGTGGACCAGCACCACCACTTGTACAGGGGATGTGGAACACCTTTAGTTTGAACTGTTGAAGTATATACCTATCATAGCCGTCATATCCAGTCCGACTGGAGTTGTTACTTAAGGCGCAAATTCCCCTATGTCATAGTAGCTCAAGTTTATTTAATGTGACATAGGGAATAAACAAGACTTTCAACAGGAAGATGGCTGTGGTTGCACTGCCATTTTTACATGTTCGATCGATGATTCAGTCGGTTTAAGTATTCAGTGACGACGATCCAAAGTTCTTTGATTAAGTAAAGTTATCGCTGTGGGTTCTTATTTGTCATTTTAGTTGCTGCAACATGTTCATCACTATCCATAATGCTTCACTATATTTCATGGAATCTTACAAATATTTGCTTCGTCACTATACCATTCTGTTGTCGTTTGTTGTGGTTTCTGTAGGATTTCTTCATAATCTCAACATTCCCGTACCTTAACAACTACTAATCGAGCGACACCTGCGGTCAAACTCCACATTTTGTCATCACCTTATTCGTTTTGATACCGAGTTATCGTACTAAGCTACTCTTTTCAGTGTGATAGTTTTCTTTTATATGTTCGTATGTTAGAGGAAAATGATTTGTAATAACATTTATACCTGGGATAAGTTAATTGTCTGTTCAACATCAACACCTTTTGTTTGCCTTGTTTTATACTTTAATCACATTTTCTCTATAAGTGTGCTTGGTTGATATTCGCTATATTTCTTCTTATTTATATTTCTTTTGATCAGCGTCTGTATTTTTTCGCGAAGTGCGTATTATGTGACTTTATTTATCGATTTCTTTTACCATTGCTTTTGATTTACTGTCGAAGTTTAACATCTTTGAGGAATGAAACGAACATGAAATTGGTTGTTAATCCTTTAAAATGTTGCCACATAATTTTCAATATAACTCTCCTCTTTGGAATAGCATGACGTGAATTATCATCAGTTTTGAGGCCTGTAGCTTCCTTTCTTGAATTTTTAAGCGGAATGAGGTTTTTAATTTATTCCACGTGCTATTTTTGTAATTATTTAGACGATTTAACTTGAATGCAATTATGGGCCGGCTTGCCATATATAGAGCTTTATGATGGCCGCGAGTTGTAACTTCATCCATTCGCCGTTTCTTTCACTCTTGGTGATTAACTGAAAAATTGATGACGTGAGGCTTAATTTAAATACTAATTTCCTGGTAATTATGGTAGATTTATTAGCACTGATAACATCGCTCACTAGATATTAACTTCCAGTAAATGAAATGTCTATCCATAGGCGGAGAAGAATCTAGAAAACTGTCTAATTGATGTGTGAACTTTCCACGAATATGATTCTTCCATTAAAAATATTTATCGTTGGAGTAATTGGCAAATGAACTACAAAATATTAATTAATACTTCTGATATAGATTTCATTTTTTAATTGCAAATATTTTGCCAGTGTCGTTCAATCCTCGTAATTTGCATAGCTGCAAATATTTTCAGCAAAGGCATGTTTAATTCCTGTCTTATTATAAAGCTCGTTTGGTTCGGGAACGCAATGGATAGTAAAATCTGACGAGCTCAAAACTTGGTTGTTATAATCTTTGATTTAAAATTTCTTGTTCTCGTACACGGATATTGGTAGTTGCTTAATTAAGGTGGAAGTTCTATCTAAGTGACTGTGCCAAATTGGTGTGTTGGGCTGTCATGTGATATAGCGGTACACGCACGATCTCGTGCCGCGGTAGGTGTACGGTAATATTTTCTAGAATTCTGTAGGTCCACAACGACTAGATTATTTCATTTATAAATTAATGTTAGTTATTGCAAAATTTATAGGCGCGATTGATGTTGCGGATGCTAGTGGTCAGTCATTTCCCTGGTTCATAGTTCATTTGCAGTTTTCCAGTCAGTAAATTCAGCGAGTTCTTGGTTGTTATGGATTTACATGACTTATGTTGCGTCGATATCTACAACGCTGCTAAACTATGCCTCTTTTTGATTCTTTCCTGTTTCTTCTGTAGTCATTTATGGTCTCAACTACTACCAATAGACGCTTGAGTATTGTTGTCTCTCTCGTTTATTTTATTCTTTGTGTGAGCTTTCTGCTGTTATTTGCTTCAGCGATTTTCGTTTGCTACCTATTATTTTACTGTAATTCAAAACCGTTCACCGGTCGCCATACTGTTACTGTAGCGATAAGGAAGCTCCTGGCGTCAGACGTGTCATTAAATTTTGTCCCATGCTGAGAGGCTCGAGTCTACAGATTTTTCTGCACAAAGGACAGCAAATATTACGTGCACAATACCGACACGATTTCTTGTTATGTATCTATTTAAACCCAGCCAATGTAAATTACCTATCGCGCTTTGTGGCATTTCGTGCGTAGAAACGAAGTTGGTTGTGATTCCAACTCCTGGCCCCAAATATTGTTATTTAATTGAATACTGTCTTTTCAACAGTTATACGCTGCTTTGGTATTCTAAAACGTCTACTTTACCGAGTTCTACGGCTTCATGGCCTTTTTCTTATACTGCCATAAAACATACGCGGCTACGGTCAACACTCACAGGTTTCGCCTTTATTTGCGATGTTGCACTTTTTGAAGACAATAATATTTGAACGATCAATAGTTTTTCACAATGAGAATGTGATTACTGAATTTAACTTTTACACATTGTATCAACTAATCAACCTCACCTAGGGATCATACTACGCATTACATTGAATGTACCTCCGAACGCTATTGTAACTTTGCAATGTTGCTGGCTGTATTGTAATCATTCTCAGCCGCGATTGTGACGCGGATAATGATGGTTAGTGAAAGTTTCTGCCTTGGGTGGTGTAAGCAGAAACTAAGCAAATATTTACTGTCGTCATCGGGATCAGTTTGATCATTTTCATATGCAATTATATTTCGCGTTAAATGTGCATTGCGCAAGGTTTGTTCGCACTTCTTATTAATGATTTAAAGTCGATTCGCTGATTTGATGTATTCGACATCTAAAATTATTTATCTCTAGATTCATTAGCTGCTATAAGTTAATTATGTTGGGATTTCAATTAACTAATTTCTTGATTCGCCTGAGTGTTATTCTTTATTCTACAGTCTAAGTCTTTATTATTCAGTGTTTACTGACGTGCTAATCTGACCTGCTGGACCTGTCCATTTGGTAACTAAATTGTTAACAAATTCTTTAGTCTCCTGCACTGCGGTGCCGTTGATTCACTGGGCTGTTGGCTCAACTTGTCCTGACATGGGAAATTGCTTGAAAAATTTACTTACTAATATGTGGTGTAACGATTGTTTATGAGAAGCTTTTATATTTATTTCTAGATTTTCGTATTATTTTAGATGATTCTTTATAGCCCTACAGATATATATTCGATCATCGAAATTGCTCTGGCTGAGAGAAGTCGCCCTTGGAATAACTGTATTATAACGGATCATCATTGCAAATACATCTTCCATTGTTAATAGTGCCCTTTCTATCCTGTAGTATTATGGATTATATATGCTATGGATTTGCGTGGCCTTCGTACCATCCGTTGCACTCGCGATGCGTTAAAGCTTGTCACTTGAAATACATGGGCTCATTTTTGCTGATCAGATTTTGATTCAGACGAACCTGTTGATTATCCATTAATATTATTAGACAACCCTGTAAAAAATGGAGTCACGTTTCATCTTCTTTATTTGATAAACTAATGGTTCACATCATCAATGAATAACTTTATGGCTTGAGTTCATCCTTGATCAATGCCTACAACTCGATTGTACTCGCTCAGGAAGCTCTACTTTACCGTTACGATGATGACTTTAGAGGTAGAAATGCCAGTGGTACCAGAAGACTTTCGGCTGAAATATTGTTAGTATTGGAGGATTAAAAATATTTTAATATTGAAAATGCTATCTCAGACAACAGTGTAATAACTAAATTTAATTTATGAAATGTCGAGGCAATTAGAAGCACTTGCGGTGGACAATGCCTGGGCCAGACTCGTCGTACTCTTCCTTGGTGATCCACATGGACTGGAAGGTGGAGAGGGAGGCCAGGATGGAGCCGCCGATCCATACGGAGTACTTGCGCTCAGGGGGAGCAATGATCTTGATCTTGATGGTGGAGGGAGCGAGGGATGTGATTTCCTTCTGCATGCGGTCTTGGGCCTCGTCACCGACGTAGGCATCCTTCTGACCCATGCCGACCATGACACCCTGGTGACGGGGGCGGCCGACGATGGAGGGGAACACAGCTCGCGGAGCGTCATCCCCGGCGAAACCGGCCTTGCAGAGACCGGAGCCGTTGTCTACGACCAGAGCAGAAGCATCGTCGTCACACATCTTGAGTTATCTTTCAACCTGTAGTAATAAGAGCCTTCCTTAGTAATATTGTGAGTGAAATATACTAGTTGAAGAATTCAGACAGCACGAATAAATTAAATGACGGGCTAGTATTTAGATAATTAGTGAGAAGCGAGGATCAAGTAACACTGAGGAAATTTTGTGGCAACTCGTCGCATCATTTGAGAGCAAGTTACATGATACAAAAACTAAACATTGGCATTGACCAAGCTCATTTACAACTTCATTCACACATAACGAATCCTTTTTATGCGAATTCTAGCAGCAACGAAATCGAAACAAAAAAATTAAATCTGAATTCGTATGAAAAAGTGCCTCAATTCTGATTGCTATAAACGCAACTAGGCACATCATAGGTCCAGAAATATATATTTCGGTCCGTTAAAAAGCATTTCAATTTTAGTTCAGGATATCGAGATTAAATATTTAATATCAGTGATATAACTTGAAGAAATTGGAAACATTTTCATCTGATGGACCACGTAATGTCTTGTCCTAATTTGAAGTAACCGACGTTGGCCTGATTAAAATTTACATTAGTCGGGGTTCACCGTTTGTATTCGAAGCATGTGTCATCTATCGGCATCGTAATGGGGACAAGAAGTCAAGAACAGATTCTATGAGAACCTAAGAGGCGGAATGAAAGTTTTTGTTTCAATATTTTCTTTGCATTTCAACGTGAAAGCTTTTATTTTTCCTATTATTCCAGCAGAGGGGTTCTTCATGTTTTCAATGTCGTTGGCGCAAGAGCGTGAGCAAACTACGCGTTGGTCAAGAGAATAGAAAGTCAAAAAGACAACCACTGTTCCGAAACCACAGAGGTAAATCAAAAACTCATTTAAATTGAGACTGATCTTTACAGGTGCGTGATGCTTAAACAAAATGCTCTTGTAGACAATAAGATTTAGTTCAGTGAAAACGATAAACAGAACGATGAAATTCCACTCATAGTCTTTCAGGCGTTCTCAGTTGCAAATTTGCGATCGAAGTTATTGTGAATTTTTAGTTATTAGAACTTGAATCACCAACATTTAACAGCATTAACAGTAAGGACTTGTCATGATGGTATCATTCTGGATGTTTTGATAGGTTAATTTCAACGATTAATTATGTCTTACGCAATTTGTCATTATGAACATACTTTTGCTTTGTTCTTAACGCTTATACATGGTTTATTTTTCGAATGTCATGCATAAGGGCAGCTCACTGTAAAAAGATTATCTAAGCTGTGATTTTGATGTTTAATAAAATACATGGCCTAACATTGGTATTATCAAATACTTATTTTAGCTGGTCACGTAATAAGTTTAGCACCATGTATGAATATTTTTTACATAACTTGTAGTAAAGAGACTTAGTGTCACAATGCCACTCACTTCGGTCTTCTGGACTAGAGTGACGAAGGAGCGACCTGTCGCGTGAGAGTCACGTCCTTCTAGTACGGTTGACGGGCAGTCACTAAGCAGGGTCCGAGTGCCCCCCAATTATTATAATAAGTGGCCGCGGGTGCTCACTCCATATAAGGACGCGGCTATTGACAGCTCCTGACAAAACTGAGGTGTCTTGCTTGGCCAAGTTGTTTATTTTTGTATCGATGCCAACATTGTCGTATCAGATTGACGAGCCATCGTAAGTGACAGTTTCTCCACGGGCATTTTTATGAATAATACACTTGGAGCATGAAGCTATTTAGGAACCTTGCCACCTCATATAGTGAGTGGTTTATGGATGTTGTCATAAAAATTCAAGGGCCCCTGTTATGGGTTTTTAACTATATAACTACATTAATTTTTTCCACATTATAGTATTAGTATGTCATTGGCCAAGCATTCAGTTAGCTACAGCGTCGATTGCATGGCGAATCCAGCACTCTCTAGTTCTTTTCATGACTTGCGAAATGGAAAGATTTTAAAGAAGTAAGAAATTTCATAACTCTGAGTCTGACTCTGGAGCGCTTTTATCACGGCTTGAATAAGAAAATATTTCCTCTTTCGCTAAATTTTACTCATTCAAACATTTTGTGTTGAGTGCATTTATTCAGAGTACATAGACGATGTAGGTCTGTTGGAACATTCACCATCATAAATGCTAGAGATTTTTTAGAAAATTAGTACTTGTACAAAATAGGCGTGGCGAAAAATATTTATTTGTATTTATGGACTTTATGCTAATGATAGCGAGAACCTTCGTGTGTTTTACTTGGCACGCGTCCACTGTCAGTTAACGCGTGTGCCTCAAGTCTTCGTTTGACCAACTTGACAATTGAATATTTTTACGCTCACAAGGAGACCCCGTTATATGGACTCAATTCTTGAAGAAAATATTAATTGGACTTGTTTCGATCTAAAATTTCATTTTTTCTCAGACACCAGGATTTCTGTGAACATAACATGATCGAACATAATCGAACATACAGTAAGTGTTCAGTAAATTTCTCAGATCTAATGTTTAGTTAAGGGTGATCAGTCGTTTAGACTATTGGAAAGTTATTAAAGATTCATTTGGCCTTAAAACGTCATTACTCTCAAGTTGTCCGTTCACATTTTCTTCGGCACTTGTTCCCAAAAATTTTGTTACACTTTTCTCTTCGGATATACCAACAGTTGTCAAAGATATTCATATCTAAAGATGGGTTCCAAAAGTTGGCGTGAGTAGGTGAGGGGTCAATTGGATCGCGTATTATTCATTGGCTTATAGTCCTTTGTTTCAATACTAGCAGAACTAGCAGATGCAGCCAGCATAAACGAGAGAGAGCCAGAGGCAGCAGCGCGCCACATGGCTCCTTCAACAGTCTAACCTGCGATACCGACTTGAGCTATAAGTGAACTTCGCCCCTAAACTAACTTACGGGATGCAATACACAGAACGTAGTTCATTTTCATGAATTACTTTGAATTCCTTGTCTGCAAGAAAATATATTTCGTCAGGGTTCAACATTACATAATCGATCACTAGCAATATGATCACAAGGCCACAACAATATTTCAAAAGAAGTAAATCTGTCAACGAGATTTCTTCGTTAAGAAAATGATACTGATTTGGGCCCGTTTTACGATATTAAGACTGATTCTTTTAGATAATAATTCGAATTGTAATAAGGGTATTGTATGAAAAATTAAAATACAAATAGGAATAAATAATTAGTTTTGAATTTATTTATGTTGAAAAGGTATGATCATGTATTTGTGATTACCAGCTTGAGTCCTATAATTTAGAGCTGTCATGTCGCCTCGAACAAAAGCGTGATAAATGTTCAATTACGAAGCTGAGGGCATTAAATGTAGCACTAATATTTCTTGCGGGACAAGATAATTAGTTAATGTCAGAAGGTTCTGCATTAGGCGACGGACGAACAGTTCATCTATATTTATACTCATTGCTGGTGAATATCAACAGCAGTTGCGAAAATTTGATTAATGCCGAATCGTGTTTCAAATACATCAAAGTTTGGTATAATTCATCGAATAGGAGCAATGATGTAAGGAAATGAATTATTTTCCAACTTACATAATAAATAAACAAGTTTAATAGCAAACGCTTTAACGTTAGGACATTCGTGATCACTGTTGCTTTATTACGAAAATCCATTACAATTTGAAGATTGAATTTTTACTTGTCTCAATTTGCACCGGAGCAGCGTGTAATTTAACGTCTTGTAATTTATTCGTTGGATGTTTGTGACGGGTCGATCGAAATAATTCGTTACTTCTGTCAAACTAACGTCAAAATTAAATGTTAGGAGGAAATCTTCACGCCTACAATGTCTGCACCGAGCAATCATTGCGGTTAATTGGAGTGACACAAATTATTTTGTGACATAAAAAGTTAAACATTTTATTGGAGGTCTAGGTGAGTACTTAGTTTATTGACCTATCTGCTGTTACTTACCTATTTGCTTCACTTAATAAGAGATCGTATTGAGAATTGTTATGATACATGATTCGTGGTTCAGGATAAGAGTAGTGGCCTGAAAAGATCCAATATGTAACTCGATTGTTCTCTATATTTTCTTCAACTTATCAATGCACTTCTTCCGTCAGCGAATAAGGATGGATAGTAGTTTCAGTTAATTATAAAGCTTGGAATAACATAAACACGTAACCTGTGTCGTAAATCAAGCTGAAACAACTGAAATGAAGAAAAATCGCTGACCTGCTTTATGATTAAAAACTCAAAAAGGAAATTTAGATCCGGCGGGCATATGAATTCAATCACTCGAGTTTCTTCAGTCGATGTCGAAATTTATCTTTCTTTGTTGAGTGTTGTGCAGTTTCAATATTTGTGAGTTTATAGAATAAAGTCTGCGGACTGATGCTTCAGTTTTCATGTGTCTTCAGGAACGCTGCCTTGCACCACACACAATTGCCCTATCAACATCAAACGTTAGAATATTAGTAAACTATGTCCATTTAATGAGATAATTGAATTGTTGATGAGCTACTTAAATGTTAAGCTGAAAAATTTGTCTTCTATCTTGTCATCACGCTATTGTAGCTCGGCGATTATTAATTCGAAAAACAAGATGACTCCAACAGTGGGTAAATAGAGATGACCATAAATCTTTCGAGTTTATTAGGCAATAAACGGATTAAGTTTTACCTGCAATTCATGAATATCACATTTTTCAAATAAAGATTCCCATAGAATACCTTGGGTGCGTTGGGATACCAGGATAAAGTTTAATTATTTTCCCATTTATAACGGAAAGTAAGGTCGCCTAACTTTACGTGCCATATACAACGCTGGCACTCAGAAAAAGGGATGCATCAAGTTGTCCAAATAGTGAGATACTTATCAACTCTTATCTTATCAACAGCACAGAGAGTAGAAGTGTACCGGTACGCCGTTTTGCAGACAAAACTTGGACTAATAACCCACACAAACGTTAAAAGTGCAACGGTATTAGAACAAAGTATCACTTATTTTTGTGAGTGTGGGCATTAGGATGCGTTAAATCCTGCTGTGTTTGTGACAGCCGACCAACCTCCGTCACTTGTCAGCGCTGCGACTAACTTTAGCTTTGGCAAAAAAAGACAGCTTGAGGCCGCTTGTGCATCGTTTATTTATTGTTCTTTGCTTGAAATCTTTTTTCTTTTGCTTTAGGAAATTTCCTAGTCAACAAAAACGATGCTTGTGCATCGTTTATTTATTGCTCTTATCTTGAAATCTTTTTTGCTTTAAGAAATTTCCTAGTCAACAAAAACCCGATGTATGAATTTTACGTTATATTGGATGAGTAGAATTATAAGAAAATTGTTGCCAAGAAAGTATATTCAATCTTTCCGCTAGAAAGTTGATTGAAGATTAAGCTTTAATTGCTAAAATTCATCTATAAAAACATTTTTGACATTTGTATGATATGAATAAATTGTTTAAAAGGGTCGGCTTAGTCTAAAAGAAAATCTATTTTTACTGGCCGATCTTTCTGAAACTTCACAGACTTGTAAAACACGAAAATAAGAACTTTTTGTTCGTAGGAATTTTTCGAGAAATTGAAGAGAAACCTGAAAGGCATAGAAAACGGAAAAAATATGCTTTTATAAATTTATCACCTCGTTCAATTTACATGTTACAGCATCGATAGGCATATCATTCGATTCGTATTGCGAATATCTAACGACTCTAGGAGCCTTTTTCGTTTTTTACTAGACTTTTTCTATTTCCCTCCTCTTCCCCTATTTTATCATTATTTAATTCCATCAATAGATAAATAAAAGAAAAGGACTTATAGAGCCACAAGACATTCTCTTAACAAGTCGAATGATGTGTCTATCAATGTTGTAACTTGAAAATTAAAGAAGTTATATATTAAATGAGGCTATGGAAATTGTTCAGAAAAGGCAAATAAGTGATATGGATTAAGAAAATGAGGTAAAGGCTAAAAAATTTGCTTCATAATGTATCCCAAGCTTTCGTATAGTCTATATCTCGTATTGGGGGCACGATCATGCGCGGCATGACTTATTGTGATCCAGTTTAACGCAAATAATAATATATAAATAAGATTATTTTGAAGAAGTTTTGTAAAAAATTTCATAATGTTAATTTTATATACATTTGAAACTTCTTCACACAAAAACGAAAGCACGCACATTCGTGCGGTTCGTTGCGTTCGATGCTCTTTTTACTGCGTTCGAGCAATAAAAACGGAAAAGCCAAATTAATCGATTTGTAAACCCATACGACCTCAACGTGTTAAACAAATTGGTTAAAAAATTCACTGTATTTTATCATCGATACGGAAACGGACTGCAAGATCCTGCCATGAAAATAAGCCAATGTGCCAATATCAAAGGCGAGGCAAGAATCTTGTGGAAGTCGATGCGAAAACATTTGACAGCTCTTCAATATTCGCAAATGAAAATCATTCGTTTTTTAGCGCATCTTCTCATTTATGGAAAAAAGGTGCTATTGTGCTCGTCATGTCCGTCCGTCTGTCTGACCGTCCGTCCGTCCGTCCATCCGTGACCATGTTTTCGTCGACGAGAAAATGCGCTCTCTGTCACTCACTGCAGTGAGTACTGAGTTATATTTTTTATTAATCTAGAGTCTAGACATCTAGGACTCTACTTTGAGAAACCGAAACCTTTACCACGTTCCGCCATGCTTGAAGCTCCCTATAATTGCTTACCTAACTAATGTGTTTAGTTTCGTAAGAGGGTGTGAAACCAGGTGCCCATCAAGCCCTTTGTTCATTGCATAAACATTTAGTCTGAATACTTTTATCAGACTGCTCCTGGTAATAAAAATAACCTGTGCAGTGCGTATGCATGAATGCGGCTAGGATAGGGATGCTTCAAGCGGTTCCCACGCAAGCTGCGTAGCCTAATAGCCTTTTACGTCGAAAATTTTCCTGAAATTTTGGTGTATTTGGGCATCGTCGCTTTGAAACGAACCTTGACTTCAGGATTATTCAAAATTTTTATGTGCTGTATTTTCTTATTACGGAATTATCTTAATCTTGAGATTTAGATTCTATTGAGGATCAATAAAAATGTATTTGTGTTGTCTTTTCTCAAACGAAATTGGAATCATTGACGAGCAAACTCACTCATGATCAGAGAAAGATAATAAAACAAAAATTAAAGAAAAGAAATGTTTTCAGGGTAGAGTTCGTAACAAATTCCGGCCTTGCAGAGACCGGAGCCGTTGTCAATGACCAAAGCAGTGGTATCGTCGTCGCACATCTTGTAGTTATTGAGATTTTACTGCAACGGTAAACACAGAACATCTATTAAATAAAATTTTGGAATCCAATGCATGTTTATGTACAAGCTTTCTTTTATTATTTCATTCAATAATTCGATCAGCAACTACCATCTGTCCAAGTTGATTCTAAATAAAAAAAGGTTTCTGTAATTTATGCCTTAAAAATAGCATTTTTCAAGTTAGCAATGTGAGAAAAATTTGCTAGATTTATTCTTGTGCGGCAAAATGGATGTTGAGTCAATTCCTTGACCGAGTTTTAACTCTAGTTTCGGGCTGAGTTTCAATTCAAGTTTCGGGCTGTGAAGTTGACATTCTGTTAGCTAACTATCTGGAGATTGAAACATAATAATTTTGCTCTCAATAATTGATTTAACTGTTTGCATTCGGGGTTTCCTTGCGAGCATCGATGTTCCGAATTCAGCCCTCTTTTTGCTAAGCTGTGAAGAAAATAGTGTTACTTTTTATATGCGTGTTATGTTGGTATGTTGTGAGCAAAATATTTTCAGAAACGGGATAAAATATACAACTTGTTAATAAATGGATCATTTATACTAAAGTCTGAATTTTTATCTAAAAAACACTGTTACATATGTGCTTGAAATTCAAACAAGGAATTTGAAATGCAGAATATATTTATTTATATAGCTTAAGTCATGGTTTACCTACCGATATTGTAATCATTTACTCTTATTCAGACCCATTAATTCATTATAAGCAGGTTCATGTCATGAGAGACGAATAATACTGTTATTATAAAGCGTGCCATGACCATTAATCTTATATACGAGCTAACAAAATTAAGAACCCCTGACGCGCGCGTATATTTACGGCCGATAGTTATGAGGACAAAATTATGAAGTCTAGCTACCTCAGTCCTAGATAATGGTATAACTTAAAATAGTTAATTCAAAATGAAAAACTACAAATCGATTTGTGCCTGATTTGAACACAACTATAGAGGTAAGATTAAGTACCCAAGTTCAACTAAACTATTTTATAGCGAAATAATTGTAAACTGAAAACACGCTTGTTACTGAAACCCAAACACTTTTCAATCTTTCAATTGTGGTTTCTAGAGCAAAAATAGAATTTGGAAAATAAATTATTTCAATGGTAGTAGGAAATTTGAGGTATTTTAACGTCACACTGAGAAGGATCTCAGAAAGGGAGCTAGGAGAAATTCACACTTTTGGTTTTCACATTATATTAGATGCGTATTACGAAATCACAGTATTCACCTTCCTACAAAAGTCGGCTATGTTCCTCCTCCTCGTCTCAAGGGTTGACTGGTAGTCGTTAAGCGAAGCTACCTCAATATATGCAACTTGATGAGTATTTTAGTCAGCTCCATAAAAGGAAGCTTGGGGGTTGTTCGCTGACCACCTCCACGACCAACTGGCGTCCTCACCCACTGACGTTTCTGGCGCGACCACCCCCTTTGACAGATGCACTTGTAAAACACTCTCAGAAAAACACAAAGCCTCTTTAGAGTGGGCGAGAGAGTTTAAGAGTGCGGGCGTGTAAATAATGACGCCACTAAAGCGGAGGAGGCACGAAGGCTTGATGAATGTCTGTAATGGCCGCTGATGCCGCGATCGAGAGAGGCTCTGCATGTTAGATCGCGGCATGAAATTGGCGGCGGGTGGGAGGGCGGTACCCATACAGCGCCTTAACTGGCAGTTTGTACTGAAGAGATAACAGATTGAATTAAGCGGTAAAATAATTGCTTGGTTTAAGAAAAAATTTCAATTAATGAGCAATTTTTTATCATAGTTTTAAAGTTTTGCCACTATGTCTGTTCCTAATTTGCACAAGTGTGTCACTGAGTAACTAGTACAATGGAACGCTATGCGGAGTATAAGAATTGTATCCGTAATAAAAATATATGGGACATAAATTTTTATTTATATAGAATAATTTCAAGTGAATTAATCGTTGGCGTCATGCCCACGCCTTGACACATTATTTTTCTCGTTCTCCAATATTGCTTAAATAACAATTTGATTCACCCTTAACAAGCGAATCTTCTGAAATGAATAAAAAATGGCCGTTTTTTAGTTAATTTAAGATTTCGAATCTTTATGTTTCTCTAAGATTCTAAACTTTTCGGATGTTAAAAATGCCTCATAGCAAAACTTTGAAAACCCAGCTTCATGATTTGGACGTAACCGTGTAGAGGGCTTGTTGTAAATTGTATTTTACTGTTAGAATATAAGGCTTCTATTAAATATATAGGTAATGTAAATTTGTAATTAATTAGAATTAGCAATGTAAGAATGTTTTAGAGAAAGTTGGAATCGAGAATAGAAATTGCGGATTAGGAACGAGCAGTAAGCACGTGGACTTGATGAAGAAGACATCGTCACGTGTTGTGGAACGTAGCTGGTAGAACGAAGACTTAATTACCTGTGTGTCACGTGAATATGTGCTACGTATCCCAGTTTATGCAGAAAGTCTGTAATGATGATTGATGTGCAATAAAGTATTTTAATGATTGTTGGTTTTATCACCTGGCACCAGAACCTGCCACTATACGCACGACAACCGTCCCAGGCCTCGTTGGGGCACCGCCTTAGCAATCCGCCGCCCACAACTCAGTCTGTCCTCGCAGTTAAGGGGCAGCAGCACATTACTATATATACCTTATGTATACATTACAATACACCTTATTATGTATACCGCGCACCTGCCCTCGTTTGGGATATAAATGCCTACAATGAAAATATCGAAGGAAGCACCTAAGCAGCGTCTATTATTGGAGTTTGAAACTCATTGGCTGTCAAAAGGTAAAGGTAAACAACAACGTTCTGAATAATGTTTAATTGGTGCGGCAAATTTTTGGGGTCTAAATGATAGCAGCAGAATACGTCGAATCTTTTTTCTTTAACTTTTAAAAATGTAGCACTGAACACATTGTGCGTTATGGATAGATTTTAAATGGAACTATTTCGTACAGCCTCTGAACGTTGTGCATAGTCGTCTTTATCCGTTCTTATCTGTTCTTGTGTCTCCTTTTTTATGCTCACTATCAAATTTATCATAGCTCTCTCAATGTGTGACCTGCTGTCGAAGTCTGGTTAAAGTAAACGTCACGAATATCGCCCTCCAAAATAAGAATAATAATGACTTTTGAAATATTAAAAACACTTGCGGTGGACAATGCCGGGGCCAGACTCGTCGTACTCTTCCTTGGTGATCCACATGGACTGGAAGGTGGAGAGGGAGGCCAAGATGGAGCCTGACCCATGCCGACCATGACACCCTGGTGACGGGGGCGGCCGACGATGGAGGGGAACACAGCTCGGGGAGCGTCATCACCGGCAAAGCCGGCCTTGACTAATCCCGAACCGTTGTCGCACACGAGCGCCGAAGTTTCGTCGTCGCACATTTTGAATGGGTCTGGAAGTTGAAAGCAAAAAATGGCAAAAAGAAAAAATGAGTCTCATGAAAGCATCGGCTCAAGAAATTAAGTAAAATCAGGCGGAAACATTAAAATTATCCATCCTCACTTACGATTTTATTCTAATTATATACTGAAATATAATTTTTTGGAAAAATTTATAATTTTTATGATTTCTAAAGAACCGATATGAAAGAAGGAGCATTCATAGGCAGATATGTATCATTACGTAACTGCATTGGAATGCTCTTTTTAGCGCATTTTCTCATTTATGGAAAAAATGCACTATTGTGCTCGCCTTGTCCATCTGTCTGTCCGTCCGTCTGTGACCTCAAGTTTTCGTCGGCGAGAAAATGCGCTCTCTGTCACCCACTGCAGTGAGTACTTAGTTATATTTTTTAACCATAATATCAGTAAAATCAACACTTGTACTGTATTATTATGATGTCATTTTAACAACGCAGCCATTTATTTTTCGCTGTAAATTTTCATAAAATTTGGAAACTAGGCAATACATAATTTATTCCTATTTCTAACCAATTTCATGTTCATTTTGGCTGACTAGGCACGGGTGTTGAGTGTTGTTCGTCTATGTTTTGATATAAAATCAATTAGCGTAATTGAATGAAATATTTTATATCACTCGAAAATTAGGTTTATGTCATTTGGGTAAAGGGGCTATTGCGGTCGACTGGGGTCCATCTGATATGAAAATATTCAAATAATGGACGTTAGTAAACTATTCCCGAGTTAATTATATTCTCTACGATTTTATACAATTTTTCCGCAGCATTTGATCAGTAAACTGAAAGAGGAATTAGAGTACTCATGATTTCAAGTATTTTGGCATGCATGAAGTATTTAAAATAGATATTCTTCTTTATTCCGGATTAAAAAATACTCAAATCCCTTTTCTGTTCAATTTTAAAATTTTTAAGTTCAACTTAATATCAAACAATAAAGCTTCAACTATGTTTTAAAGGAGTTAATCAATATAATAAGCTCACTTACTTGTGTTTCTTTACAATGGAACCACTGACGAGCCACTGACGACTTCGGCCGCAACTTCAACACTGGCGAGTTGGATAGAAGTCTTCTGTGTATTATATACCAACTTCATATCGGCATGAAGCGTCTTGTCATTCGACAAATTCTTGGGATACCACATCCGTTATTTTATATGTGAGACCCAGAGCTCGAGTTGCGGCATCGGGAATACGGAGCAAAGTAGTTTTGACGTACCGCGTTTCTTGCATGCCATCGCTAGCTTCTCGTTGCGACCTATTGTTGCCAATTTTTCGTGGAGTAATTCTCACAAGTGTCAAGTTTCTCGCGACAGACCCTTATAAATTTGAATTTCTATTTAAGTGTGTAGAATCTGCAATATCATCAAAATTAAAGTATCATTCATTCATTCCAATTGAAGATATCTATGTGAATGATGAACCAACTTTTCGCAAGGTGATTTCACCTCTTACCTTCAAATATCGTAGTTTGAACATTGCCTCCTCTTTAAACCTAACCGAAACAGTGCAACTCGAAAATCTACATTTTTTGCGCCATTTTGTTTGAATAAATAATTACATTTTCTCATGCATTTACTGAAATTGAACCATTTAACTTTCGAAAATTGGAAAATGATATTCAACGATTTCATTCCAGATTCTGCTAATCATTAAGATTAGCAAAGATGAAAGACTATTGCTTGCTAAACTAAATCTCTTTAATTCAACGTTATCATGTCATCTCTGAAGTCTTTCTTCATCTCAAGCTACATTGGGCGCGGTATTTCATGATGGCCGTTGACAGTCCACCAGAAGGTCATTTCGTTTTGTGTCATTTTTGGTTGGCAGAGCCCGGGAACCTCGTATCAGAATACTGATAAAGTGGCCAGAAGCAACTCACTACCTGGTAGTCGCTGTCGCGGTTTCACTCCGATCGCTGCTTCTCCGTGTATCGGTGAGTTCTAGGGACCGATATTGGAACTTTTATACAAATGAATTTCGTCTCTTTCTTCCAATCTTTCCGTATTCTGTCTCAATGAATGGACTTTCAGGTTTAGGTAATAACCCGCGATGATAACTATCGCTCATGTACGCCCCAACAAAACCTGTAGGTATATTTGATGAAGAGGATGGCATGAAATTCATCTGGTTTGATAAAGAATTTAACGCGAGACCTCTTTGTTTTCAACATGTCTGTGCACATTAAATATGCGTCCTGAGGAGCTTTAAAATTAATTTCATAATGGTTAACTCGATAAATTTTGTATGTTTTATAATTCGATATTCCATGTCTTGTTTCCAAGTTTGTTCAAGCTTCTTAATTCTCGTATTATGAGGCTAACAAAGAAGCTTATTCATCTCTCCCTTGTAGATATGAAACTTTTGATTTATGGGTCACTAGATAGATTATTGTAACGTTTTCGAATTTTTTTCCATGAAAATGATAAAAATTTTCAACTTCCCTTGTAAGTTGCAATCTCAACGGACATAAATTTTGCTTAAAAGAGAATTTGAATGAAATATTCTAACGGTATAAATTTGCTTTAGTATTGAAAAAAACTCGTGTAACTCGCTTCTATTCGTTCAGAAATTACTCCAACATGTGCGACGACGAAGCCTCCGCTCTAGTCTGCGACAATGGCTCCGGCATGGTCAAGGCCGGTTTCGCCGGTGATGACGCTCCGCGAGCTGTGTTCCCCTCCATCGTCGGCCGCCCCCGTCACCAGGGTGTCATGGTCGGCATGGGTCAGAAGGACGCCTACGTCGGTGACGAGGCCCAGAGCAAGCGAGGTATCCTTACTCTAAAGTACCCTGTCGAGCACGGTATCATCACAAACTGGGATGACATGGAGAAGATCTGGCACCACACCTTCTACAATGAACTCCGTGTCGCGCCAGAGGAATCACCAACCCTCTTGACTGAGGCTCCCCTCAACCCCAAGGCTAACCGTGAGAAGATGACACAGATCATGTTCGAGACCTTCAGCATGCCAGCCATGTACGTCGCCATCCAGGCCGTGCTCTCTCTGTACGCCTCTGGCCGTACCACCGGTATTGTTCTCGATTCCGGTGATGGTGTCTCGCATGTTGTTCCCATTTATGAAGGTTACGCTCTCCCTCACGCAATAATGAGGATTGATTTAGCTGGTCGTGATCTCACCAGCTACCTTATGAAGATCATGACCGAGCGTGGCTACTCCTTCACTACCACCGCTGAGCGAGAAATCGTAAGGGACGTTAAAGAGAAACTGTGCTACGTCGCCCTTGACTTCGAGAGTGAGATGGCACAAGCTGCTGCTTCTTCAGGATTAGAAAAATCGTATGAACTTCCTGACGGGCAGATCATTACAATTGGAAATGAAAGATTCCGTGCCCCAGAAGCAATGTTCCAGCCTTCATTCTTGGGAATGGAATCAGTGGGTATTCACGAAACCGTTTTCAACTCCATCATGAAGTGTGATGTCGACATCAGGAAAGACCTGTACGCCAACACAGTACTCTCCGGGGGTACCACCATGTACCCTGGCATTGCTGACCGCATGCAGAAGGAAGTGACTATTTTAGCTCCCTCTACCATCAAAATCAAAATGATTGCTCCCCCTGAGCGTAAGTACTCCGTATGGATCGGTGGCTCCATATTGGCCTCCCTCTCCACCTTCCAGTCCATGTGGGTGACTAAGGAAGAGTACGACGAGTCTGGTCCTGGAATCATTCATCGCAAATGCTTCTAGTTTTATCGGCTGTGATAGAAGTAATTTAATTTTTTTATAACGAAATTTCGAGCACTTATTGTCAATCGTAGAAATGAAAAGAAAATTATGAAAATTATAAATCAACTCTCAAAGCTGTCTCATTTTTCGTCCATCCCTTCTAGCAATAGTGCGGATAACAATAATCTTTGTTCAAGTTATCGTTGAAAATTTCGTGCACCAGTAATTGTGCTTTTGTGCGCGAAGGCAAAAAATTTTCAACACATATGTAAGTGAAGTGGCAAGATGAAATTTTCCAGTCAGTATGGGGTTTTTGTTCTATTCTTTTGCTGCTCAGTTCTATCAGCTTCTAGGATAGCATTATTGAACAATATAAAATTATAATAATTTTTGAAGAGAAAAAATACGTTTCTTGCCATAACAGGATAGATCGCAATAAATGGCGTTTTGATAGCGTATTGCAAAAATTTTATATAAATATATAAGGTCAATCAGATCTTATTTTACCTTTTATTTTTAATTGTGAGCACTACTTTTTAAAAGTGAGCCCCCTTTTAGAGCACTACTTACCTTTCACGGCTATAAACTAAAAAAAAACAGCGTTGGAACATATCCATGCGACAACATTTTTTCTCGCTTCGAGTCACCGACATGTGGAACAGCCCCCTGATAGCATCGTTGACGCTCCGAGTATGAACGCCTTCAAGAACAGACTAGACGAAGCTATGCAGGAGCATATGTTCAGTCTTAAAATGCCTAGCAAATTACGGAGCAGGCAATAAGTCCAGCAGCTATCTCAATCAATCGTCAGTTATGGAAAGATCGGGTTCCAAAGGCCGGATCCCTTGTGAATCAAGTCACGAAAAGTTCAAGAATCGACAACAGGCCATGGGCCTATTTCTTCAATGCCGACACTTCTATTTTATTCTAATACGATCACTTTACACTAACGCAAAAAATTCAATGAAGCGCACGATTTCCAGAACTTTGAATTTTTTCATCCGTGTGTACAAAGTTGAAAACAAATTGAAGCAGTTTTTACATAATGGATAAATGAGTCAAAATGACATCCTTTTCGTCTTCGAAAACCTGTCTTTGTAACCAAACCTGTTTTTGTATTATTCATCCTCATGCTTCGCGTTTCAATTCAAGAGAAAGAACTTTCCGTTCCCAGGCATAGAAAACGATCATTTCGTTTTCTGTACCTGTGAAAAAGAGCGAGGAAAGAAATGTCTTGAGTTTACCCGATAACGCGAGTTTCCTTTCACTACTTACTTTATAAAGAAAACTCACAGCACGGATTTTTTCCATTCGTTTTAGATGGTTGCTGAGTCTGGTTCCAATAAAATTTAATATTATTCTATAACGCTTCATTATTAGGCACCCTGATTGATGAATATCTGACGAATCCTCAAAAATCTGAACATTCAATATATGCCAACGATAGTTGTAAGCATTGACTGTCAGACGGAGACACACTGTTATGTACCGTCACTCCTCGCTGTCATTTGTTGTTGACTTTACAGCAGCTAATTACCCCTGGCAACTCCCGTCACTTGGTGACAGCATAGTCTGTCATTTCCCTTGCTGAAGTTTTCATCTCGCATTCTTGATTCGTGTAATGTCTTCTTGACCTGAGATGTCATCAAGGCCCGAACAAGTACGGATGCACTATTAACAGAGCTTGCGGTTGGCCTCCTATAATAAAATGTGCTTTGAAAATATATGCATAAAAAACCTTTCAATACTATTCGCGGTGTTTCCAAAAGCCTTGAATTGCTATTTGCAGGGTTATTTAAAAAAAAACTTCTACCATTATATGTAAGGAGGACTTAAACTTGTAATTCTATTCTCAGCGAAGGTTAAGAATTTGTTATATTATTTGGGTAGGCTCAGTTAACTAGTAGTATTATTTGCTGTGTAGGTATAAAACCTCAATATTATTAATTTACAACGAATGCTCAGTAGACGTGTGGTATTATTTGCAGGGTGGCCTAAAAAATGTTGCAGTATGTTTTACTATTTTGGCTCAAAAACGCGCAGTAGGATTCTCAGAGTAGGCTAAAAAAACTTGTAGCTTTCTTATAAGTTAGGGCTAAAATCTTTTATTATTATTTGAAACGCTGGTTTAAAAAAACTTGTAACATTATCAGCAACATTGTCAACAAATTTATTGTAATATTGGCAGCATAGGGATAAAAAATGATTTAATATTTAGGATTTCCTTGATATCGAGATTTTATATGCGGTCAAAAACATAAATTTTATTCCTTCCTTCAAATCTTCAGTCTGGTTTTGAGTTTATTTTTCAACTAGGAAATAACAGGAATGTATTTTTTCTCAACATCTACCGTCATTGAAACATAAATCAAGTCAGCACACAAGTCGTCACACTTCCAAAAAAGCAAAACAATGCGAATCAAAGTAAATTTTGCGGTAGTTTAGTTGTTCAAAAATTATTAGTCTCTGCAAATTTTGCAAAAAAATCTTTTTAAAGGCTTCCATATGTTTAAATAATTTCAAACTCTCAGCGTCAACTTAGGTTCAGTGGTGATTCCTGGGTCATTTACGGTTTACAAGTACCGAATTTTTTCTTTCTGAGTTCCAATGATTGTTTACCATTATATAATACAGTATATGTTAATGAGTCTGCATCGGCCTATGGTACACTATATTAAAAAGTACTGGGAGCGCTGCATCGGCTCGTACAGAAAACGACGTTTGACATTTCTGTCATGTTACTCCCTACTCTACTGAACAAGAATGTGATGAAAAATTTTACGGAACCAAAACTCTCATTAACTTATTATTATTACTATTATTATTCCACGAAGAGATTGTCGTGGCGTCTCGTTCAGATCGAACTTCGAGGGCACGTTACAAGTGGCTAAAAAAGACACGAGAGGATAAGAACAGATGACGTCTATGCTAAAACTTATATATCCCTCGGATAATAATTTCATATGATTGGAAAGATTTGAAAAGCCACCTATGATATTAAAATTAGGTAATTTATTTCCGAATTAAAGAGGAGATTTCTGAAAATACATTTGGTAAAAAACTATGAATCCATTTAATTCGTTTAGTAAACAAACAAAAAGAATTTTCAGCAGGCCTACAATAGTTGACAAGAATTAACTGAAGTAAATAGGCAGATATTCGTAAAAAGAAATGAAAATTGAGCGGCAATCCTTTGCCCAGATTGTGTTTGCTGGCTCCCGGCGAAGGAAATGCCTTTTTTCAATTCGTAAAAGAAAATCCAATCAAGGGATATTCCTTCTTTAGACGTAAATGATTGATCCCTGCGAGGTATACAGCTTAGTTCAGTTGATGATCAAGTTCTCGCCTCGTGAAAGCGACATTCCTTTGTTCAGTACGTGAAGGTGAAATTCTCATGTGCAAATGTCATTTCTTTGTTCAGCTCACTAAGTTATAGCCCTCATCCCTATCACTACGTTGTATTATAACTGACGATAAATTTAGTTGGCCGTGCAGAAGGCTAGCGGATTTACCCGCTATAATTCAGGCACCGCCCACAGTCGCGAAATTTGCCTGCTCAACCCTCAAGGCTCCCCTCATCCGTGCTCCCTCCCCTCCGTTCTCCTTCCCCTCACCTAAAAAGACATGTTTTTTACTCTCTCTTCTCCTCATTGAGGCGCGGTCCCCTCGTTTCCCCCTACTACCCTCGCCCCTTTCCCCACCTCCCTGCATTCCCCCATCGTGACCAGCGCCAAGTGTGTCGTGACCAAATATGGCTTCGCTGACCAGCCGTGCTACATCTTTTTGCTGCTACGAGTGTTCGTGAAATTCATATTCCGGATTTATAATGGAAAATTAGTATGACTTTTTATTTGAAAACATCGGCGTTGTTTCAAAGAGATTATAGTAAACTAAAAAAAAGTTTGTGAAACTATTCGCAATAAATGAAGCCATCTTAATTTTTGAGTTAGGAGAGCGGCCAACATCAACGTGGTGTATTGTTTTCTAGATAATTGAAATCATCAAAGAATATCAGTAGACATGTGAATAAATTCGCAGTTTTGTTTAAATTAGTGTCCGCAGCTTTATGCAGGGCAGTTGAATGTTGATCATTCGCATGCATGTAGGAGTTATCAATTTATTATTATATACAAAGTTTTATTCAAGTTCAAAAATTCTAATTATCTTTTCAATGATCATCGGACACATTTATGAACCCGACATTGTTCACGAAGTGGCAGAGATAATTCTGAAAGATAATGAAATATTGAACGTTAACACCGTAGAGTTTTAGCAAATATTTCTGTCCAAACATGGTGAGGCCAACGCCCACAGTTTGCTCACCACGAACGGAAAGTGTGGGCAGCGATCCTAAACTACCCTTTAAATTGATAGAAATTTAAAAGATAACTAATACTTAGACGCTTCATCATGATGGCTCTCATTATATTCTCAATTTAACCGTAAACTGAGTTCACTAGTGTAAGATTTTGGTTGCCGTAGTTGTAAGTTTTTAGAAATAAAAGGCAAATCAGCAGATATAGCATACTTTTTTGTTTGTATAAATTTTTATTTGTAATTTTAAATTTAACATTTGAAATATCCACAGTATTGCACTTTCCTTCATAAGATATAAGTGAATGGTTGTTGAAATTTATTTTGTGAAATCTGTGTGAAATGAATACACTACTAAGACACGGAACACTCAGAGAATAAAGCGTAAGAAAGAAGAGCAGCAGATTTAATTTTCTGTGGATTAGAGTAGAACGTTATTCATACGTTATGAATGTCATTTATACGTTATGAACGCCATTTACACATTATGAATGTCATTAATACGTTATGAACGCCATTCATACGTTATGAACGTCATTTATACGTTATGAACGTCATTCAGACTTTAGGAAAGCCATTCGGACGGCAAGAACGTCATGCGGACGTTATATGTAGATTTAGTAGCGTCGTGATGCCATTTGCGTTGCAGCGTTGGTGCGGTGGTTGGCGGTGGGCCGGCTGGGTTTCCCTCAGCAATCGAGGGCAAGCTGTGTCCCGGCGACCCACTTTCGAACTGACATTGAGTCGCTTAATTGTTAATTATTGTCGAAACATTATTAAGATATTTCTTTAATCGTTATACTTGGTGTCGTAATTCTTTAAACCATTTAATCGCATGGAAATAATTGAAAATTAAATGTATGGAAGACGGAAGAGAGAAGGTTACATTTTCATTTACGCTTTTAAAATTTAGTTGAATTTAATTATACGCCGTATGATATATTCTGACATGGTTTACATTCGAAAGTCAACTTTATTCAGAAGTAAAGATGAAACATACAATTTTGGAAGACATAAACTTATTTCAAGACATTGAGACGTTCAATAATATTTTATACAATTATATTGTTAATGATAAACTAATTTCGATACAACCACCACATTACTAATTGAGGCATCGCAGTAACACCATTTGCAATGAAGCATAAAACACTTATTTAGGCTATAATTTTATCTGAAACTGGTACTAAAATTCCAGTGCAATAATAAGCAGAGTAGTTTTGAATGACCGTACATGGTGCGACAGACTGCGAAGTTAAAAAGAAGGGGGCCAGCAGATCGGGGGTTAGCGCGCCCCGGTGTAGCGCCATGTATGGACATTATAAACAGTACAGCCATGTAGATGCCAGACACTGCCCAAACATACAACTGAATAATATTTACTTTCATTTTTAAAAACTCATGCCAATCAACGAACAAATTAACATCTTGAACTTGTTTGAGTCTTTCAGTATATAATTAGTATTTACATTATGAAGATAGTTAGAAATAATGTAAATGATTGGAGATAGTGGCGATATTTTTGGCAACTTACGGCCTGAACTCCGGCGGTAGTCGCTGCATGCCCAAATATGAGCAATGGCTTCAAACGTATGACATCTTCCCTCAGAAAGAGTTTGTGTTTATTGTTCACAGAATTTTATTTATCAACCGTAAAGCACATATTCAATACGTTGAAAATTTCTAACAATATCAAGGTTTTCAAGCGCAAGTTCAGTGCATGGAATGACCTTAAATATTCGTAGATCAATTTTGATTTGAAGTGAACAAAATCTACCGAAAGAGTAAGAGTAGAATTCAATGTATCTAACCTTAATATGGAGTGTTCATTAATGTGTATTATTTTAGGCACCATTGTACGCGGTTGCCAAACATCCACGCCATGTGCCAAATTAAGCACGGGAGGTTTTGGCACTGAGTGCCAAGTTTAGCACGGGGGGCTTGGCATCGCCGGTCGTGGCAAAGTACCAACAACGTCTGGGAAAACCCGCCGCTCTCAGCGCTGGCTAATGCCTCGCCTTATATGGTCCTGCCTGAGGTGGTGCCCACGGTATGGGGATCGTCAGGAAAATGGTTTGTGGAAATGGGATTGCCACAAAAAATGATTTGGGTGAATTGGGAGCGTCAAGAAATTGGTTTCGCGAAAGTTTGGGAAGTGGGTGTGTTAAAAAAATGGTTATGGGATTTGGGATTGCCACAAAAATGATTTGGGGAATTGGGAGCACTAAGAAATTGGTTTCGCGAAAGTTTGAGAATTTTGAGTGTCACAAAAATGGTTCTGGGATTTGGGATTGCCACGAAAATTATTTGGGGGAATTGGGAGCGTCAAGAAATTGGTTTCGCGAAAGTTTTGGAACTGGGAGTGTCACGGAACTGGATTGGGGATTTAGTAATTTGGGCGAGAAATGGCGTGGTGAATGGGGAGGAGGTATAGGATATGGCTGGATGAATAGGACGGAGGATACAAATGTCAGGTTAAATGGAAAGGCAAAAATTATTGAATTAAAAAGGAGCAGACTTCTCCAACTAATGATGATCTATTGGCTTCAGGGATCAGGCGGATACGATGGATGTAAATGAGTAGGATAGCTTGTTTACATAATGTTGACTCACCATGCATGGATGATGGAATTGATAATGAAATGGAACCCATTATACATGGATAGTTTGTTTACTTTAGAAAACGGATGATAAACAAAAGCCACAAGAAGGGATTTAATAAAGAGTGAGATAAATGACATTTTCTGTGGCTTTTTGAATGTAGGGAACACGAAAATTCATGCTAGACGACGGTGTCTCAAAATATGCCGATTGCAAGAGAAATAAAAAAAAGTATTATGCTGAGTGAAAAGTATGTCCAGACAGGAGCAATCTATAATTTCGAGAAGAGCTTACGTAATATTCTTTACCATACTTTCTATAAATCGTTCAGTAAATAAAATAAAAACGACTCTTATGGGATTTTAAGATGGATTTTCTCATAGCTAAGTTCTCAGAGCCTACCTCGTCACATAATAGTGCATCATTTCGAATTGTAGAAGCAAAAAATAAGAAAGATCGGGTTATTCAGGCCTTAGATTTTATAATTTTTGCTATGAGCGCCGGGGGATAGAATCATTAGATAATACGGTTGAACGTATCAAATCGCTAATTTTAATCTCTGTAACATTCGATATTTTAATTGCTCGATCGCAAATGGTTCTTCAGTTGGGAGTCATCGAATTAAACTGAATTAGAATAAATTAATTAAATTAAACTAAAGAGTCATCGAATTAAATAGAAGAGGAACTGGGAGTGTCACGGAACTGGATTGGGGATTTAGTGATTTGCGCGAGAAATGGCGTGGTGAATGGGGAGGAGGTATAGGATATGGCTGGATGAATAGGACGGAGGATACAAATGTCAGGTTAAATGGAAAGGCAAAAATTCTTGAATTAAAAAGGAGCAGACTTCTCCAACTAATGATGATCTATTTTCATCACGGATCAGGCGGATACGATGGATGTAAATGAGTTGGATAGCTTGTTTACATAATTTTGACTCACCATGCATGGATGATGGAATTGATAATGAAATGGAACCCATTATACATGGATAGTTTGTTTACTTTAGAAAACGGACGATAAACAAAAGGCACAAGAAGGGATTTAATAAAGAGTGAGATAAATGACATTTTCTGTGGCTTTTTGAATGTAGGGAACACGAAAATTCATGCTAGACGACGGTGTCTCAAAATATGCCGATTGCAAGAGAAATAAAAAAAAGTATTATGCTGAGTGAAAAGTATGTCCAGACAGGAGCAATCTATAATTTCGAGAAGAGCTTACGTAATATTCTTTACCATACTTTCTATAAATCGTTCAGTAAATAAAATAAAAACGACTCTTATGGGATTTTAAGATGGATTTTCTCATAGCTAAGTTCTCAGAGCCTACCTCGTCACATAATAATGCATCATTTCGAATTGTAGAAGCAAAAAATAAGAAAGATCGGGTTATTCAGGCCTTAGATTTTATAATTTTTGCTATGAGCGCCGGGGGATAGAATCATTAGATAATACGGTTGAAAGTATCAAATCGCTAATTTTTATCTCTGTAACATTCGATATTTTAATTGCTCGATCGCAAATGGTTCTTCAGTTGGGAGTCATCGAATTAAACTGAATTAGAATAAATTAATTAAATTAAACTAAAGAGTCATCGAATTAAATAGAAGTTAAAATGACGTTAATTTTATCCAATTTAGCCTAATTCAAAATAGAGGCAGTAAAAATTGAAAATTGTATTATTGCGTAGATTTTTTAATGAAAAGACGTCTAAGTTAGGAAGCTATATATGGCGGTGGGGGGAGCTGCCATCTGCGACCACCAAGCTATTCTGAGCTCGGCGTGCCTGGGCGTGTATGAGCGTGTGTGTGTGTAGTGTGTGTGTATAGTGTGTGTGTAGTATGCTTAGTGTGTATGTGTAGTGTGTGTGTAGTTCGGAATAGCGTGTGTAGTGTGTGAATAGTTGGGCATAGTGGGTGTATACTTGGGTAAATTGTGTATAGTGTGTATGTGTAGTGTGTGTGTGTGTGTGTATGTAGTCTGAGTGTGAGTAGTGTGTGTGTGAGTAGTGTGTGTGTAGTGTGCGTGGTGTGTGTGCAGTGTGTGTCAACGTGTAAGCCTATCAAGCGCAATTATTGGTTAGTTAAATTTTAAATACAAGATTATTCCGGCGTAGCAATTGCTCGATAATATAATATGTGCAATTATAAAGTCCCGTCATCAAGGTTTTTTTTAATCATATTAACAATCATTAAGAATATATATGACGGTTAAAATAAACATTCAAACTCACATTTCACGAGAAATATAGAACTCCAACTTGACTCTCGTTTCAAAAGGTGGTAAACATTGTGCCTTCTTAACGTAATTTATAAATACCAATTTAAAGAAAATATTTTAATTTTAGATCCAATTGTTTTCCTTCAGTTTTGCAATTCTTTTCTATTATTTCACTGGAAATAAGTTCTCATGACTATAACTATAAGTAATATGCCAACACGAAAGTAGTTGACCAATATTGGCACAATGATAAGTCGCTATTTGAACAAAATATTACTTTAAATTTTAGGCTAATATGTCTGATTTTATAACATGATAACTTACTGCGTAATAACTGTGGTCCAAGTTCAGACAAAGCTAAATATGCTATGGCATTGCAGAAGCCTATTAGGATCGATTATCGTAGACTGCTTGAAAAAAATAATTAATCGGGTACAGTATCCATCGAGACAAACACAGAATTCATGTGGGGAAAACTTTTAAAAATTAATCCCAAAAAGTATAGAACATAACTGTTCCTTTGACCGAAGCAATTATGGGGCATTAATCTGGGTCTTCGGAGATTGAATCTGCATCAATATACCCGATCGCCCGGTGGAAAGTGCCTCGATCGATCACGATCTATTAGGCTGAATTTTTTTTCTCGCAGCGTGACGGAATACAGCATGGTAAAGCATGCCGGTCGCATGCAGTATGACCGAATACAGCATGGCAAAATATGCCGGCCGCGTGCAGCATGAGCGTATTCAGCATGACATTACATGCCGTCACTTGTCAGTTTGATGACAGCAGTCGTTGGGTTCACAGAAAATGGTTCCGGCCATTCTTTCGAATTTGGAAGGAGGACTACATTCGCTCTAAGAAAATCTTGTTGAAACAATTAATCTATTTCGTTAAATTTCAGACAACGAACATTAAAGTTGTACACGAGAGTATTCAAAGTAGCATTTGCATAAGGGTTTGCTGGAAAAAGTTACAATACACCACTTTTGACGACTTTTGTATTCGACATAACAGAATTTGAGAAATCGCTTCATTCAAGGTATTTTTTTAAATGTAATCTTATTTTTCACTCCAATTCTAAGTTCTGAAGTGCAATCCCTAGCCTCAATCAATTGCTTCATTTTCTTTCCTTAATCACAAGAACAATTACATGCTTCAAACACTAGCCTCAACTACATGCTTCAATCACTTGCTCCAATAAGGTGCTTCAGTCACTAGCTCCAACTACTTGCTTCAATCATCTGTTTCAACCATTAGTAAAAGCGAATCTTTCAACAACATACTTCAATCACTCACTTCTATTAATTAATTAATTGTTTCAATCCTTGAATCGATCACAAGCTTTAATCATTGCTTCATCCATCTTCAATCGTATGACCCAGTTCAATCATTTGCCTCAATCCCTTGCTTCAATTACTATGATCTCTCTCTTTCTCCAATCCCTTGGTACAATCTCATGTTTCAATCAATAGCTTCAATCCCTTGCCTATAATGCTTACTCTAATCACTAGCTTCAATAACATTCAATATCCATTGCTTTCTCCACTAGCTTCAATATCCATTGATTTTTTCAATCATCCGCTTCAATCACTTGTCTATTTTACTTACCCTAATCACTATCTTCAATACCTGGTATAGCATTTATTACTTTCTTCAATCAACAGGTTCAATCTCTCGCCTTTATTCCCTTCATGCCAAACTACTGAGATAAAGTCGCGCTTCAGATGGGCGCAGCAAAAAGGCATGCGAGTCACCAAATGTCTCACACAATGTCTCTCCCTCACGCCTCGTTTAATTATGGTTCTTTTAATATTGCTTGTCAGGTGGCAGTGGCTGAGACACTAAAAACGCCGTAAAAAGTAATGGATATGATAGGGGTCTAGGTGAGAGTTGCGTCGTTAAAAGTAGTTGGTTTTTATCACGATGACATCGAACGGAAGTCGCAATATCGTATTAAAATTTTTGATACAATTTCTATGTTGAATATTCGAAAATTTGATGTACTTCAGTACTTGTCATGGCATTTAAATGCAGCAATCGTTTTTCATTTATTGTTTTGGACGAGTGAAGGAAGGAAAATTTCTTGGTTCAAGCGAACTTGCTTTTTCTTTATGCTGTAAAAATTAATGATAAAATTTAAACTTTGCGAGACCGGTCGTCGAATTTAACTGTAAGAAAAGGGTTTTAACTTCAAAATTTCACGAAAAAATTTAATAGAACCTATCACGTGTTACAGTGTTTGCGGTGATTCCAAAAAATTGCACAATCGTAAGCAAAAACATGCAAATATGTAAGTTGAAATTCGCACAGAAGAATGTTTTCATGTTCTTATGAGGCTGTACTGCATCTTTTATATCCATAAGATTTTCTTGCGCAAACGTGGGATTGCTTAAAAGTGTTTGGTAGAGCCCATCTCTGATTTCAAAATAAGAAGGGCTTTTAGAGAACCACTAAGATGGAGCAAGACTCCTCTCGCTTCAGAGCTGTTGCTCTGCTGCAGACATACATTTCTCTGCACTCACATTGTAAATTAACTCAAGCCGCTCTGCATCCAACAGAGTCCTTTTAAACCATGTGCGTAGCTATGAATGCAGCTTCGTATATAAGAGCTCAACCCCCAGCGAGATGCGTCCTTTTCGTACCAGATTTCATTCAAGGTGGATACGAGTCAGCCAAACCTGGAGGTACCACAAAATTGTTGTTAGGCCTCTTAAATTGTAGATCATAACTTTTTCGCAGCGAATCCATCTCGTGCACTTGTATGTGAATTGATAATTTATTTCATGGTGCACATTTGATGGTCATCTATTGCTAGTTTGGATGAAATTCACTTAGCTTAAATTATTGAAGAAGGAATTAAAAAGAAATATTCAGTTAAGAATATTTCTTTTCTGTAAAAAAAGAATATTCATTGTAAAGAAATATTCATTGATTTGACTGGTGTTTGAGCAGTTAATCACTCATGCGAATTTTTCTGCGAACTTGACTAACATTTGTGGCAGGTATTTTTAAACTTTCATGGCTGTCTTCAAATTTTCTGTCATTATTTTATACTGCAGGATTTGACCACTTGCGACGAGGCTAGTCCTCTGGTGGTGGACAATGGCTCAGGGATGGTGAAATCTGGTTTCGCCGGTGATGACGCTCCCAGAGCTGTGTTCCCCTCCATCGTCGGCCGCCCCCGTCACCAGGGTGTCATGGTCGGCATGGGTCAGAAGGATGCCTACGTCGGTGACGAGGCCCAAAGCAAGCGAGGTATCCTTACTCTGAAGTACCCCATCGAGCACGGTATCATCACCAACTGGGATGACATGGAGAAGATCTGGCATCACACCTTCTACAACGAGCTGAGAGTGGCACCCGAAGAATCTCCTACTTTGCTGACCGAAGCTCCTCTCAATCCAAAGGCAAACCGAGAAAAAATGACACAAATTATGTTCGAAACATTCGGAATGCCAGCAATGTATGTCGCCATACAAGCAGTTCTCTCTTTGTATGCTTCTGGGAGAACTACCGGTATAGTTTTAGACTCAGGTGATGGAGTGTCTCATGTAGTTCCAGTCTACGAAGGCTTTGCTCTGCCCCATGCTATTCTACGTTTAGATCTCGCTGGCAGAGACCTGACTGACTATCTGATGAAGATTATGACCGAACGAGGCTATTCCTTCACGACGACAGCGGAACGTGAGATTGTGAGGGATATAAAAGAGAAGCTTTGCTACGTCGCTTTGGACTACGAGTGCGAGTTGGGAGTGGCGGCGGTTTCCTCATCTTTGGACAAGTCATACGAGCTTCCAGATGGCCAACTCATCACAATTGGAAACGAGAGGTTCCGAGCCCCCGAAACTTTGTTCCAACCGTCTTTTTTGGGGATGGAATCTGTTGGAGTCCACGAGACTGTGTACAACTCGATTATGAAATGTGATGTTGATATTCGTAAAGACCTGTACGCCAACACAGTACTCTCTGGAGGTACTACCATGTACCCTGGTATTGCTGACCGCATGCAGAAAGAGATCACAACTCTCGCTCCCTCCACCATCAAGATCAAGATCATTGCTCCCCCTGAGCGTAAGTACTCCGTTTGGATCGGTGGCTCCATCTTGGCCTCCCTCTCCACCTTTCAAGCCATGTGGATCACCAAGGAAGAGTACGACGAATCTGGGCCGTGTATCGTTCATAGGAAATGTTTCTGAACAATGAACATAACACGTACTACATGCTATTTTCATTCTTAAATCGTATATCAGAATCTAAGCTCGAATATTCTGTTGAACTTTTTTCTGTTTTATTGAAGTCTCATAGTGAATCTTATAAGGTACGATTAATATTCTGCCTGTTACATGTCATCATATCTAAACTTCTCAGCTATAGAAAATACTCATAGCAACAGTTGGGCATAAGTGTAAGAAAATCATTTTGGTATTTTTTGTTATTTTCAAACACACGCATCGGAAATTTATTGCTGTAAGACAATCACACTCGCTTGCTATTCACTGATATGAAACGAAAACGGACATTACCATTAGTACGGAAATTTGTCCTTAATGAATAACCTTGTGTGAATTATACATTGGGTACGGGCTAAAAGTAAGACAGTTGCTGTTTTCGAAATAAAGATTAATTTATGTTTCTAAGTCGAAAAAAGTATATTAACAATTAAATTGGATTAACCGATTTTACCGCGTTTACGTTCGTCCCCTTCGTAACTTTCAATATGTATCAAGAGATCCAAAAAATAAACTAAGCTCAATAGTTGAAAAAAGAAAACCAGCCAACACTGACTTCAGAATTGTCAAGGATTCTTTCTGCGCTGTAGAATATTCATACGAGAAAAAGTATATCTCTCTGTTCATTTTTATTTTTTAATTTCTTGGATATTACAAGTAAAAATTTAATTCATGATCAATGAACGTAGTTATCGTTTATATGGCAAGTATACTTAGCATCTTGGGGCCGCAAAAAAGTAACTCATGTTTGTACAACATACTGTATTTACATTTGTATATCAATATATACAATATAGTGATCCGTATCTCCATATATGTCGACATACTCGTACTCTTACACATGTTAACATTAGTAAATTATTAAATTGTGAAGCGAGTATCGTCTGTTCATCAGCTGTCATTTCTAGCGTCAGCTTTGGTGTCACGCCGAGCGTGTAGTGACTGCGTCAAAAGCCCCTGCGAATACTTGACATCACGAGGTGTCAGAAATGGTGGCGCGATGGTGAGAAATGCACCATTTCGTCACAATACGCGGTTTATTTCCTTGACTTACTCACCATCTGCAGACGTGTGAGAACAGGTGGTGCGCACAGGTGATGAGTCGTCTTGCTTGTAGGAGTTTGAACAGGTGGTAAGTTCTTCATTGAGACGAGTTGATGGACCATGAATGTTTGGATATAAAGCAAGTTTTGGAGGTTGTCAAATTCAGTCTCGCGCGAGCCGTAGTAAGGATTACAGGTGAGAACAGAAATCGAGAAAATATTTCGCTACTTGTAGTTGATTCTTCACATTCATAAGCAGAGCAATCATTCCACATGAATTTTCATTGTAGTTATGCGTTCTAAACTTCACTTTGTCAAATAACCAATATTCTGATTACCTGCCATTTACTTTCATAGAAAATTTATTATGCCCAATTTGTAGCCATTTAAATTTTTTGCATATTATATATGTTTTTCATACAGAGGAATATTTGCGATAAAATGTAATTAAATGACTGATATTCCACTCGATCACCTATACGTAAGCATTAACCAAGCTATTACGTTTCAACATGCTAGGGTTTTCATTCTGAACTAATAACAATTAGGCCTGACAGAAAACGAACTCTTCCAATGATTTTTTATAACCTGATGCGTTCCTTTTTTATACCTGCAAAATACAAGGTAGGATCCGTCCCGGTATTTCTTACCAAAAAATCTTTACATTCTATTAACATTCCCAGGTCGACCACTCTAAACTTCCGCAATGTGCGACGAGGAAGAAACGGGTGCACTTGTAGTTGACAATGGCTCTGGAATGGTGAAAGCAGGGTTTGCTGGTGATGACGCTCCCAGATGTGTTTTTCCTTCGATCGTCGGCCGCCCCCGTCACCAGGGTGTCATGGTCGGCATGGGTCAGAAGGACGCCTACGTCGGTGACGAGGCCCAGAGCAAGCGAGGTATCCTAATAAAAATCAAGATAATTTCTCCTCCAGAAAGAAAATATTCTGTTTGGATTGGTGGTTCAATCCTTTCATCGCTGTCTACTTTCCAGGCCATGTGGATTACCAAAGAAGAGTATGATGAATCAGGACCTGGTATCGTTCATCGCAAGTGCTTCTAGTTCGTAAACTAGAAGCACTCAAATTAACGGATGCCAAAATTTTGGCTCCCGAGCTTTACGCGTAGCAGACCTGAAGTAGCATAAGCTATGAGGTTCTTTATAACATGCAACAATAAAAATAAAAATCACAATAGATTATTTTCCATTGAGGAACTGGCTGCATCAAGAAAGCAATGGCGTCTTCTGAGCTTTCCATGCTGAATAGACAATAATTATTTCGTGGCAAATGATAAATGAGAACAAATTTGGAGCGGGTTTCTACATGCGCTATTAAATTTTTCTTGATGACTCTTAAGCATTCGTTTCCTCAAATTAATGATGTAATCATTTACATCATTCTAGATAACCGTTTGGCATCATGAACTATGTTCTAACCTTCCTTCGATATGTCAATAGACGAGTGATCTGCTTTTTGAAATTTTTCGAATTTATGTATTATAAATTAGAATATTGTTTTAGGTACGTATATGATAATTTTGAATTTCTCACCAAGATGTTTTAGGCGTCCGGAATGGAAATAGTGTACATTTATGCTGATAGTGAGGTGGCAAAATGTTTCTTTGTGGAAAAACGAAGGATGTGGGCATAGTTGGGGCTGGGCTGGCTGTCGGGCAGGGCTGGGGCCATAGGGCTGGCTAAATATACTCGATCTTGTTTCTTTTTCACACAAACAAGTGTTGGGAGGTGTCGAGAGAAACGCCCAGTGCACGCTAGTTTGTTGTAAACTCTTTGGTTTTAATTTGCAGAGCACTAAATCCTTACCTCGGTACATGCAAAATCAATTACATGGATGCACAGATATGATTTTATCGACGTGTTCTAGAATCTTTGATCTTATAGTTTTGCATCAAACCCTCATGGTTTACTCACAATTGTTGACGATCTCACCGATAACTCCCGTGCCTGTATGAGTTCTTCAAACCACATAAATTCAAAAACATTCAATATACGATAATCTGTCGACCCCTGATCGTGTGCAGCTTGAACGACAAGCTGCACACGTTTCTCGAGTTTAAGTTAACATTTCGACTCAAAGCCTAGGAGCGGCGCCTGCATCAGTAAAGGAGCAGTGCAGTTGCCTTGCGTATAAAAGCATAAACTCGGACGTACGCACCACCCATTCCGCCTTAGGCACGTGCTGAAAGAGGTAGGTTTCCTTTGCAAGTTAGGTTTGCTGTCCAGTAGATTTATGTTACCTTACGCACTGAGACTGTGGTCATGAGTCGGGCTGGAAGTAAGGATTTGGTTTTATACAACACGATATGCAATATTATAGCAAGAAGTTTATTTATACCGAGTGTTCAAGAAGTGTTATTAATTTCCAAACGTTTAAATGTTTTTTTTCTGTTCCTATAGAAGACAACTGTAAAACTAATCATGACAGTGAAATTGAATGCTTATATGTCGTATCAGCCCATTCATGATTGCGTGTCCAGTTCATGAGGCAAGCATTGTGGCACGCTTTTCAGAGAGTGCGAGAACTTCATTTTTCATTTCATAAATAGTTTCAGTGGCCTAATTTTTCGGTAGGCCCGGTCCTAATTATGACGGGGCCTAATTTTTCTATCAGGATTAGCATAATCGATGCTGTAAGCTCTAAATAAAGTATCGCTAACATTGAAAAAAGGTGAATTTTACTTTTCTTCTATTATAATCAATTGTTTTAATTAAAATTTTGATTATTTTCAAAGCTGAGCGCTTGAAAATAAGTGTAGAAAAACAAGTTGGAAAATAATCTAATACAATAATGAATTGAATTTGAGTGAAAATATGAATACGCTCTTCAACATGAAATTTTTGAACCTAACAGGTATCTGATAAGAGAAGACCCTTACAATCCTGTTATGACTTTCGTTATATGTTTTCTCCGATATAATCGGAAATTATTTTCGTTTAGCATATCATTGATTTATTTTTTTTCTGCCACAACGAACCGCTTTTTCTAATTTTAAGGACAATGAATGAATTGTAGCTCTCTGATGTCAGTTCGATTAGATCTTTTTCTTACCAGACATTCGGCCTGAATACCTCACCAACCATGAGTGACGAAGACTCCTGCGCTCTTGTGGTTGACAACGGCTCCGGCATGGTCAAGGCCGGTTTCGCCGGTGATGACGCTCCCAGAGCTGTGTTCCCCTCCATCGTCGGCCGCCCCCGTCACCAGGGTGTCATGGTCGGCATGGGTCAGAAGGACGCCTACGTCGGTGACGAGGCCCAGAGCAAGCGAGGTATCCTTACTCTGAAGTACCCCATCGAGCACGGTATCATCACCAACTGGGATGATATGGACTGGCATCATTCCTTTTATAATGAGCTCAGAGTTGCTCCTGAAGAGTCTCCGGTTCTTTTGACAGAAGCTCCTCTCAATCCAAAAGCAAACAGAGAAAAGATGTCGCAAATTATGTTTGAAACTTTCTCGACTCCCGCCATGTACGTCGCCATCCAGGCCGTGCTCTCCCTGTACGCCTCTGGCCGTACCACCGGCATCGTGCTTGACTCTGGTGATGGTGTCTCCCACACCGTCCCCATCTATGAAGGTTATGCTCTTCCCCACGCCATCCTCCGTCTGGACTTGGCTGGTCGCGATCTTACCGCATACCTCATGAAGATCATGACTGAGCGTGGCTACTCCTTCACCACCACCGCTGAGCGTGAAATTGTCAGAGACATAAAAGAGAAGCTTTGCTACGTCGCTCTCGATTTCGAAGCTGAAATGAACGTTGCAGCCGCCTCATCGTCACTGGAGAAGTCCTACGAGCTTCCCGACGGTCAGGTCATCACCATCGGCAACGAGCGTTTCCGCGCTCCCGAGTCTCTCTTCCAGCCTTCCTTCTTGGGTATGGAATCCGTTGGCATCCATGAAACCGTATACAACTCCATCATGAGGTGTGACATTGATATTAGGAAAGATTTGTATGCCAATAACGTCCTGTCTGGCGGTACCACCATGTACCCTGGTATTGCTGACCGCATGCAGAAGGAAATCACCTGCCTTGCTCCCTCCACCATTAAGATCAAGATCATTGCTCCTCCTGAGCGCAAGTACTCCGTATGGATCGGTGGCTCCATCCTTGCCTCCCTCTCTACCTTCCAGCAGATGTGGATCACCAAGGAAGAGTACGATGAATCTGGCCCAGGCATCGTCCATCGTAAATGCTTCTAATTCCAACAGTAATCATATAATCACGCGAGAAAAAAAGAAGAAATGTAATTTTTTAGCCCATATTATCAGGTGTACAACCCCAGTAATAACAGAATAACTCCGTTATCTGATGCGCCATGTAATTTATGTGTGACAATTCCTTAAAATAAATGAAAAAATCTTATAATATCAATGGTGTCATTTATTTTCGCTCACTTCCTTCATCATTAATATATTACGAGTATCGGTATTTCTATTCTGAGAACAGTTACAACTAAGTGAGCAAATCATAGATGCTATTTTCCCCATCAGAGCGTCCATTATGAATACTCACCCCGAAACATTCGTCTTGTTCGTCGTAAGGCAAATCTCAATATAATCCCTGACAGTTGATTATCCATTCATAGCAGATTTCTCCTTCACTTGCAATTTTCCTTTTATTTTTCATAAAATTATCATACGAAAATAAAGCAAGAGGCGTCTTTTTCTAGCAACCATTTCAAGAAGAATCCACACTTAGATTCTACATTCTATAATTTGAAACAAAATTCGATTTGATTAAAATTGGGACTAAATTTAGTGATGACTTACTGTTCCATTTTGAAATTCAACTCTCGCTTTTTAATACCTCAAGAGAAACATTTCTAGATTAATATGTTTAAGGTTAGGTTAGGTAATCTCTAAAATTTTGTTACTTTTTAACTCTCCATCTTGCTGCAGCCTATGAAATTAGGTTGAGTCCGGTTAGGTTTGTTTGGGTGGAGAGTCGAGGTAGAGGTGTAGGTAGGGCCATGCTGGTGTTTCATATTCTGACTGACTTGGACAGTGATCGTTGACTTATGAAGCTAGGGCTTTAAGCATTTAACTTTATAGGCTACTCTACCTTATAGCATTCCTGCGCGCGGATAAGAATACAAACAAAAGTATGAAGTTGGGACTTGCTAACCTTTAACACGCACATCCTAGCATTGATTACCTCTGAGACTGATAATCCCAAATTCAGTTATTTATCACCGGATTTCACTGTCCTGCTATTCCGAATCTCGTCATTCCGAACCCAGTCAACATGGGTTCCGTTATCCTGAGTCGCACTTCAAACAATTATACAAGACACAAACTTTCAAAGTTAAGAGTGATAAATAATTTAACTGTGGAGAATAGTGTTGTACCATATCTCGTCACAGTAAATCGCGTTAAATATTCTCAAGCTTACATAATGTTATTAAGAGAAAGACCAAATAAGAGATGGCAACATTCTATCATATTGTTATATTATTATTTTTGAACTGCCTTTTTCTTCAGATTGACTTCCATAACCCTGCAAAAAATGCTATCAGAATTTTCAAACTGACCATCTTTGCTGTGTTAAATTTTCACATTTAATTGAGGATATAGGAGCGGCCGGGCACCCTCCTCAACTCCTATTTTTACAACACTTCTCTTTAACCTCACTTCTTGTTGTTTGTTTGTTTCTCTGCTACAAATGTTATAATCGATATTTAACATGCTTCTACCGTTCCAATCGATCTGAGATTTTGCTCACTTGCGTAAAGTTGGAGAAAATGCATGAATCAATAGACAGAATAAAGAATTAAAAAAAATTAAATTATGTTGTAATATTAAAAAAGTTAAAAATAATTTTGTCGGCTACAAATCTTCTAATCTATTTTTAACACACTTCTACCTGTCCAATATATCAGAAATTGTGCAATTGCGTTAAGTCGGAAACAGTGCCAGAATCGATTGACAGAATAAATAATTTTGAAAATTTAACTTTATTTTATATATTAAAAAAAGTTAATAATTATTTTATTTAATATTTGACAAAAAATTTGAAAATCTTTGTACATGCGTAACATCGGAAACACTGGATTCTTTAGAAGTGTTGTCTTTCAAAAGTAATTTTTAAACGCAAATTATATATTAAAAAAATTATATATATATTAAAATAATTGAAAAGTTAATTTTTTTAATTTTTGGAAATTAGATGAAAAATTCATTGTACATCTCTAAGATTGGAGATACTGGACTCTTTGGAAGTGTTGAGCTTCTACCGTTCCAATCGATCTGAGATTTTGCTCACTTGCGTAAAGTTGGAGAAAATGCATGAATCAATAGACAGAATAAAGAATTAAAAAAAAATTAAATTATTTTGTAATATTAAAAAAGTTAAAAAATAATTTTGTCGGCTACAAATCTTCTAATCGATTTTTAACACACTTCTACCTGTCCAATATATCAGAAATTGTGCAATTAAGTAAAGTCGGAAACAATGCCAGAATCAATTGACAGAATAAATAATTTTGAAAATTTAACTTTTTTTATATATTAAAAAAGTTAATAATTATTTCATTTAATATTTGAAAAAAAAAATTGAAAATCATTGTACATGCGTAACATCGGAAACACTGGATTCTTTAGAAGTGTTGTCTTTCAAAAGTAATTTTTAAACGCATATTATTATTTACTAGGAGGCATGGGGGCTGGTGCCATGCTGAACTGTATAGTAAACTGAGTGGGGATATTTTCGCCTTTAACATCGTGGATTAGAAAACATGGTGATGACGTAGGATGAAGACTTAGAAAAAATAGAGCTGTCGTTTTAATGCGGCGAAATTTAAACGATGATATTAAAAATACGACTGTTATTACCACATGTGTAGTTTCTTTAAGATTAACATTTAAATTTATTCATGTAAATTCAAAAACACGAACGTTATTATCACACAAGTATTTTCTTCAAAAATTTATGAAGAACGGATTATTGTACAACTACTTATTGGAATTTTCTTTTTTGGAAACATACCTTTCTGTCAGTGAAATCACGTAGATATAAAACAAAATGCCCATAATTTACAATGCAATACAGTGGGAGTGCTTCCTTGATTATCCAAAAAAAGCAAATAATAATCAGAACAGGTAAATTTTTTGTCCGTTTTCATGACTCTGCTGTTAAGATAGCAATATTAAAACCTCTGTTCTGGCGAAGAAAGGTCTAAACCAAGCCAATCAAACGTGGAAAATATCGTAATAAAATGAAATATATCATATTTAGTGCAGCACGGTGGTGGACCTAGTCAGCTGGTATGAAGACGTTCATGAAAGAACCAACGTGTTGGCATTCACTTGGCTTTTAAATGTAATTGAATCTATACGATTGTCTGCTGTTGAATTCGAGATTTTAAGGCACAAAAAAAAAATATTCTCTGACCGCCGCTTCTGGTAATTAGAAATTTCGTCATTGTAACGACTATAACAAACTTTACGAAGTGAATTTTTTAAAGTTATATTATAATTGTGACAACAAGTTGGGTTGTTTAGAGTTACATTATAACTGTGACAACAAAGTGGGTTGTTTAGAGTTACGTTATAACTGTGACAACAAAGTGGGTTGTTTAGAGTTACGTTATAACTGTGACAACAAAGTGGGTTGTTTCAAGTTACTTGTAATTGTTAGCTCCAACTGTTTAGAGGCCGGGGCGACATTCAGCGAATGCGAGCCAAGGTTCGTTATGATCCAAGCCAGGCTTTTTGTTCATTTGTGCCTTGCAGCATCAGAAGTATATATAGCTATCTTAGATTCTTGTTTGAATATATTGAGATATTTTATTTATAATTAATCAAGAAATTAACATGACAAGAAAATAAATAAAAATATCACATTTCACATGAATGTTAGAGACGGTTATCCGAAATTAACTACCAGAAATTGATTTGATGGCAGTTTTTTGAGCGTCATGGTAGACGAGTGCTTGACTTTGGTGTCTACAATTAACGCGCGTGGTCGGCAGGGAACGAAATGTGCCCCCATCATCGGGGGCGGGGGGCATTGATGCGACCGAGTGTGCGATGTACATTACCGTGTACGTCTGTGTTGTAATTCGCTGTATTTTGTAGCTGTTGTTTTTTTTTTTGTTGGCGGCGTCATTGGTGGTGGTGGGAGACGAGTCTCGACTATATATAAGGGAGGACTCTTGAAAACTTGTCTCAGTCGAAGGGCTCCTCGATACTGGTGGTTAGTGCAGGTATGGGCGTGTGACTTATATTAGTGGTGTTTATATATTTGTTTAGAGAAGCAACTCAACTCGCAAATTGGCTCAATTTGAATTCGAACTCGAAGCGTTTCTGTAATATTTTGCTCTTTCGTCAACACTTTTTACTATACTTCGTGGACTGGTGCTGAATAGAATAGATTCAATTGCATAATAGTTTGAAAAGTTGATCGCTTATAAGGTACCAGAAATACATTATTAATTGTCAGACTTGGCATACGTTTTCTGGTTGTGATCCTCTTATGTTGTGTGTGATCCTCTCTGTACCAAGAGGCATCTCCGTGTTGAAATAACGTTGATTGAACGTTGTTTCAACGAAATCAACTTTTAATGAACGTCATTTCAACGTGACTTGCCGGGATGGTGGATCTAACGCAACATCTCAACCAGATAAATGATTTAATCAGAGGACTAACACAAATTCAAAACGATAAAAATTCCTTCTGAAATTTATTCAGTTCATTAGTCGAGTGGCCGTTCTTCATTAATTGGCTAATGATAACTCATGACTTTCATTGGTCCTCAACGATTCAAATCTCGCTTTCTCTTTCGGGACCTTGTGCCATCTTTACATAAAAAATACCACAATTAGGTTTGTTTCAAGCAAGTCAAAATAAGTAATAGGCCAAATTATTTAGGAATCATTGTTTAGAATCTTTTGAATGAGTTAACTGTGCTCATTTAAAATCGTTTGATTATTATGTTACGAAAACAAGAATTAAAAGGTAACAGGAATTTGATTTGGATTAAAATTCTAGACTACTTCCCTTGAGAACCGAATTTGACGCACCTTTAATGAATAAGATTAAATTTATCAACTTAAAACGAAGATGTTTAGAAATAAACACCGGAAATTCTCACCTGGATAAACTAGTTCCGAAATACTGTCTTGAGTGTAAAAATGTTTCGAAAAATTTGAAAAAATTAACGCTGAGATCTGAAAGCGATTAAGGACTCGTCATGCCCGGCATTAAATTGCAAAAACTAAATGAAATATTTCGAGGGATTTAACTAAGCCAGTTCAATCATTTCACTGTCGAAATACTTCACTGACCTAAGCAATAAGTTTCTTTCAATAACAGAGAAATGAGACATATTGCGCCAGTCTAGTCCTAGTTCATTTTTAGAATTATTATTGGTAATTACGAACCGGTTGCTCCTCTTAGAACAAAAATGCCGTATTGCCAATTTATTTACGCTTAATTCATGGTTAAGGTTAATTGGATGGCAGGAATTCATCATTTAGCAATAAAAAAACCCTGGTACATAAATTAAATCGCACTTTTTCGTGCAATTTTCAAGTGAATCTAACTAAAAAAAGTAATACAGTTGTGTAGCGCTTACGTTAACCACGCGAAATTAAATTTGTAAAAAATGAAATGATTTTTTTAGAATGTTTGTAATTTTTAGGCGCATTGACTGGCGTGCGGCTAATGTGCACTTTCGACGTAATATTAAAAAGAGTGCATAATCGAATTAACGTCTCCTGAAAATTTCGTACTATAGATCAATTTTTCCGTCTAAAATAAAAGCTCTAGTTCACAATACCAAATCCAATTCAAGATGTATTTCTAGCAAACTTTTGCTGATGCAATGTTCTTGCAGAATCTGTAGTTAGGGACAGGGCAGTCAAATCAATTTCCTAGACAATTGTTGTTATTAATAACAACTCAACCTAGCCGATAGCAGTTTGAAAAAATTCTCGCCCATGGTGTTAAATGTGTCGTTTGTTACGTTTCAGACTAGACCTCGCATCGCAAAACCGCAAAAATGTGTGACGACGACGCTTCCCCTCTTGTGGTTGACAACGGCTCCGGCATGGTCAAAGCCGGTTTCGCCGGTGATGACGCTCCACGAGCTGTGTTCCCCTCCATCGTTGGCCGCCCCCGTCATCAGGGTGTCATGGTCGGCATGGGTCAGAAGGATGCCTACGTCGGTGACGAGGCCCAGAGCAAGCGAGGTATCCTTACTCTGAAGTACCCCATCGAGCACGGTATCATCACCAACTGGGATGAACGTAAGGACCTCTTCGCCAACAACGTCCTGTCTGGTGGTACCACCATGTACCCTGGTATTGCTGACCGCATGCAGAAGGAAATCACCTGCCTTGCTCCCTCCACCATCAAGATCAAGATTATTGCTCCCCCTGAGCGCAAGTACTCCGTATGGATCGGTGGCTCCATCTTGGCCTCCCTCTCTACCTTCCAGTCCATGTGGATCACCAAGGAAGAGTACGACGAGTCTGGCCCCGGCATTGTCCACCGCAAGTGCTTCTAAGCAGTCACTATCATCTCTTGTTAATCTTGATATCTTAATCATGGCAGTTGTTAGATTTGAAATAGGCGTGAATGTATCCGCTTCTAAGATCTTTTTAGCGGTGCTACTAAACCTAGAAATGGAATGGTGAGCAGCTTACATCAACACGTTTCAGTATTGCAGAAAGTCTGCTCATTATGTTTTTCACTATTAGTGGTGATGCCTTAGCAATATTGATATTTTATTAAAGTGACTTTATCAAGCCTACTTTTTCGTTTCCTAGTCTTGTGCTCCTGATTAAGAAATAGAATTGATTGCCGAGTTGAGAATGAAACTTGCAGTAGGATAGCATTTCTATGGAGATTGATGCAATTTCTGTTACGATTCGTGATGCGCACACTTAGTCTTTATTGTAACTCGTCAAAACCTTCGAACTAAGTTACAGTTCCAGAGCTTAATATCTCAGAATAGGGAGAAGAAATAAAGAACCTTTTTATACATATTCTATTCATTGAAACCTCGTTTCAATTGGTACTTCTGAATTGAAAATTCAAAAATTAAGAGAAAGCAACTGAACTAGCACCATCAATTTTGTTAGAATCTAACCGAGGAAAAGAACGACGATCGGGTTGGATACGAATGTAAAATGCTATTTAATTAATCCAAACTTTTTTCCAAATATGGAAAAACCGCAAAGATAATTTCCTTTACAGTTGAAGATTTTGACTTAAACCTTAAAGCTTTATGATCGTAGAAAGAATTTTCTAAAGACAGTTTGCTTTAAAAAATTTTAATGATGCATCGTACCCGTGCATTAAAAATGAAGGATTAATAGCATCATAAGATTCATCTTACGCGATATTTGACACGCAGAAATGCTGATCAAAATTGGTGCGCTCGAAAAGGATACAAACTTGCACTATTATATGAAATGATTTGCCTTCCTTAAGCAGTAATATTTTCGCAGCCATTACGAATTGAAATTCAATTGTTAACCTTAATAAGCTACAAGAGACTATAGGTTGTACCTGGGTTTCCAATATCCGAGTTAGCACTGTCGACTGAATCTTGCAAATGACTTCTGATTGAAATCAAAAAACAAGATTGAATACAATAAATAAATATCATTCACCCTTGCCTGAATGATTATTTTTATATTAATTACGATAAAATTTAGTGGCAGTTAAGATTAAACTAAGCGAACTAAGATAGTGGGAGGGCTGTTAATTAAAGTTGTCCCGTAGGATTTTATGTAGCGGTGGTATCAGCAGAGATTTGAATGATCGAGTTGTCCTCAACGAAACCTAAGTTTCTGTTACTCCGGTTGTTCCTGCATGATGGCCGCGGTATCTCGCGCAATGATCAGGATCAAGGCAAAAAATACCCAGCACTTTTTATTCATTTTCTGAAAGACTTTGCTAACATTGACGCTGATTCGTTCGAGACCCTCAAGACGGAAATACAAAGCATTGAGGTTTAGGTTACTAGCCATTTATGAGGGTCAATTTTATTTAATAGGCAATCCTGAAATGGGGAACAAATTATTTGAAAATTGATGTAAAAACCAAGAAAAATAGATTAGAAATATTTCACAACTAATTTTTCTCAAATCAAGATGACAGAGATCACTTTTCTACGATTAGCAATGTAATTTTTGCCATTAAGTGTACATTTAGGGAAATTTGGGACACTCCGTACATTGTTGTGCTCTCACCCATACTATTCAATATCGTCGATGTTTTATTACCAGTTATTGAAAGTTTCTAAAGCAATAAAGGCTTTATTTTGCTATATTAATAAAAAATGGCGCCGGACAAAAATCGAAGCGATATTTATGTCTAAATGTATTAATGTATTGAAAACGACACATACAACGAAAAAATATGATCATCCACTGAAAAACAACCCGCGTTCCTCATTGCGAAAGGAAATAAATCGATGAAAGCTCAGTCAAAGATTTTTTGGAAGAATGTTTGCATTTTGATGGCATTTCCCCAAGAGCTTCTCGAACGATGGCTCCAATACAATGCAGAATACACGACCTAAGTAGCTAAATCTCATCGTAATCACGGCGGATGCCAGGGTATTTCCCGCGCGACAAAGACTGCCATTAAAAATAACTGCCCGCAAAGTGGCCGAGTGTAGCGCGCTGTTCAAATGCCGTCCCGGAGCGGAGGCGGGAGAGAGGAGAGGTGCAAGTTCCCGAAAAAAGTCAAACTCTTTGCGCGCGATGAAAAAAAATCTTTTTAACGCTTAGACTCAAAAGAAGATAACGATGATGTAATTCAACGTGCAATGTAAAAAAATTCTTAAAAAGTACGTAGACATAAACAGAGATAATGATAGTGTAAAATTCTGCGGCCGATGAACTGTAATGCTTGTTGACAAAAAATGCGAATGGAGGAAACGGTGGTGTAATTCGTGACATTTATAACGATTGTAGCTAGCTGGTTAGATTAGGACAGATGGTCACAGACCACGGGAAGAGATCTAATGTTAATATTCTAGATTAATCAAGATAAATTTTTCACAAGTCCTGATAAAAAATGTAAATTTTATTGCATTTGATACTAAGGTCAAGAACAAAAAATTAACTTAAATTTAAAGAAAAATAGGATGCAATCCTAATATAGGTCTAATTTATTTGTCGATAAAAATTTTGGTCGAATTGCAGCCAAATAAACCTACTTTAATTACGTGGCTGTACAAAACTAGAGATGACCCTGTTTATATCAAAGTATGCACATATTTTGTTCTAAGTATCGAGTTTTTCAGACTCACACTTTTATGATAGTTATGTATTGTCTTTCATTTTCATGAATAAAATTATTTTCAATAAGATAACATCTAAAATATTGAAACCGTACCTGCAAGTTGATTTCAAACTAGGAAAGCACGCTAGATGAATCGAATACAAATCGTAAGTTTCAACAAGTTTCTATCGAAAATCTACACAAATATTGATACTTATCACTAACTTGTTGCGAAGTGTTCAATAAAAGAAAAAAAAACTCATTACGTTTCCACAAGAGAGGCGTTTATTCGACGAATATCACGTCCACCTGTTTGGTCTCGAAATAGATTGCCAGGCATTCGCTTTGGCATCTTCAAGGTACCATTTAAGGTCAGGGAAGAACCGCATTACAGAAGAACCTCAAATCGCCCTCGCTCGCTTCCGATTGGTCGAAGACTCGCGCGCTACTCAGCCTCGGGGGTGCAGTATATAAGATACGAGGTCTTCAACTAAGGTTTAGTCTTCAGGCTCAAGAGAACCGGTGTAGTGCAAGGTACGGCGTCATTGTTTTAACACTATTACTCACTAAATGATGAAATGTTCGTGATTGCAATATTATGCGTTATATGTTTTCGATGAAATCCAAAAAATTTCAAATAATATCGATTATTTGAACAATGATTTGGATCTTTAAGTTGTATCTGCTGCGGTAAAATGAACAAACACAATTTATTTTCCAATTATATTTTTAATTAATTGAAAATCAAAAATTAAAAGTTTTGCCATGCAATCTAGCACGATTTTTGTTTTTGAATTAAAAGGGCGAAAGGCTTGATATGTTACAAATTCATTAAAAAGTCATAACCAATCAATTACGTTAATTTGAATTCGTTTTACTTACGGATCCTACGATTCAACTTTCTTCTAACTTCCCCCCTAAATGAATGAAGAAGTAGAGCGATCACTTTGGAGTGCAATCTCAGTGAGGCTTTTCCTTGTAAAAAGTTTTTTTTTTTGCAAATCTAATCAGATCGACCACCTGAGATTTGAAGATGGCTTGGACTTTTTTACTTCATGCCATTTGATAGCTCACGTTGCAAATCAACCAAGCATATAAAATCGAGATAATGGAGTAAATGCAGCACAATTACCAGCTCATAACTCCATCAGTTTAACTTATTACACTCGAATTTCTATGAGTTCAACTGCGTATGAAATAGGTCCCAGATAATCTGAAAAAATATAACTCAGTACTCACTTCAGTGAGTGACAGAGAGCGCATTTTCTCGTCGACGAAAACTTGAGGTCACGGACAGACGGACGGACAAACGGATAGACAGACAGACATAAACAGACGGACATGGCGAGCACAATAGTGCATTTTTTCCATAAATGAGAAAATGCGCTAAAAAGCATGCTGAACATTTGTGGCAGCTTGCTGCCCTGTAGATCCAGGTTTCGCGTTGGTCAAGCCGCGAATACAACGTCGTTCGGATTCGAAGTATAGACCTGTAGTGGAGGGGAAAGGAAAAACGATTGTATAATTTAGATCGACTAAATTTACGCGGTATTATAAAACTTCATTGTTCACGACTTTTGTAGAAAAATAACATGGAAAGTATATCATCATGGGAACAGAACTCCAATTGTTTACCCAATTTAACTTACAGTAAGCAGAAGATGAGAAAGAGGTTTAGAAGTAATGATAACTCAAGTAGCTCAAGAAAAAACGTAAAGTACGGCAATTATTGAAACGATTTTTAAATTTATGAGATTGTGAGTAAATGAAAGCAAAAATTTTCCTACACTGTGCATACCCGTGAGATCGACATACCTGTTTCAGTATTCCATTGAGCTACTTCAAAGTCAACTTATATTCTATTGTTTATAGAGATAGGAAGAAAAAAAATAAGATCCACGAAACATGATCACTTCGAGCATTTCTAATTCGTGGCACTCTGCGACGCTGAAATAATTTATACCTCTCATTCTTCGACAGATCTTGCTCCATCTAAACCGCAAAAATGTGCGACGACGACGCTTCCCCTCTTGTGGTTGACAACGGCTCCGGCATGGTCAAGGCCGGTTTCGCCGGTGATGACGCTCCCCGAGCTGTGTTCCCCTCCATCGTCGGCCGCCCCCGTCACCAGGGTGTCATGGTCGGCATGGGTCAGAAGGATGCCTACGTCGGTGACGAGGCACACCTAGCATCATGATATTATTTTTTATAATAAATTTTAAAATTTTTGCCTGTCTTTTCATCGACACTTATAAAAAAAACCTCCGCTGCATCAGGATATAAGGCCGATGTCCTCCAAAGGCAATACCTAGTGCTGCATCAATTAGTTGAAACGAATCAACAACTAAGTCATGAAATTCCCAAATTCAGTTCATCCGATTAATAAATTTGCTAATTCATCTCGTGGTCTTTCATTCGATGGTAGTCCTGTAGGTATAAATGGTATCACGCTTGTGCCGTTTTACAGATAGTGAAGTGAACATTCACGGATATGTACGCAGAAGCATCAGTCGGTGCTTAAAATTTGAACTGCTCTATAATCGGGAGCAACTAGCATGTTTGTGGATGAGCGGGAACTTTGAAACCAGCTTGACAGCTCATCGGTGATTGGCTGAAGGCAATAATATCTATTAAACGGGCTAAGAATATTTGTTCACGTATTGTTTTTTCCGCAATCAAATTGTTTAAAAAATATTTTGGGCACGACTCAACAAAGTTATACTTCGTAATTACATGCCGTTTTCTTTAAGGAGGGAAGTGAGTGTAATGTTTTCTGTCGTGGCGGTTTTCTGTAATGCGGGTATAAATAGAAACGAGACGCGACGGCAGCACCGGCCGTTTGTAATAATCACGTGACGACGCAACTAATTTCTTTATGGGGAAAAATTACAGCGCCGAATAGTGGTGGTGAAGTAGAGTCTCAAGGTTCGTCATGGCTGTTTGATACGTGAGAACAGAGTTGGACATGCATTTTTGCCGGTAAATATGTAGCGTATGAGTTTTAGATTCTGAAATAATTAAACAGAAATATTTAGAATTAGATTTGAAGGCAAAAAAAATAGATTTATGTCTGAAAGTTATCGTCACCACCTCGAACACAACAATAGTTGACTTCTTTCCAACTTCTAGTATTGCACCGGGACCTCTTATTAGTGAAATACTCGAGTATAGGAATTGCTATTCTGTATTAATTGCTTATATTTCATAGTTAAATTACTTGGAATATTTTTAATTGTATTCTTTGCATTTATAAATTGTAACGATCTGTTTGTTATTCAGGGTTAAGTAATGAGATTGAAGAAATTGTAAAATGCGTCTTCTTTCCCTAAATAAAGTTGTTATCCTGGAAATAAACGAAAGACGCTTTTAATAAAATCAATTAACCTTGCAAGATAGTATGAAAAATCAGCAAAAGCCTTTTGTAGTGTACGAAAAATCTCATGAGTTTTGGTTGAAATATATTTCATTCGTTGGTTGTGAACTGAAATTAATCCAGTGGGTTCCCAAGTAACTATATAATGACGATGTAATTTGAATTTCTAATCGTTCTAATCTAAGCACTTAATTTTTCCTTTCATCGGTCTCGCCCGACATCTGACAAACAAGAACGTAATAACTTGTCAGCTCGTAACTGCCGTTTGACAAACTGCCCATCAACGACAATTTGTCAGTCGTTTGGCCGTCCTCCGCGCTGCTGCCTGTCAAACGTCATTGAAACAAAAGTCGCGAGTCTCGTTGAATGACGCGGGTGAACCTGAACTTGAAAGTCTCAATTATTTAACGAGGATGATGGCTTCGAAGACTTTGATGTGTGCTAATTAAATATGGTTACAGATATTTTACTGTCGTTAAAACATTATTGCGTTTTTGCGCTTATGCATTACCCTATATTACGTATGAATTGACAACCAATACAATTATAGGCTCAGCATAACATCTGAATGCAAAGTTCAGCAAACAAGTTTGTTCGTAACTCTGCGTAGGCGTCGTAATTTCGTGATAATTTATTTTGAATTAGTACCTACAATATATATGATAGGTTATTGATACACAGACCTTGAAGGCGAATGAACACGTGACTTTATTTAGCCATTTTATTCGTGCTCAAAAACTCGTCAAGCTGCCAATACTCGTGAAAATGCTCGGTATTTGATCTAATGCCAGAAGCAGAGCTTAATACTGATATTAACTTAATTTATAATATCCTTTATTAATATTATTTGGAGCATCACGGCGCTCCTCTAAGAGTAGCACGTACTTTATGACCCAGAAAGTTGACGCTATTAAAGCTGGTCATAAATTCAACAGCTTGTCTCGTAATGTCAAAAATTTTCAGAGGACAATTTTTCACTAAATAAAAATCCGTTGCAGTTATAATGAAATAAAGCATTGAGGAAAACCTAAATGAGCGCAATTGCAGTAAAAGAAGAAGAATTGAGTTGTTATTTTAGTTTTATCTTCATTGACAATAAACATGTGTTAAAATAATTTGTTGGTTCTTCCTTCTGAATATTAATAACTTTAATTAATAACTTTGACTGTGCTGAAATCATACTTTATACTTCGTATGGCGGTAAAAGGAGCCAGGGAAGTTATGTGATGGCAGTGTCGTAAAAATTATGAAGATGTTGATATTTGTCTTACGTTTCAACGGCTGTCAATATTTCGATGTTAACGTCGATTATTTAGTGGCTTAGGATGATCAAGATTCTGTTTTCCTAAAATAACCGATGTGAATTCATAACGTTCAGCCTCTAGCGGTATTTCCTATGGTGGCTTATGCAATGTGCCTTACGTAAGTCTTGCTGAAGATGTTTTGTTGTGCACGTGATATTCAGCGTGAGTTGCGTGTCGGGTCATGTATTAAATTGTGTTCACGTGTTATGCGGCTTGTGGTGCGTGTTGCCACATGTTCCGTATTAAGTCTTGTTCACGTGTTATGCAGCGTATGGTGCGTAGTGCCGCACGTCCCGTATTAAGTCGTGTTCACGTGTTACGCAGCGTGTGCTGCGTGGTGGCCCCACGTCCCGTATTAAGTCTTGTTCACGTGTTACGCAGCGTGTGCTGCGAGGTGGCCCCACGTCCCGTATTAAGTCTTGTTCACGTGTTATGCAGCGTGTGATGCGTGGTGGCCTCACGTCCCGTATTAAGTCGTGTTCACGTGTTACGCAGCGTGTGCTGCGTGGTGGCCCCACGTCCCGTATTAAGTCGTGTTCACGTGTTATGCAGCGTGTGATGCATGGTGGCCCCACGTCCCGTATTAATATTAAGTCGTGTTCACGTGTTATGCAGCGTGTGCTGCGTGGTGGCCCCACGTCCCGTATTAAGTCGTGTTCACGTGTTATGCAGCGTGTGATGCGTGGTGGCCCCACGTCCCGTATTAAGTCGTGTTCGTGCATTGGCACGAATGTTGAGTCTCTACCTTCTGCGCTTGTTCTGCTCGATGCTTCCAACGAGACCTCGACATTCTTGCTCGATACGACGAGCCAACACCTTTGATATCAAATAGAAAACTTGTAAGAGTGCAATGGCAATAAGGAGAATCAGAGACTAAAATATTCCTGAATGAATTTAGAATCACATTTTGTGAGGAAATTTTAATACTGGGTGTTGTGATTTTGACTTTTAAAAATACAATTTTTAGCTAACGGCGAAGGAAAACGTTCATTTGTCTTGACACATTGTATTACATCAGTACCGTTTCCTACTGTAGAACATAATCACCACCATCCGTTTTCAAACTTATACGAATTCGCTGTCCAAAGTTGAGGTACGAAGCAGCATGACGTTAACCCTGGAACCTGATGATAAACTGTTTGCTTGCTTGTAAATTCGAATTCCAGAGATGAATGTTATAATGTATCTGTGGCCGTAGCCTTTAAATTTCTGCACGCTATTGGTAACGTGAAGCCGAAAGGCAGCACCCACGCAGACGCGATACAAGCTTAGCAAGGTTAGGTAGTCTTGCAAGGTTAGGTTTACTTGCTGTATATAAGGCAGATCGCGTACAGCGCCAGCGCCAGTCGTGTTGCCGGCTAACTTCTCCACGCAAGAAGCTTTGTATCAACGCAGCTCAGGTGAGATCTACTGCAAGATTAATGTGTGAACACGTCAATTAAACAATAAGTGATAATGTTTATCAATTGTGACAATGATAGTGTGATATTGAGTTATTTTGTGGGGGTCAGTGATTTTCTTCCCTGTAGCTCTTGAAGCAGGAGATGTGTACTGGTAAAACACATTCTAATTGAAAAACTTAGCTTCGGGTGATGTTCACTAAGGTGACGTTATTCTTCACGCATGGGGCATCATCAGACAACGAGTTACCTTTTCATGTGTTAACTTTAAAATCCAATTCAACATATTCCGAAACCCCGGGATTTATCATATCATGAATTAACATGCCATTATTATTTTTCAATAGTTTGAAAATCACATCGGCCCCATTCCATTTGGATGAAATATTTTATTCATCTTTGATAATTGCAATATAATTGGTTGATTACAAATTATTTATTCATTGGAAGACGAACACCTTCTCATCAATCTCACTCGCAATTGCTCTTTTCCGCAGTTAAATCGCTGTCATGTGTGACGACGAAACTACTCCCCTAGTCGTAGACAATGGGTCGGGCATGGTCAAGGCTGGATTTGCTGGAGACGATGCCCCACGTTCCGTGTACCCTTCTGTCGTCGGCCGCCCCCGTCACCAGGGTGTCATGGTCGGCATGGGTCAGAAGGACGCCTACGTTGGTGACGAGGCCCAGAGCAAGCGAGGTATCCTTACTCTGAAGTACCCCATCGAGCACGGTATCATCACCAACTGGGATGACATGGAGAAGATCTGGCATCACACCTTCTACAATGAGCTCCGTGTTGCCCCTGAGGAATCCCCTACTCTCCTTACGGAAGCTCCTCTCAACCCCAAGGCTAACAGAGAGAAGATGACACAAATCATGTTCGAAACTTTTGGGTGTCCTGCTACTTACGTCGCCATTCAGGCGGTGCTTTCCCTCTATGCTTCCGGTCGCACCACCGGAATTGTTCTTGACATTGGCGATGGTGTGGCCCACAGTGTTCCTATTTACGAAGGGTTCGCCATCAAGCATGCTATAGGTCGTCTCGATCTCGCTGGCCGAGACCTAACTAATTATCTTATGAAAATCCTCACGGAGCGCGGATACTCGTTCACCACAACCGCTGAAAGGGAGATCGTGCGAGACATCAAAGAAAAACTTTGCTACGTCGCGCTTGAGTTTGAAGAGGAACTTAGGCAAGCAGGAGCAAGTTCTGGCTTAGAAAAGTCCTACGAACTTCCTGATGGTCAAGTGATCACCATAGCTAATGAAAGATTCCGTTGCCCAGAAACCTTGTTTCAACCTTCTTTCATTGGCATGGAATCAGTTGGTATCCACGAATTCACCTATAACAACATTATGAAATGCGACATCGACATCCGCAAGGACCTTTACGCGAACATCGTCATGTCGGGTGGCACTACCATGTATCCCGGCATTGGTGATAGAATGCAAAAGGAGATCACTAGTCTGGCTCCTGGAACCATCAAGATCAAAATCATTGCTCCTCCTGAACGTAAATACTCTGTCTGGATTGGCGGTTCGATTTTGGGATCGCTGTCCACCTTCCAGTCCATGTGGATCACAAAAGACGAGTATGATGAGGCAGGACCTGCCATTGTGCATAGAAAGTGTTTCTAAACATACGGGTTTTCAGACTACGCACACTATAGGTTTTCGTTTCTTTCATTTGATTTATTTAATATTCTAGTTGACTCTCATGCCATGATTGTACAACCTCTTTTACTTACTTTTATTTACATGCGCGTCGAAAAGTTATTTTATCTTTATGTAACTAGTTATGTGATGTTTATTGTGTAATGTTCGTTCAGAAACTTTTGGGAGCGCTCCCTAATTTCCCATCTTTGTTCTCACATGATCAAATAAATTATTTTATAACATGGTATTTATTTTCCCAGTTTAATAAATAAGTTTTATTATAGATGGCATATTATAGATGTTTTTCCCACACTTTTCTATTGTGGTTGCGTCATGCTTGACTTCACAGAGCTTTACTCTGTACAGCAAACCTTCAAAGTTCAAAGAGGTATGTTAAAGCGCGCCCAAGGTTGCCGTACGTGGGTTGTCAACAGTCAGAGCTTGGCAAGGACCCACACGCTCAAGTAAATGAGACCTAGAAATGTTGTTGTAACTTCAAGCTTCTTACCGTCACATAACATAGCGCTTGATGGAGATGCGTGCACCCAGAAAAAGACGTGAGCCTTTCACAGAAAAGCGATGCACTTTCTGGCCCTTGTGTGGGTCATCGTGGCCTAGTTTGACCAGGCAAAATAGGAAATCAATGCTACGTTCTCTGGCTGCTCGTGTTGCGGGTCAGAAAGTGTCACTATTTGAACATTATGACTTATTAATTTTTTTGTCTGTGCCCGCAAATTCGCATCATTTAGCACGTATTGATTGTGATGCCATGTTCACTGTGCAGCAATTCAAGTATTGAGATTGCCTTTGTACCAGTATATAAAGACACCAGGGTATGACAAGAAATTAAATTGCATCAACAAACGGGTAAGACATGAAAAAATCAGGGATAACGTTTTTTTTTTGGCAGTTGATCAGCGCGATCACTGTTTGTGCTCCAATACGAAAAAATGTGAATTAAATAATATCCAGCATAACAGCATTAAAATAATCAATATGGATTTTGAACATAATAGTGAAATTTACCAAAGAAAAATTGAAAGTAATTTTTTTCATGAAATGAGTGTACATTGAGTACATTCAATTCACATCGTAGGACGGAAGAATTTCAAAGCAAAGAACTGCAAATCTAAAGAATACATGTTCGACCTATCGAGAATTGGTGATATATAGAATTCTTTAGTTTTTTGAACTGATGATAGAGTTGGTCTCGAAAATCTTTTCAATGAAGAAATGTGAATTTATAAGCAGTTTTATTTTGCTTTTAAATGAATGACGGACCTAAGAATTTAGCAAAATAATGATTGAAATACTGTATCATAATGTCGTTCAAGCAAAATTTTACGCGAATTGAAAAATGAAGAAAACAGTATGTTTGAAGTGAGCAATACACAAATACAAAATATACAAAATATTTACTGAAAATTAGTAAGAAAAAAATAGAACAAAGCCCCTGAAATTGGATAGAAGGTTGTGAAGCTTTTCGGTGTTTTACCTCTTTTATTGAGACCAAATTTTTCAGTTTCCTCCCGAAACGTTAGTTACGCATACCCTATGTACGATCAAATGGCGCGCTGTTTACAACAAATGATGCCAAATGTGCGAACAGATGTTGCGCTATTTACAGCAATGTTCGTAAATTGAACGAAACTGAATGAAATGAAAACCAAATGCACGATCGCATGGTGCGCTATTAACTATAAATGATGCCATATGTACGATCGTATGTTGCGCAATTAACAATAAATAATATCAAATGTACGACGGATGGTGCGCTATTAACAATAAATGATGCCATATGTACGATCGTATGGTGCGCAATTAACAACAAATGTTACCTTATGTACGATCAAATGGTTCGCTATTAACAATAAATAATACCAAATGTACGACGGATGGTGCGCTATTAACATAAAAATAATACCATATTTTTTCGATTGTATGGTACGGAATTTACAACAAATGATACCATATGTACGATCGGATGGTGCGAATTAACAATAAATGATACCACATGTCCGATCAAATTGCGCGCTATTTACAATAAATGATACCATGTGTGCGATCAAATTGAGTCCACATCAGCTGAAGCCACTAATCCCATCGACGAGCTCATGTCGCTGCACCTCAAGCTCAGCGACACCTGCCCTACCGCCACCTGTTCTAGATCAACAGATATTGTTTTTCTCACAAAAAATACGCTCAATATCACTCAATTTTTGCCCAAACTGCTCATTAGGTACTATTGAATCGGTAAAGTATTATTATTATCATTATTGAATTTGTGAAAACCTGACGCAGTGCCAAGGTGAATGAGTTTTTCTTAGTGATTCTTGCCTACTAAATGCAGGTATGTCAGTTTATCAGAAGCTTTAATGAACATGCTGAATATTTTTTCTCTATTTCTGAACGTGATTAAGAATTGAGTCGTTAACATTTTTTTCATCAACTGCATGACTTTACCTTTTTTAAAAACAAAATTAGAGATATGTAATACACGAATATTCGTGAATACGATTCCCTCATTGGGGGCCGATTGAAAAATAATAAAATCTATAATACCAGCAGATTATATTTAATGAAACATGTAATTACAGCGGATTAAACTTAAATTATAATCAAGATTTTGTAGTAATTTTAACGGATTGTTTGACTCTTTCTCTAACTCAGCAGCCGCTCAGCTGTGCTCTTCGCGGCAGTTTGTGACTTGCTTTAAACGGAATGGCGGGACGTAGGCACTTATTGTGCATCCCTCAACATTTGACTTATAATCTGACAAAGATATAACAAGTAATTTGTACTATTAAACGTAAATTCTTTTCAAATTATTAGCGTTTACCGCACAGATGGTTCTCGCAACAAGTGACATGTATTGTTCTTTCCTGAAACTGAAATTACTTTAGTAAAATCCTTGGAAATATGGTATATATCGTGGGGTAACATTTGGAAAATAATTAAAATGGGATGACATTTTTAAAAACCATACTCTATATAGTTATTCCAATATAAGTAAGTGCAAATTAGTCTCTGAGATAGATGCAGAACCGGGCAACTTTTGCTGTTATTGTATTTATTATAAGCTGAAGAATACCAAGCAGGATGAAAACACTGACGAGGTTGAAATCAAATCTGTTCAACTTTGTCGCTTAATTCAAGATCTGAATCCATAGACGTTACTACGAGTCTTCAAGTAATTTAAAAAAAAACGTATTGGTGATTGATTATTATAATTCATCTTATTGATTGATTATTGATACCTATTAAGCCGACAGAAACAACTTCAAAATATTCATTTGTCACTCTATTTCGAGGATTAAATGTGTATTATACTAGCAGAGATGCCCCGTAAATGAAATATTAGGGTTAGTTTCCGTAGATCCGTAGACTTTTTCGTTTCGAGTCGTAGCGATAAGGCAACGAAATTCTTTACGTGAGGATTTAAGATAAGTTTTGAATTAAAATTGAAAAAATATTATAAAAAATTTCTAATGCCAAATTTCTATAATTATGAAGTAATCTAGTATTATTTAAGCGCTTCCAAGTACATGACATCCCTGAATAACACCAAGTTAGCTTACAATATTGAAATCTATCCAGTGACGTAGTAGCTGGACAATTATTATCAAGTTGACAATTAGCGCATCAATTTGGGATTTATAGATTCAAAATATGATTATTACTTTTCATTAACTCATCATTTACTATTTGTTTACGCAGGGTACGATACGCAATACGATGCCCAGACACATTGCCTTAGTTCGTTGCAAGCGCCATACATCATCACATTAAATGCATCACCGATTCAGCCCAAGAAGACCCCACATGATGCAGCGCTCACATAGCACCACGTACAAGGCATCACATGCAACATTAAACATGATTTATTGCGGGCAAAAACTCTACCTGCGAAGCACCACACATGACGCATCGCAATAGAAGTTGTGGATCTGATATATCACATAAAAAAATTGTTCGGACGCGGCATCACGAATGGAGCATCGTATCGTCAGAAGAAGGCCGATGAAAATCTAAAGATGAGGCATAACCCATGAAACAACTCATGATGATACACCTAGTCTGAAGTATTAAATTATACATCACACCTAACGCAGTGTCACTGATGTACAAGATGTCTCACCACATCATGAAGCGACACCCATGAAGCACCATATTTGGCGTGGTATATGGAGCATCATCAGACAAGGCATCCCAGGTCAAGAAAAACGGAGGAGGAATGCTGGGTATAGCAGACGTATCAGAAGTTAAGAGCAAATGTTTACCTTAGGCCGAGCCCTTTGTTTAGGTTTCGACTCGCCTGCCATCTCTGGTACTTGTAAATATTTGGCTCACTGTAGTTAGGATCAAACTTCCTTTCTTTTCTGTCGCGCGTTGAAAATGATGGTCGCTTGGCAGCTGCCATTGTCATCTAACAATGCAAAGTTCAATTCGGCGACTAAATCTTCAAGCGATTAGCATCCTAGACAAGGTATTGCTAAATGGGTTTTGTACTGCATGGTGTTCATGTTGATCAATGCTTGTAGGTTTACCGACGTTGATTCTTCCTGATAGCGCAATATCGGCGTGACTCTCAGGAGTGAACGCCCTCAGTTTACTGTGACCAGTATGCCATAAAGCTAGAATTGGGGAGCGGGCGCTTCAAACAAACACAGGATTGCGGCTATAAGAGGAGTTCGAGCGAGCACGACTCCCCAGTCTCTCGCAGGTTCAGGGTTCGTGAGTTCATACACGGTTAGTGGTTCATCAAGTCATATGTAGTAGGATATATGTATTCTGCGTGACATAACTCTATGATCGTATATTCAAGTTGCGTGTAAATCAGTGACAGATTTTTACGAGATGAAGATTAGTTAGAAGTTTGTAGTGAATACTAACCATTTTCACCGGCTGTGACTTTAGTTTCGCAATGAGTCATCTTCGATCATAACAATTTAAGATAACTTCACACATCATCAGAAACCTATTGAGTTTATTTTTTATTAAAAACATGGTTTCGATGGTTAATTTGGGTTTGAATCTAATGAGATGACCAAGCAGCAGAGAACTGTCGTGAATAATTCGTGCATACAAAAAAAGAGTAATAATAAAAATAAACAAAGAAATAAAAAAACGGTGATTAAGGCGTACTAGTGCATTCAAGCGAATCCTAGTGAAAATTTGATAAAATTATTGAGTTTTACCTATACATCATAATCCCACATTTCCCTCTTCCTCGTCCTTTAATAATATCGATAAGCCATAGAAGTAATCTGAGACTTGAAACTAACCATTGAAGACTTGAACTATTCAGATGGTACAACATTTTCATTTTTGTGGGGTTCGTTTTAATAGTGTTTTTTATTAAACCAAGTTCTTCAGTAAACAAATTTCAAGGTAGAAGATTACTCAACTGAAAACAATGAAAAGATCTGTCTCATGGATAAAAAATACGTATTGAACATTTTTTTGATAACTATATTGAAGTTTGAAGGCTGCCGAATATTTATGTGAATAATTTTTTTACGAATTAACCTCAACCATAATCTATAACATTTCTTTGCCAGGATATAGCTGACCAAAAATGGCTGACGAAGAGGCTTCTGCTCTTGTGGTTGACAACGGCTCCGGCATGGTCAAGGCCGGTTTCGCCGGTGATGACGCTCCCCGAGCTGTGTTCCCCTCCATCGTCGGCATTGCCCCCGAGGAGTCCCCTGTCCTCCTGACTGAGGCTCCCCTCAACCCCAAGGCTAACCGTGAGAAGATGACCCAGATCATGTTCGAGACCTTCAGCACCCCCGCCATGTACGTCGCCATCCAAGCCGTGCTCTCCCTGTACGCCTCTGGCCGTACCACCGGTATCGTGCTTGACTCCGGTGATGGTGTCACTCACACTGTCCCCATCTATGAAGGTTATGCTCTTCCCCACGCCATCCTCCGTCTGGACTTGGCTGGTCGTGATCTTACCGCCTACCTCATGAAAATTTTGACCGAGCGCGGTTACTCCTTCACCACTACCGCGGAGCGAGAAATCGTTCGCGACATCAAGGAAAAACTTTGCTACGTCGCCCTTGATTTCGAATCTGAGATGAGCATTGCTGCGGCTTCGTCTTCCCTCGAAAAGTCATATGAACTTCCTGACGGTCAGGTCATTACTATCGGCAATGAACGCTTCCGTTGTCCCGAATCACTTTTCCAGCCTTCCTTCTTGGGTATGGAATCCGTTGGTATCCACGAGACTGTCTTCAACTCTATCATGAGGTGCGACATTGATATCCGTAAGGACTTGTACGCCAACAATGTTCTCTCCGGTGGTACTACCATGTACCCTGGTATTGCTGACCGCATGCAGAAAGAGATCACAACTCTTGCTCCCTCCACCATCAAGATCAAAATCATTGCTCCCCCTGAGCGCAAGTACTCCGTATGGATCGGTGGCTCTATTTTGGCCTCCCTCTCCACCTTCCAGCAGATGTGGATTACCAAAGAAGAATATGACGAATCAGGCCCTGGTATCGTTCATCGCAAGTGCTTCTAATTGTAGTTTTCTGGTTCCTACGTTCACGTTTTAATTTTGTGTCTGTTTCATTTACTAAGCTTTTCATGCCCCTGAGATATTTTAATTTAAATATCATTTTTACAAAGACTTGTTGGTTTCTAGTATCATTCTGTTATTAACATTTTTCCCGAATAAAACATTTCCTCACATATGCGAAAAACCTGTTTCTTCTATCCCTCATATGAAATTATTTACTACATTCATGTCACAGATCACGAAGTTCAAACTGAATCTCTGAGTTGAAATGAACGTTAAAGTTTGATTAGCATCGGATGGGCTAGTTAAGCCAATTGAGATCAACCCTGTGCTATAAAAAAGTTAAATACCTTTTGAACTTTTGTATTAGAACGCGGATTGATGTACAAAACCTAATATTAATTTGTTCATTCAATTCATACCACGGAAGGTGCATGAACTTAAAGCTCCAGTAGCGGCAGTGGAATTCATTAATTTAACTGAAAATATAACGGAAATATCAAAATGAGAATGAATTCAAATTGTCACTTGTTAAATACATTGTTTCTGTATTTGCAAGTGTATAGGAAATAAGGCCAATCGATCGCCTTCTCAGGAAAACATTTTTTCATCTTACTAAATTAAATGAAGAAATCGGTTGACAATAAATTTCTAACCGTCTGCTCTAGATCCTGGAAGGTTCATAATTTTTCAGAAATGATCAAAGATTGCAACTTTAACTTAACTGATGGAGAGCAAGGTTGGTGTATCCAGCAATTAATACGAATCACATATAGATGCTGAATTAATTTGCTTTTTGGTAAATTGGCCCATTAGCAGCACAACCATTGAATTGTAAAGGCTGCGTGAAGACATTACCATCTACCACGTGTCTGACGTTGAATTTATGTAGATTAAACGTTCTTTAAGCTCGTAATCAACGGTCTGTCAGCGTCATTTGTCAGGAGGGATAGGAATTCAGGAGTTCGGATTGTCTTTATACTTTAATTTTGCCGCTCGCTATGTATTCTAATAAAATATATAGGACTGACAAAAGTACATATTAATGGCAATTTCGGATAGGTGGATCATTGTATACCTCCACATCGTAAAGTCTAATTTATAAGTAAGACATTTAATATTTAGCAGAAAAACTATACAAAATTAACAAAATCAGTCAATTCTGATCCTCGGACTCATTTCAGATAAAAATTTAATCACTTCATCCTAAAAAATTTAGGTTGGTATTGAATTTTTAAAGTTGAGATCAGTCGAGTTGAGTACGTGTGTAGTGGTAAGTAACTGATGTAAATTTCATTGTCCTAAATTACAAACATTTAATATTTGAATTAATTAGCATTTTTTATTAATTTTTGACGGATTTGACATAGATGCAAAGTATCAACGAAATTTTTCCACGCCATTTGTACTCTTGCATTATTTCGACGTTAGTGGGGCAAACAATTTTTCTCTTGTCGGCAGTATTAAATCGATTACGACATAAAAAACGCTTGTTGAAGCTAATGAGTAGTGAAGCGCAAGTTGATCACCAATTAGTTGGGGGAGGAAAACTCACTGTATATATAAATTTATTTTATTGATATGTCGTTGACATAATAATGAAGTTAAGGAGCACTAGAACATGAATAACAAAGCAACAAATAACTTGTCTAGAAGCACTTGCGGTGGACAATGCCGGGGCCAGACTCGTCGTACTCTTCCTTGGTGATCCACATGGCCTGGAAGGTGGAGAGGGAGGCCAAGATGGAGCCACCGATCCATACGGAGTACTTGCGCTCAGGGGGAGCAATGATCTTGATCTTGATGGTGGAGGGAGCGAGGGATGTGATTTCCTTCTGCATGCGGTCAGCAATACCAGGGTACATTGAGGTACCACCAGACAACACGTTGTTTGCGTATAAGTCCTTACGGATATCAATGTCGCACCTCATGATGGAGTTGAAGACAGTCTCATGGATGCCAACGGATTCCATACCCAAGAAGGAAGGCTGGAAAAGAGACTCAGGTGCACGGAAACGTTCGTTGCCGATGGTGATGACCTGACCGTCGGGAAGTTCGTAGGACTTCTCCAAAGAAGAAGAGGCAGCAGCGGCCGCCATTTCATTTTCAAAGTCAAGGGCCACGTAGCAAAGCTTCTCCTTGATATCGCGAACGATTTCTCGCTCAGCGGTGGTGGTGAATGAGTAGCCACGCTCAGTCATGATCTTCATGAGGTAGGCGGTAAGATCGCGACCAGCCAAATCGAGACGAAGGATGGCGTGGGGAAGAGCATAACCTTCATAGATGGGGACAGTGTGAGTGACACCATCTCCAGTGTCGAGAACAATGCCGGTGGTACGGCCAGAGGCGTACAGGGAGAGCACGGCAGGGGTGCTGAAGGTCTCGAACATGATCTGGGTCATCTTCTCACGGTTAGCCTTGGGGTTGAGGGGAGCCTCAGTCAGGAGGACAGGGGACTCCTCGGGGGCAACACGGAGCTCATTGTAGAAGGTGTGGTGCCAGATCTTCTCCATGTCATCCCAGTTGGTGATGATACCGTGCTCGATGGGGTACTTCAGAGTAAGGATACCTCGCTTGCTCTGGGCCTCGTCACCGACGTAGGCATCCTTCTGACCCATGCCGACCATGACACCCTGGTGACGGGGGCGGCCGACGATGGAGGGGAACACAGCTCGGGGAGCGTCATCACCGGCGAAACCGGCCTTAACCATGCCGGAGCCATTGTCGCAGACAAGAGCGGAGGCTTCGTCGTCGCACATGTTTACTTTAGTTTAGAAGTCTGGTGAGGCAGCTGCGTTGAGGACTCTGCCAACATAAAGAGAACTTTTGTCACGACGCGTGTTTATAAGTAAAGATTGTTACACGGACTTCTCTTACTAAGTATCTGAAGTGAAATGCACTCATTGAATAAAGGTTTTGATAAATTTTGTTCACATTTATTTGTGAACGGACGATAGGGTCTTTTTATTTACGTTAGCAGTAGTTTATAAGAGCATTTACTCATAAAGTTATTGAAGTTTAATGTTTACTTAGGCATTTGTAAATGACGTTCACAAAAACTGGATGAAGTTTGGTGAACAGTGCGACAATGGACAACAATAAATTATTATCAACAATATCGAGAACCATTCAGTATGCGGAGCAAAATATTTTCACTCCTGCCTATATATACCAAATGCATGGGATTAGTACGAGTGGATTTCAACTTAATGGTAATGGTAATGAAGTTATTATTCCGGTTCTTGGATTTTTTCGCAACTTCATCTCTTTTGTATATGAACGGATTGCTGAGAAGGTTTTCATTGCAAAATTAATAAAAAAATATACGTTTAAAAATTATTTTCTAAAGAAAACACTTTTAAAGAATCAATTGTCTCCAATGTTAAAGATGTTCAATGAAATTCTCATTTTATTTTCGAATATTAATAAAATTAATTTTTCAGTTTTTTAATATATAATATTTTTTTTTCAAAATTATTTATTCTGTCAATTGATTCATACATTGCCTCCGACTTCACACAAGTGTGCAAAATTTCAGATCAATTGGACAGGTAAAAGTGTGTCAAATATCAGTTATAAGATTTGTAGCTGACAAAATTGTTTTAAAAAAATTTTAATATTGTTTTTTTTTTTAATTTTAAAAATAATTTATTTTGTCATTTGATTCTTGTATTGCCTCCAACTTTACGCAAGTGTGCAAAATTTCAGATCGATAGGATAAGTAGAAGTGTGTTAAATTTCGATTGTACGGTTTGTAGCAGACAGACAGACAAACAAGAAGTGAAGTTAAAGAGAAGTGTTGTAAAAAGGAGGCTGAAGTATCATTGCAATTGCATTTTATTTGCATTCAAAATTATTGCAGATAAGGCCCGAAGTTTTATAATTGCAGAGTTATTTTTTGAAAAACATGTCAATGGACTTTCAGAACTCTACATTGATCGGTTTCTTCTACCAGATTAAATTTCGAACATAAATTTAAATAAACTAATTTTCTCTTTCAGTACTTTCCTACAGCTTTACACGGTTTGTTTTTAAAAAAATCCAATCATTATTCGGTGGTATTTATGAATTGTTTTTCAGCTGATGATAAGAAATATCTCGCTATTTAAAAATTATTTCATTAACATCAACCGAGAGAACAGCGTAAATTATTTCGTTCTGAGAACTAGTGTCAGTATTATACCTCTCTTGACTTAAATTGTAGCTATTATAACATTATTGAGGCAAATATTATTAGAAGCTGACTTTTGCAATTAAGTTAAATTTTTAAATGGAATTTGACAATATTTCGTATCTATGACCAAAAACTACCATGATATAATCACAGATTGAAACATATCCACTAATCAGAGTACCAACACCACTGCTTGTTCACAGAAACCATTACAGACACCTCATCCACGAGGTTCCTTGCTTACGTACCTGCTCCGAAGCTAATGCTAGGGAGACCTCCAACTCCGGTGTTTTATACAGCGTCCCAACTTACCGCCTAATGGCGTACGCAGCCATAACTTTTGGCACAATCTCAAGCGGTTACTCATATATGCTCCCTGCCTCATCATACCCAAGAAAGGGCGCATTCTATCGACCTGATATCTCGTAAATGAGGGCATAAGCTTCTCAGATATTAACTTCCCAAGGTTACATAGCTTGTTCCGAGCTAGCGACGCAATTGCCAAGAAAACGAGCTCTAAACTTGACCGAAAAATTTAACAGGAATCGAAAGGCGATTGAAATGTACAATTGTACTGTAAACTGCACAGTATATGTCTCACAAATATACAGTTAAGGACTTAAGTGGAAATTGTGCGTTCAGTGAAGGCTTTTTTAACGCTAATCCTAACAATAAGGATGGAAATATTCAAAATTATTTGTAGAAGTTACATATTGGAAATTAGTATTAGAATACTTAATTGCTCAGGGATTTTTGATTTGACCTAAATAAATCGACTTCAGGTGCACCAAATTAATAGTATGAGACATTTTAGTGAACTTTTCAACATCACTTGAAAGTTTTCTTCAGAAACATGCGCACGAAACACAAACTCAGCACGCGCTTCGGATCGCAAGTTTGACGCCCGGTGTTTGCTTGTGTTGCTAATCATAGCCAGTCGCCCCTCGTGCCGTAAGGTTGCGGTGCACCTGGTGAATATTTCGCGTTTTTTGCTCTACATTAATTTTAGTACGTATTCATGGCTTCCTTTAACATTCAACAGTCATTTTAATACCTTTTTCCATTGGACTAATGTTTTTTCTATTACGTCTTTAATGGCAAATCAACTACTTTTCTAGCGAGTATATTATGAAATTAAAATTAAAATCAGAATTAAAAAGTTAAAAAATAATTAAAAAGATCAAGGAATGCGAGCTTTAAAAAAATGTACTTTTTTCGACAGAGGTTAAGGTAAAATAGCCACGCTTACAAAAACTCGAAAGATAGGAGAACCATTAATTAGTTTTTCAACAATATTTAAAGAATGTTTAGGACTTTTTTCAGTGATTGCGTGTTCAATATATACATTTTAAACGAAACAAAAAAGTCATCAGAACTGGATAAAAGGTAGTCATCAAAATAAAACGAAAGGTGGCTATCAAAACTAGAATCAAGCCGCCATCACAACTTGACTAAAGGTAGCCATTAGAACTTAACTAAAGGCAGCCATCACAACTTAACTAAAATCGGCTATCAGAACTAAATTAAAGGCGCCCATTTCTACTTAACTATAGGCAGCCATTAGAACTAAACTAATGGCCGCCATCACAGCTCATTTTAAGGCCGCCATCACAACTTAACTAAAGGCAGTCACCACAACTTAACTACATGCAGCTTTCACAACTCAACTAAAGGCAGTCACTACAACTTAACTAAAGGCAGTCATCACAACTGAAATAAAGGCAACCATTACAACTTAACTAAAGGCAGTCATCATAACCAAAGGACGCGACAACAACTGCTAAGGAAGAGGCCTTGCATGAGCGACAGCTGTTGACACCTGCTGGCAGGTGCTGCTGGCCATGACAAACGACTTGACAGCTGTGAAAATATACATGCTGCAAATTGAGCAGGAATCTCTGGCTATTAATGACATCGGACACAATTTAGGCAACTTGTTGCAATCATTAAGAGGGGTTAACGCTCAAATAATTAATTGAAATTATGAATAGCCCTTCTACGTAGATGGATTGATTAAATTGATTAAACAACATTTACAACGATACCGCCATTTACTCTTCTGTCTTGTAGTCCTTCCTCATAGCAAGGAGTAGGCTGTTGCTGACATTCATTCTGCTACAATAATTGAGCTAATATTTCATGTAACGGATAAAATATAAAATACATAAATATATTATCATTTTAATTAAATTGTAGAAAATAAATTTTAGTTATTTAGGTATGTGTAAAAGAATGCTCTGGCAAGCAGTGCACGAATTTGGTCGTACATAATTAATAATATTGGTAATCTGGGAGAATAGGGCGTAGATGCTTCGAGCAAGAGGAGCTCGAGCAAATTAGGCACCAATGGCTCGGAGCAGATGAGCAGCCGCAGCCTCTGTCATCAACAACACGGAAGAAAACATCGTCGCGTCAATAGACACCCAGGAATCTGGCCAAGAAAGATCAGTGGGTGGGATTCAGGCTGTAAAAAGCCAGCGCCACCCCACAAGCCACTCTGGTAAGTCTAGTTCGTGGGCTATAAAAACCTCGGTCCGAGCGGCTGAGCGTGCCACTAGCTTCGGAGGTGTCTCGTAGGTAAGATGCAAGATTCACTACTGTGTGTGAGGATTTCGTGTGTAGTGCTTAGGCATCTCGGTGTAGCATTATATTTATGATGTGATTACTTGCGGCACAGGTCATGGGCTTCAAACTCTAGACAAGTTAAAATCTAAGAAAGTATTAACACGTTAACTCCAAAGTGGTACATATGCGTACCACAGGTGTATTTCTCCAGGACGTATTGGTGCATATTTGTCCCATTTCAATTATTTCGACTTTTTCTCAAAATAGATTTTACCGTAATAATTTGGATTTATTAACAAATTATTCCCGCAGGAGAATGCTTAGGACCAATGAAAAATCAATATAAATCCTCAATTTGTTTTTTCATAATAGTACAAAAAAAATGAAATAATATTACAAACTGAAGCAAGCGGAGTCAACGTGTTAAAGTTCATTGTATTGTTCAGTTACTCATGAACAATACCAAATAGTGATTGAAAGTTGTTTCTGGCCCTGAATTTGACCTATTTACCTTTAAACTCCTTTTCACTATTGTTATAATGAGAATAATCATAAGTTTGTCATGTTATCACCAGTATGTTCTCAAAATTCGCATTAGAATGACAGCAAAGATTGCACGATTGGGGTAATCACATCAATAATTAAATAAAACATCACATTTTTAAACGTCAGGACGTGCGCATTCTTCTAATTTTTATGAATGACTGATCTGATCTCTGTGTTAGATAAGTTAGGTCTAAAAATTTATTGGATAATTTTTCTACCTAGCTAACAGAGTGATGTGTTGAGGAAAATTTGTGTGATGTGTTACGGAGACAATTGAATGTCAAGTATAGGCGGAATTTCCTACGAGTCCCATTAGTACAAAAATGAAATTAAAATAACCTCTAAAATTCTGAAAATCTTATTAGTAAAATGGAAATTTATTATTTTCCAGTTCATCTGCTCCGGTCTTGTAACCAAGTCGACCTCAACTAGTCCAAAATGTGCGACGACGAAGCCTCCGCTCTAGTCTGCGACAATGGCTCCGGCATGGTCAAGGCCGGTTTCGCCGGTGATGACGCTCCCCGAGCTGTGTTCCCCTCCATCGTCGGCCGCCCCCGTCACCAGGGTGTCATGGTCGGCATGGGTCAGAAGGATGCCTACGTCGGTGACGAGGCCCAAAGCAAGCGTGGTATCCTTACATTGAAGTACCCCATCGAGCACGGTATCATCACCAACTGGGATGACATGGAGAAGATCTGGCACCACACCTTCTACAATGAGCTCCGTGTTGCCCCCGAGGAGTCCCCTGTCCTCCTGACCGAGGCTCCCCTCAATCCCAAGGCTAACCGTGAGAAGATGACCCAGATCATGTTCGAGACCTTCAGCACCCCTGCCATGTACGTCGCCATCCAGGCCGTGCTCTCCCTGTACGCCTCTGGCCGTACCACCGGTATTGTTCTCGACACTGGAGATGGTGTCACTCACACTGTACCCATCTATGAAGGTTACGCTCTTCCCCACGCCATCCTTCGTCTGGATTTGGCTGGTCGCGATCTTACCGCCTACCTCATGAAGATCATGACTGAGCGTGGCTACTCATTCACCACCACCGCTGAGCGAGAAATCGTTCGCGATATCAAGGAGAAGCTTTGCTACGTGGCCCTTGACTTTGAAAATGAAATGGCGGCCGCTGCTGCCTCTTCTTCTTTGGAGAAGTCCTACGAACTTCCCGACGGTCAGGTCATCACCATCGGAAACGAACGTTTCCGTGCGCCTGAGTCTCTTTTCCAACCTTCCTTCTTGGGTATGGAATCCGTTGGCATCCATGAGACCGTCTTCAACTCCATCATGAGGTGCGACATTGATATCCGTAAGGACTTATACGCAAACAACGTGTTGTCTGGTGGTACCTCAATGTACCCTGGTATTGCTGACCGCATGCAGAAGGAAATCACATCCCTCGCTCCCTCCACCATCAAGATCAAGATCATTGCTCCCCCTGAGCGCAAGTACTCTGTATGGATCGGTGGCTCTATCCTGGCCTCCCTCTCTACCTTCCAGGCCATGTGGATCACCAAGGAAGAGTACGACGAGTCTGGCCCCGGCATTGTCCACCGCAAGTGTTTCTAAGTAATGCGTCACACAGAATTACACGTTATTATATCAAAATAAATTATTTTTATTTTCTTTGACCATGTTTTCATTTTAGGAAGATAAACTTTCCTCACACCTGCCTTGTTTTATTAAAGCCTCTACAGTCTTATTGAAGCGAATTGCTGAAAAAGGGTCTCCAATCTTACAGAAGTAAAAAGTACAGAAATGAATCCTCCAACATGCTAAAAATTTAATAGAGCCGAAACCCTCGAGTGCAAATACTTTTCTCGATCTTCAGTTAATAAGCTATGTTGACCCCTTGAATTTTGGCACAGCTTGGTTAAGACGCGGTCTGTATATATTTAGTTGAAAATAGGAATCACACATGCCTCGAAATTTGAACTTCTCCGATATTAGCGCGCGAGCCTTCCTAGTACCTAATTTATTCAACAGGGTAAAAATCCCGGCAATTCCTTTCGAAGTGGCACTAGGTAACAATCAAGTACACACCTGAAATTTATCCATTAATTAAATGGCTTCGTTAATGTTCACTGAATGTTTGAAGTCTTCTCCTCCTACATTTTATAAGCTGACCTGGTAAAAATTACGATAATATCACTAATATGATCTGTTTTGAACTGTTTGTGGTTGAATTTAAAGGTTGTGATGACAGAAACGCTTCTTTGTCTCATTTGTTTTGCTTATGTTGAATGTTTTAAAATATTAAATCACTAGGAATTTAGGGCGGCATAGCCTAGGTTTTAATTATTCCTATACTGAGGTTTTAATTATTTCTATAACTTCTTGGAAGTTACTGAACAGGCATTCACAAAATTGCTACTTTATGCATTAGTATCACTCATAGGTATATGAAGTTTCCAAATAAGCTTCAATAAACCATCATTGAATTCCTTTGTGATTGACTTCATCAAACAGAACGAGACGAGTTCGGGACGCGTTCAGCTTGACATGTAGCCTGTAGTACGTTTCGTGCAATCGTGCATTTCGTGCCTTCAATTCCTTGCATCGCCAATTCGCCAGATTGCCAGAAGGTACCTACCTACCGTAGTGGGCTTATGTATCCTTGACAACGATCAGGTGTGAGGTGGGAGCAAGCTGATGACGGGACAAGTCATAAAAAATAATTATATTTATTAAATAATGTCACTGATTTGGAGCCAGCATGCGGAAAAATACATGGAAGTTGAAAATGAGAAAGATAGGCTGTTTGAAAAAATGTGTGGAGGTTGACGGTCCACTTCAAGCTCAAGGGAGTACCTACAGGAAAATAAGGAAATTAGGTAGGTATTGACAATTTGACATGAATACCTATGAAAGCGAGTGCGAGAGTAATGTCCGCTGTCTGGTTCAGTTTGGAAGAGACAACTTGTCAACAATCAATTGAACTGACAGTGACAGTACTGACTCAAGACCGTAGGCTGAGTTGTTAGCTAGCTAGGTACTTGTTAGAGGCCCTAATTTGGGAAAACGAATGTTTTCATTAAAAAAATTAGTGCCAATGACTGCAATGAGCAATGACAAATTGACAATCGGGCATTTCCCATTCGATCCCAATGATTCAGCAGACTCCAGATTTTTATTTGCTTGCCATTTGTCCACTCATCAGATCAAAACTGTAAATTACAGGCCAGGATATAGGTATACAATTTGGAGTCATAAAATCTTGTGTAAATATTGCAAACTTTTTAGCATTATAGCTAGCCTTACAAGTTGCAACTTGTAAATCCTAATCTTCATTCAGTTCATTGACTGCGTAGTTGTAGGCCTATGCCCTATGGCATGGCATCATTGGCATGTCTTGTCACTGTGTGTTGTGTGAGTCGTGAATTGTGATGTCTGTTGTCTGTTGCTTTGCTAATTTTTGGCCTGCTATTCTCAAAGTCTGGCCTGTCCGGGTTCAAACTAGGAAAATGTGCAGAAGCCACACATTAATTAATCAGACAAAAACACCTGTAAATCTGGCCATTTTCACTCATTCCTAGGTATAGCCTTTTCCTGATTCCTCCAAAGTTCAAATTCAAAGATTAATAAAAACCACATTTTTACCTGAAATTTTCAGAATTCACTAGTGAAAGTTGAAACAATGATTTTACCTGGAAATCTGGAAATAATTTTAGTTAACTTCTAGGTTCTAGCTTCTACAGTTCTACACATCATGCAAGCCTGGAAAACATTTACCTTTAGGGCCGCAACTAGAGCTTTCCTGCCATTTCCTGATGTCCAATGATATCTGGAACTGCTAGTCTTATTTATTTATTGGTGCTAGATTTCTGCCAGATCAATTACCTCCTATCTAATTGGCAACAAAAGTGCACAATCAGGCTGCAGCCTGCAAGATTCCAAATGTTTTAAAAGATTGTCATGGTGGAGCTGTGAGATTTCAGAAACGATAGGAAAATTCCAATCCTGAACGGGCTGAACCCATGCGGCCATGCTTATGCAGAAATTTCAAACTGGTGCGGACTGCAGTGGTGCCAACTGCCACAACACTGACAACAGCAAGGATTGGATTTTTTCTACTTGTTTCTGAAATGTTGTGGCTTCAATGTGACAGATTTTGAATACAATTGAAATTTTGTGGCCTGATTGTGCACTTTTATTAACAATTAGCAAAGAGGTAATTCACCTGGCAAAAATCTCTCAGTTCTGGAAGTGGCTGAAAAGTTCTAGTCATGGCCCTAAAGATAGATGTTTTCCACGGAATCCGCACTTGATGACAGCCAGTCAACCTACAGCTACAACTTACAAGTAAAACACTTCACTTGCTGCTACCTTTTTTTAGAAATTTCAAGACTTTTGTCAAGAAAATAGTTCCCAACTTCCAACAATGATAAAATAGCTGCCAATTGTTTGCAACTTGAATGAATGCCCACTGTACAGTCTGCAGTTTAAGTTTACAGTCAAAAAGCCACCCTTAAGCAAAATTTTAACTTCAAAATGACCTATAAAATACCTTGTATAATTGCCAATATCTTTTTCTAATAACAGTATTACCTTCTGCAATGTTTGGATGAAAAGAAATTGTAAAAGCATTTTATTTCAACGAAAAACTTAGTCCTATTAGTACTCAAGTTATGGAAAACTTGTAGCCAAGTCTGTATATATTACAAGAAATACTAAAGGCTTGGTTTTAAAAATTGAAAAAGTTATTGTAACAAATTTGGTGAGTGCTAAGTTGCTAACTGGGAGCTTAACGAAGAAATATTTAGGAAGTGAAATTATCTAAACAAGATACAATGCTTGCTTCTTATCAAAATGTCAGAAGATAATACAACTCAGCAGGTTAGTAATGTCTTAATTTTCTCTGTCTGTGTAGCTACTTCTTGAAAAATTCTGCTTAAATGTTTTTTTTTTGTACATACCTATGCAGTGTAAATAGACAATTTCTATATGTAAATACCCTCTAAATCATAATCAATAATAATTTTTATAAAATAAATAAAATAATAAATATATTGTTGATACAACACAACTTGAAATAAAATTAGTTTGAGAAACTTTGATACATTGTTATCCTAATTATCATCAGTGTAGAAGAAAGTGATGTATTGTTAAATAAACTTATTCCTTAGAAATTTCTGCTATAGGTATAGTTGCATATAAGTAAAGTTGTGCAATCTTGCTTTCTAAAGAAATTTGATTCAATACAATTTCACAAATTGTAAACACTTGTGGCTATAAAAATATCAATATTAACAGCTCAACTGTCCAGTGTCCCTGACTCCATGCTCATGGCTCTAATATAATTGCCATTGTCTTGTGTGAATTGAAAGTGAAAAATTGAATTTTACCTTTTTTTTTGCATTATGGTAGCTGTAATGACACTCAAGTTGAATATGAATATCTTTTCTATTTTTATTTAAGCTAAAAAAATTGTATCCATCAAAGCATCTTGTAGAGTTTTTTATTGTTCAAAATAGAAAAATCAATTTTATATTTTATATGTAAATTATGAAATGTTTATTTGCAGTGTGATGAAATCGAAGCTGTATCTGCAATCTATGGAGATGACTTCCAGGTGGTGGACCAATATCGTAGAGAGTACAGCATTTCGATTTGTGTTGCAAGCCTTGTTGTGCTGCTGCAGGTGAGTAACACATATATCATTTTTGGTCTCTGTATCATTTTTGGTCTTTGGATTTTTATTTTTTTGTTGAAGCAGGTGATAGTAAATATTGTTAGTACGGGTATATGAATATGATGGACAGTGCCTATATGGTTAGCTAAACTTTATTTTAAATTATACCTATTCACTTGATTCTTATATTTTCAGATAAACTCTCTAGCCTTTTTTGATAATATTATTTGATGTTCAAAACTTTGAAAATCTTTGTTATGTCCAACATTTTAGTTGTTATGGTTTGTAGACTATGGTGGAGAGTGATTTATGTTACATGCTTGCTCAAAAACCTTGTACACTGATCATTGTAGAACATTTAGGTAAACTACAGGTATAACAGTTTTATCTACTTAAAAAGTGGAACTAATTAGTGAAATTAGACATTTTTTACCACATAAATTGCAGATGTCTGACCGCACACTTGAATACTGAAGGCCTAAGATTAGGAAGACCACCAACCTGAGCCATCACCTACAATCAAGCAGATAACAGTATAAAATTTATTAATTGCAATAAAAGCTCTTTTATACCTAATAATTATCTTATATTCAACGTCAGTAGTTATTTTTATATAATTCCAAACTGTATTTTTTATAATTTGACTACAGGTGAGACTGCCAGATGAGTATCCCAGCCAAAGTGCACCTCACTATGAGCTGGTGGCAGCTTGGTTACGAGGGGAGCAGCGTTCAAAATTGCGCGAGTGCCTTGATCAAGTTTACTTGTGAGCCTTTATACACTTGTAGTTCACTTAATGTTTGAATTTATTGACCATGTTGCTTCGTTGAAATGCCTGAAGCTCATTCTCAACTTGTGTCAATTATGTCTAGTGTGTCTATTGAATTGGACATTCTAGTAAAGCTTTTTTCTTTTGTCTTCTACTTCATAGTTAGTCAATTTATGGATAATCGCAGCAGTAAATATCAAAATTTCCTGGAATGTTCTAACGGATTTTACCTTCTCCTATTCTCATCAAAATTTACTATAACCATAAGTGAATGATTCTAACATACAAATCTGAATTTAAAAGTGTACTGTTAATACCTACTAAGGTTCAATATTGCAGCCAAATTATTCTTGTAAAGATTTGCAGTGAAAATAAGAGAGCTTCATTTGATTCTTTATCAAAGCATAATGCACCAAATGAATCAATGATTAAAATTGATTATTATGTCTCTGATGTTGTGTATAAAAACATTCAAATACTGCATCTATTTATAATTTATATGGCTTGGAATGATTCAAATAATGAGATGGAAGGAATTTAAACTTACTCTAACTTGCTTTTCTTGTTCTAATAACATTAAAGTTAACATTGCTGTTTACCCATTAATATATACATATAGATCCATTTTGCATACCTGCAGAGAACACGTCGGTGAGTGTGTGCTGTACATCTGGGCAGAACGTGTGCGCGAGTTCCTACAGGACCTTGTTGACCAAGATGCACAAGTGGAAGAAACCATCAAGGAGTTTGAACAGACAAACTTGGTACATAACTAAATTAGTGTGTTTTTCATGCATGTTACTTATTAAAGTTAGTTTTTTCTATCATTGGAGTATTTAATTTCCCAGATAGGAACTGGAATTGAGTAGTTGAGAGTTAATGTGAGGATAACAACATTGCATTTAATAAGTTTTTGGAAGAATTTTTTTTTGTCTGTCATAGACATGATTCTTAAGGTCCAAATGTTACTTTTCCTGAACTTTGGGCATATTATGCTTAGAAAATATATTGTCTCAAATCAGTTATATATACGTACATAATTACCTTGAAGCATGATTTACTCACCTTGAGTATAACTTGGCATTATCAGAGAGTATTTATACCATATATTCTTTTCTTTCGTGGTCCTGAAGGAAAATATAGTCACACCTATTCTCTACCTGTTGAAGTTTGTTTGTCTTTGGTTATACAGCTATGTGAAGCCTCCAACTGTAAAATATTTCACTGAATATTATGATATTAATCGTGTTAACTGAACCTGAAATTTTATTATTATTGAGAGAATAATGAATCATCACAAAAAGGGTCATAGTTTTACATGAAAAATATTTCAATGTCAAGCATAATTATAACAGGGAGGGTGATGGCGTAATGCCAGTAATTTCCGATAAAACCTAATATTAATAATTTTGTGTTTACACACAGTTAAATAAGCCAAGCGCTGGTGATGACGAGAGCTGCCAGAGTAGCGATGAAGGCTGCCCCTCCATCACTTCAGGCGACCTCATCATCGACCGCAAGAGCGTCTTCCAGCCCCACCTGGCGCGCGTCACGGATGTGCGGCAAGTGCCGTGAGTTACGAATGCTTTAACCCACACGTATTCCACACGTAAAAATTGGAACGCGTGCGTTAAATTCTGTTTGTTTCCAATGTGTTTTTTGACACACACGTGCTTGGAGTAACGTTAGAAATACGTTCTCGACACGTTCTTAACATCGGCGTTCATGTTGAGTTAGTCTGAAACATGTTCTCGATTCGTTCTTAACACAGGCGTTCATGTCAATTAAGTTAGTCTGAAACACGTTCTCGATACGTTCTTAACACGGGCGTTCATGTTAAGTTAGTCTGAAACATGTTCTCAATACGTTCTTAACACGGGCGTTCATGTTTAGTCTGCAACATGTTCTCGATAAGTTCTTAACACAGGCGTTCATGTTTAGTCTGAAACTTGCTATCGTCGCGGCCGTGTGCGAAANCGAAATTCCGTTTGTATGACATGCGTTCTCTACACGTCCGAGCTTCAAGTTTTGTGAATCACAGATGCGTTTTCGACGCGTCCGTGCGTTAAGTTTCGTGAGTGTCCGAAATTGCTGAAATTGTTACGATTTCGTGGCACTCGTGTATGCTGTAGTGCCTGTAGATTGTGAGAATATACCTATGTATACGAATATACGATACCGTATAATTTTATTGTTTTGAGTACTTTGGACGGACACGATCTTACTTTAAATTGAAATTCAATCTTTACAAGGCTGAAGTCTTCGTTTGCATGGAAATAATGGTCTGTCATAATAGGCCTTAATTCCCATCAGAACAGTTTTAAGGTTTTATCACTTTAAATTTTTAATAAATATGTGAACCACCTGCGTTTCTCGGTATAATTGACGAGCAATTCAGTTTTTCTCTCAGATTGATGTTCTCTAGTTCCTTTCGTCCAACAATTAGAGTTTTATGAATCTTTTCCAGACACTTAATGTTTTTAAATTTTTTTCCTATTGCCTGTTGTTATATTGTTCATTTTTTTTGATTTACGTTTTCAAAATTTTTTGGCACCGGGATGCTCTTTCTTAATTATATACGACTTTTGAGTTCTTTTGCTTCTTTTTACTTCTGTTGAAAATTTCTTCTTCTTTCTTTGCTGTTTTCTGGGTACTTAACCCTCCAGGAGATTCTTTTTCAATCATATGTCCACCTGTTGAATTCTTCTTATTGTTTTCCCGTCAATTGAAATATCACCCAATTGATTTTGCTCCTGTTTTCTATTCACTTAACTCTCCAGTTTAAGTTTGTCTATCGCTTGTCCACTTAATAAATTTTCCCAGTGGTTTTAATTATAATAATGATAATAATAATAGCGGTTTCAGCGTTTATTAGGCCGAAGGCCTGTCGCCGATTCTTAACATCGTAGAACATCCACTGCTTGTTGCGAGTCTCGAACTCTCTACTCGCTGCTTCAAATTTTGCTTTTGCTCAATCGCCCGGCCTCCTCGCCGATTCTGACCAGAAACTGGCGTACAGAGCTGGGATCGAACCCGCTCCTCTCTGCGCCAATCTTGGTACTCTGAACTGTAACCAATGGGCCACCCTTTCCCGCCGATTGAAATTTTCCTTAATTGTTTTCCCGTCAATTGTAGTCAGCCGACTGAAATTTTCCTTAATTGTTTTCCCGTCAATTGTAGTCTTTCTAAATTATTTTGCGCCAATGGTTGTTATCTTACTACCAGCTTTGTTTATGCAGGCTCGTGTTGAGCCGCCTCAAGCAGAACCGCAAGATCGCGACAGCGACACACAACATCTACGCGTACCGCATCGTGCTGCCGGACGCCGTCATGGCGCAGGACTGTGAGGACGACGGCGAAACTAAAGCTGGATCTCGTATGCTGCACCTCATGGCGGTAAGCAACATAACGATGTTGGAGCATGATTATTCCTCATGATGAACTCAATGGCGGGAAGTCAATTTAAATACTCTGAAGTGTAATGAATTGTTACTCTTTTCCTTAGATAACATCACCCCTCATCAATACTAAAGGTGCAGTAACGAGAGTTACCTGCACCTAAATATGGTCTAAATATAAATATATGCAATACTGCACCAGGTGTTGCCCCTAAAGGTGTAGTAACGAGAGTTACCGCACTATAGGCTCATGAGTTACCCTCTCGTTGCGTAAAAGGTTTCTACTCGTAACCTACTCGTGCCCTTCCGCAGGTACTGGATGTGGTGAACGTTTTGGTGGTGGTGACGCGCTGGTATGGCGGCTGCCACATCGGTCCTGACAGATTCAAACACATCAATGCCGCCACGAGGTCCATATTGGAAATATGCGGCTTCTTAGACGACGCCCAGGGATCCAGTAAAAAGAAGCAAATAAGTACGCGTAAAACCAAATGAAACGCGATGTTGTGTTTATCCTAGAGGACTAAACTGAGAATATCATTTGAAAAGAACTGTAGAACTGGTTTATATAAACTAACTTTAATTGGTGTGCATTGTGATATAAATGCGGAGCATCAGGTTATTTAGTTCAATTATCGATTCTTGCGGTTTTGACGATGAAGTTTAACTTTATGCGCTTGGGTGGAGGCTCTCCCAAATTTGACGTGAAGAAATTTTGGAATTATGTCGTTGAATGGGAGTTTATCAGTCGGTTTTTTATCTAAATTTTTAAAATTCATTTTACTTGGATCAATACTGTGATTGCACAAAGCTGAAGGAAGTTTCTTCTAAGGATTCGATCAGCCTCGCTAAGTAATTTATTGAGTTCCTTTTGGCAAGCTAAAGCCTAATTTAATACTGAATACGTATATATCAATATATTGCAATCTTTCTCCACAAGATAGATTTGTTATTTACTAGCTCAGCTACATCGGTGAAATCGAATTCTAAATTGATTTTTTACCCTAATTTTACTTTTTACCAGACATAGAGCTTAACGTCAGTTTTTTCCAATGCTAATTATATGGCTCTGATAGAAATTATTTTCCGTTATTTCCGCTGTTTCAAGTGAAATATTAGAGTGGAATTTTAAACACGTGGATTTGAGTGAAGTATTTGTGCCTTGCAACATTCTGCAAAAAATGTATATTCTGTCAGGGCTCGCATCTAGTGTATTGATTGCCTCATGATCGCTTATATTTTACAAACCATATCATATATTTTTCTTATGAATAAGTATAATCTAACACGTCTTTCAATTAACGTATAAAGTTGATCACTTTTTACATTGTTTAATTCTGCCTCCTTAGTTTTCCGCGTTATTTATGCTTTTTAGGGAATATTCTTTATGGAAAAAATATTAAATGTAGAAGTGAATGCTGCAGCAGCGGCGGTGCTGCTGTAGTGACGTTCCAATAAGTTATTAAATCAATGCTGGTTATTCCTAGTTTTATCCTCAATACCAACTTATTCGATGATCATACCTTTTCAGAGAGGACCAGAATTCATTAGAAGCATAAAAGTACCGTAATTCAGTGTGAAATGTTCCTGAGGCCTGAGCCTGAATTAATCCAATATGGTGTACATGAATTCAGTTTATTCATCGGATTTTCCATGTTCAATGGCTTTCTGAATTGCGATGCTTCGTGATAGTGATTCATTTTTCAGGTTAGAATTTATTAATTATATTCTATGATCAAGAAAAGTTAGGTAAAAGGAATTTACCTCAAGGATTTCCGAACTTGTTGCAAAAGATAAAGGCTTCATAACGCCAGAAATAGGTTATTATTATTAGTGTAATATGTGTTATAGTTTGATCTTGATCTGGAGTAGCGTTAAACCGGAGTTGATTTCAAAGTTTACGTTTAGTAATTTAAAACTAGTATTTCGAGGGCGTTTTCGAATAAATTGAATTCGTAATTGACTAAAGCGTGCTATCGTGCATCAATCAAATACTAGAATGGTGAGTCGATAAAAAATATAACTCAGTAGGTACTCACTGCAGTGAGTGACAGAGAGCTCATTTTCTCGTCGACGAAAACGTGAGTCACGGACAGACGGACATGGCGAGTACAATAGTGCACTTTTTCCATAAATGAGAAAATGCGCTATAAATAAGAAGCTATCTTCCTCAAAGTGAAATTTAATATAGGTATTAATATTATAGTTATTCCCACATAAAATTTTTCAATCTGTCACATTCGCGTACTTGCTGAAAGTTCTATCGTATTCGCTCGTAACTTCAGCCTTAGAGATAAATTTCACTGATATATAGATTTCGAGAAGTGCTTTGTAAAATCCAAAAGGTGAATGCGGTAAGCTGGGTAAACAACTTATTGAAACACATGCGCATATAAATACTCTGATAAATGCTTTCGAAATCTACTTGAGCTGTCGACCTGTAAACACCACGAGACGAGTAGTTGCCAAGAGACTGCTGAATGGGGGGCGCCAATACTTCAGTCGGTGACGCGCCTCATCTTAACCAGGTAACCAAGTGAGAAGCTGCTAAGTCACGCTGGGTCGCTCACCGTCGCTGAACTACGAAACGACGACACGTGGCTTATAGTCCATGAAGGATGCATCCATATCGAACCCGCGCCTCTCTAGTGCGTCAATCTTGGTACTCTGAACTTTAACCACTGGGCCACCCTGCCCATGGCGGATAGGATGCATCCGTAAGAGTGATATGGCGGATAGGGTGCATCCGTGACCGTAAGAGTGATATGGAGGATAGGGTGCATCCTTAAAAGTGAAATGGCGGATAGGGTGCATCCGTAAGAGTGATATAGCGGATAGGGTGCATCCATATGAGTTAAACACGTGGATTTAACAAGTGTTAGTTTACGTGTTAACGCGACACAACACGTGGATTGTTTCGTGTTAACATGTGTTAACACGACACAAAAGTTTTTAATACAGTGAAGGATGCGGCAAATAAAGTGCAATTGCAAGATGATCTTGACAGTTTAGTTAAGTGGGCTGATACGTGGCAACTGCGGTTTAATGCTGACAAGTGTAAAGTACTTCACCTCGGGAGGAACAATGAACAGCAATAATACAGTATGAGAAGACATAGTTACGACAAAAGAGCAATGATTGAAAAGTCTAGTGTGGAAAAAGATATCGGAGTTTATGTCGACAAGGAGCTGAAATTTTCTAAGCATGTTGAAACGAAAGCTAATACATCCAACAAACTTCTTGGTCTAATCAGACGCTCTCACGAGTTTTTAGATGCAGAAGCGATGAAGCAGTTGTTTGCTGCTGTCGTGCGCCCGAATCTAGAGTTAGGAAACGTTGTGTGGTCACCGAAATTTTAAAAGGACAAAAATTTAATAGAGAATGTTCAAAGACGTGCAACAAGGATGATTCCAGGCTTGAAGGGCAAGTCCTATGAAGAAAGATTGAAGATTGTGTAGCTTCCAAGCCTCAGTTATCGACGTCTGCGTGGGGACCTCATTGAAGTAAACAAGTATACTCATGGTTTATACAAGGTTCCCGAAGGATTACTAGAATTTGAAACAGTAACCAACACAAGGGGTCACTGCTATAAACTAAAAAAACTGCGCTGCAACTTGTCCATGCGACAACATTTCTTCTCGCTTCGAATCACCAATATCTGGAACAACCTCCCCAATTACATCCTTGGCGCTCTGAGTATGAACGCATTCAAGAACAGACTAGATAAAGCTATGAAAAAATATGTTCAGACTTGAAATGCCTAGCACAATATCGATCCCGGTGGAAGTCTAGTAGCTATTTCAAACCATCGTCAGTCTTGAAAAGATACGGTCAAATGACACGATTTTAGATCTTCTGTGAGCAAGTCACGAAAAGTTCATGAATCGGCGACAGGCCACACCAGGCCTAGTCCTTAGCGCCGACATCACTATGTTATGTTATGTTATATGGCGGATAGGGTGCATCCTAGGATACAAAGGTCTGACAGAAGTATGCATCCCAATAATATAGGGATCTGGATAGGGTGCATCCCTAGAACATAGTTATCTGATGGATGGGGTTCATCCCTAGAATATAGGGATCTGACAGATGAAGTAGTTGACGTTTCCGCAGTTTTCGTGTTTCCACATGCCGTTCAGTCCGATGATGGCGCAGTTCTTGTCGCGTCGTTCCCACATGCCGTTCCAAGCCCAGCTATCGAAATCGCCCTGAACGCTACCTGAACGAAATGACATATTGTTGCATACGAATCCATGACTATTGATTGATTAATCATTGACGCGAGGCATTAGGGAAAAATCTGGTATGCTATTTCTTCTTCCACCAGCTGCTGTGCTGCACCAGCCAACCAGCCATCTGACGTTGACAATGCGTTGTTTATACGGTGTTTTAACGAAATAATAATAATGATAATAATCTATACTAATGATGGTAAAACTATTAATGATAAAGATTATAATAATAATAGCGGTTTCAGCATTTCTTAGGCCGATGTAGCCGATTCTTAAAATCGCAGAACATTAGCAGCTTGTCTCGTAATCACCCTGCTCAGTGGTCACCATCTACTCGTAATCAACGTTTTTTCAACGTCACTTGCCTGGAGGGATCTAGCTCTCTCATTCTGTCATGGGCTACACCGATGACCTACCAGAACTCCAGAAACGAAAGCTTCAATAAAAACAAGGTAGCAGTTTCATCAGTTGAGGGAATAGTACGGCTAGACAAGTAAAAAGAACAATGAAGCAGTATCATCCGTTATGGAAATATCATGTCTGAAAGTGGAGGATCACTTCTAAATGTCCTGCGATGACCACAGTGAATTATATCAAATTTGGGAATTAATTTCGATTCTAAAATTCGTGTGTGATGAACGCAGTATAAACTGAAGACTTACCATCAGGGTAGAGCCACTTTCCCTCCTCCACCTCATCCGACAGTCCAATGAAGAAGTAAGAAGCCATGGTGGCAAGTGATATATTTTGAGTGATGTAGTCGTTCATGTCCTGGCTCTGTTTGAAATTAATCGTATGAGCAATCCATGCGAAGTTCCATACCACAGGTTCAAGCATTTTTTCCTTATTTACTTTCTGAACAATTTTTTACAAAGAGACTAATGACATTTAAATCTTATGGTCTATATTCAGTTATAACTAATCAATAATAGCTCTGGAAAATTTTCCAATGGCATCAAAGGCAATGGTATTTTGTATCAAAAAGGAACGTGTCATGGAACTCTTAGTAACACATCAAATGAAACAACGAATTAGTGATTGACAAACTCCTCTGCATTTTTCCTCTAACATTAATGCCAGTAAATTTATTTATACAATGAGTTTCCCCTTTGTCCGCAGATGGTTCCAAAAGCCTTTACACTAATGGCATTAATCATATTTAATATATCTCAAGGAAACAGGATAATTAAGAACCTTGTCTATTTACCTTGATGGCTACCAAGTCTCCTCCTTCGTTTTTGCAACGTTTTGTTCCATCGGCAGCATTTTTCATCTCGTAGACCGGCAACAAGTAATCGGTGCCGACGAGCATGTAGCCTTTGTCTGAACCTTTCAATTACGTTCAAAAGATGTAAAAGTTTCACTTATTTCCACACATGGTCTAAGCTGCTATCGTTGAGCTCATACTTTATATCCCGCATTAATACAAATCTGAAATGTCCCAAAATAGATAGGGCACGCCTGAATAAAAGACTGTGATTAATTTATATCAGTGAAACCTTGAAATATAATTATTAACTAAACTTTAGTATTCAAAAGTAAAACGAACAATGTACTTCATTCCGTTTGTTGCGAATGGACTTACTCTTTAGCAGAACCCAAAGTTTGTAGGAGTTCTGGAAGACAGTATGTACGGTCATGTTCCTCTGGTAGATCTGGCATGTCTTGTGGAAGCTGGAGTATGCGTAGGCGTCGCAATTGTCATTCTGTTCGTTTAGGAAATAAAATTGAATAAAAAACCTGCTTTTATTTCGTGATCTATAAATAGCAACGAATTCAGCATTGAATGAAAATTGTTTTATTTATCAAAGATGTTACGATGAATAGTGGAGTATAATTCGGAAGGAAGATAAGAAATAGGAAAAACAAATTTCAAAAAGGTAAATTCAGAAAAATTTTATAACGCAATTTGATATGCTTGTGAGCATTTAATTCTTGTGCGTCATTTAATTATATTCAATTCTTATTTGATTCTTACCTGTGAGCATATCGCTTGGCACACCGTGCTGTCAGTGGTAGGGGTTATGACACTGAAATGTAACCGTTTTTTTGTTACGCGTATAGAAAGTTAAGGAACAGAGCGCATAGTAAGTTAAAAAACAGGATCTTTAGGAAGTTAATAAACAGTGCCTTTAGGAAGTTAATAAACAGTGCCTTTAGGAAGTTAATAAACAGTACCTTTAGGAAGTTAATAAACAGTACCTTTAGGAAGTTAATAAACAGTACCTTTAGGAAGTTAATAAACAGTGCCTTTAGGAAGTTAATGAACAGTGCGTATAGTAAGTAAATATCTAGAAAGTGATATTTTATGTTGAGGGTTTGTGTTTATCAAATAATTTAAATTTTGTTGTTTTGACGATTGAGTTTTCCACGTTATAGTTATTTTTACAGTGTTCATTTAAAAACTGATCCCGAAACCAGAAATGTATCAGCCCTTATTTGATTTTATTCAATTTTTAAATGGGAAATTATTTGCATAAGTGCGTTCTACGTAAAACGCCCAAAAATTTCATTTTCTGTTCTGGAACGCGACTATGCAGCGCAGCTGGCCATTTTATCAGCTCCTAAATCAGAACTTGCGGATATCCTTTCCATAAAACCTATTTACATTTAAAATAGTATTTTTATAATTATTAGTGATACATAAATATTTTCGGAACATAAATATAATAATGTAATTTCAGGACTCACCCGTTCGGAAGGGTGACGTCGTAGCGCATGTTGGCCAAGGCATTGCTGGTGTAGAATGTTTTATCATCGGCGGTTACCACGGCGACGCAAATCGCCAAGGTGAAGGTGGTTGACACCAGGCGTGACATGGCGGCGCCCTCGACCGTCAATCGATCAGCAAATTTTGATCGATCCTTTGCACTTGAAATATCTGATCAAAAACGGATGGATGCATAGAGTTTATGATTGATGAATGAAAAATATTTTATTGTTTTTTTTTGATGATCGCGCGCACTTGATCATCAATCGGTCAGCAAATTTTGATCGATCCTTTGCACTTGAAATATCTGATCAAAACGGTGGGATACATAAAGTTTATCATAGATGAATGAAAAAATATTTTATTGTTTTTTTTTGATGATCGCCAGCACTCGATCAACAATCGGACGGCGGATTGTGATCGATCCGCTGTGCTTCGAATGGATTTCCTAAAATACTAATGAACAAAATTCTTAATGTTATTCGCAAAATTACTGAGTGTGAGCTAGGTTTTTAATCGTTTGTGATCAATCCCTTTAAGTTAAAATAAGTTGTCAAAATGGTATCTTGGTGCAGAGAGAGCCGGCAATAATTTTTTCACAAAATGAGAAAATAAAATTTACCCTCAAACTCGGGACCAAAAAAAATCTTTTGATATTAAAATGTTTGTTTACTTTAGCGAGCCTAAAGTTACGACGAAAGACGTTAAAATATACAAGCAATGCTGTGGAAATTCAGCTATAAAATGTATAAATCTTTAATAAGTAACCGATTAGAGTTAAAAAATCCATAATTAATAAATAAATAATTGATTCGATATCACAGAAAACTGAAATATAATTCACAAATAGCGAACAAGAAAATCCGGAATTCACTGATGAGCGTTTATCGCATTAATTCTCATATTAAAGTCATATTAGTCGGCCAGCATTAATACCCATATTAAATAAAACACTATTGAAATTATATATACATACGTACTTGAAGCGGCCGGAGTACAGTACCGCTAGTCGCTCACTGCAGCCTGCGCAGCCCCGACGGTACGCTGGACCTGTTGTTTGTAGCTCGTCCTGACGACGATGTTCTGTGTCTTAGTGACCTGACCGCCGCCTTGACGATCAACGTGACCTTTACTGCAGGTGGCGATCAATCGATCAATTTGACTACATTATGCATGGTAATTTGATCGATTTTCATGCCGAGGCGTCCGCTTCACTCCCCATGCGTGTGCATTCATTTCAATGTTTGTACAGGTGCATTCACTTCACTGTCTATGCAGGTGCATGCGTCTTCTCGCCAGCATGCAAATCTGAATTCCCAGTTCATACCGATCACTTCGTTTGTTTGTATTATACATGTGTCATTTATATACCTATTATTTATACGCATTTTATTTCGGCTTTACCCTGTTTTCTATTGTTTGTTGTGTCTAAATTTCGTTTATCTAATTTTGCACATAATGCGTTTGTAAATCGATAGAAAAGTCAATGATAGGCTATACTATAAATAGTGTGAGTAATACAATGTTGTCTGCGAGGAATGATAGATTAAATGCATGGATACGTTTTTTTTTCGTTCCAGGTCATGTGTCACTGTTAACTTACCCGTATAAAAGTCACGCATGTTACACAATCTCGTCAGTGTCGCTCACGCAAAATTTTTACTGACACAACTTTTTCTGAAGAAAAGCTGCTTGATGAGAGGCCTAAAAGTTACATCGTAATCCTGGTTTTTCAAGCGTAATCTCTGACATGTCGAAATAGGCCCTTAGTTCAGGGTTGCTAGATGGGCCATTTTGCCGGCCAAATTAGTCGATTAAGGCCTTTTTCCATTTGACTAAGCAGAGCAAAATTTACGATATTCCTAAACCTAATATAATAATAAAACTCTAAAAATTATTATAACTCACAGTTATATTGAATTATTAATTATTATGTCAAAAAAATCCATTTTAAACGTGAATATTGAACTGTGGAAAGTTTTAAACTTTTTTGTGAGCTCGTTGGCCTTTTTCTGGGTGCCACCGTCTGGCCAGCCTGCTAGGGTTTCCGGCAGGGCAAGACAGGCTTGCGTAAGGCTTGGAGCACGAGCCCTAATTTGGGCTGCAGTTTGTTTACTGTGTTTATTCCAAGCGACGCTCATGCTTACCTAGAATCTTATTACAGGAAACTCTGCCGAGCCTTACGCTTCTGGACTGTTCTGGTAATCTCCTGACGAGCCATATATACGCATTAACTTTTTATGACTTGAGTTACAGGGCTCTTACGTCTGTTTCTTTAACAGGCCCTGAATTTTTTTATTTCGACTTTGCTAACTATTGATTGTGACGATGGAACTGACGAATTTTCTACCTATTTTAGAATTGACGATTTAGCTAGACTCCGAAATTTTTTCTAAAAATATATGATAAATACAGGTGGAATTTTCTTTACTTTAAAATTTTTAGTGGTTGCCGAAAGATGAAGGATTCATGCTTTACTATTTCTCGAATGGCAAAGGGTGCACGTTACATTGGTTCCAAAATATAAAGAAAATTGGCAACATTCATCCTCAAAAGATAAAGTGTACAAGCTTCCATGCTTGCCATTCCCAAAAGACGCGGTGACAGAGGAGAGTTCCTACAATGCATCAACATATCCCGTCATGTGCATGGTAGCAGCTGCATGCTGTGAGCTCTCACTCTGTACGTGCATTGAAATATCGATAATATTTCACGTGTTGGATTAGGTGGATGCGACCTCATGACGGAGCTAAGCTTTACTGATTATCTTCATGATATTAAAGTAATTATATATGATATAAATTATAACCTAAATAACATAATAATTTAAAAATATTATTAAAGTTTGATGAATATACAGAATGTCAAAGAAAATGAAAACGTAATGCAACGCAAGCTTGAGATTCGAGTATGCAGTTTAATCAAAATGAGGGTCATTGTTAAAGAAATTGAGAACAATTAAATCTTTGTGTGAAGATGATTATTGTTCACAGAAGTAGATAAAGAAATATTATATATAATGCAGGTTTAATTTTGTAGGCATTAACCAGTTTTCATACTTGGGAAACGAGTTGCATCACACTCACAAAAATATATGGGTCCTACTGTCAATATAGTGACTCACATATTGCACACAGCAATATTTATGTCACTTAGCAATATTTAAACGTATAGCAATAGACGAATGACGTAGAAAGTTCGCCAATATTAGAAATGTAGTCTCTCATTTATTAAATTAATATTGGTCAACTCAATTTCTTAGTGAAGAAACAACAACATTCTATTATTGGAAGATTTTAGTATATATATTATATATGATTAAAATTTACGGACTCCATAGAAGTGAGTGTTAAAAATACTGCAAACAAAAGAACATAACACGTAATTTCCATCTGAAAAGGAGAGTCATATTCTTTAATATACCCTTTACGAATGCCACAAAAATGTTATTAACTTATTTCCGTGAATAAAAACTTAAGATAAGGATATAATAAAAAACGATTGAAAACTATAAATAAGCAATTATAAATCCAAAAAAATTGCGGGGAAAGACCACCAGCCAATCCGTGGGAGCGGTTGTCTCATATCGGACTAATTTCTTTGTACATATTGTCTACCTAGCAGAAAGACGGCGTAAAAATACCGTTTATGAAGGGAAATTCAAGCATAAACGCAATGCAGAACGCCGGATGTCGGGAAGTAGCGACAAGAGCGACAGGCTGAGATCATATTCAATCAGAAAAATGACTGAATCATGTGTCCACATTGTGAAACACTTTCTTACTCACAGCTCGGGCGCGCTAATTTAGCATCACAGATTACTCAATTCGCGCGCCCACAAGGCAAACGACTTTGAAGCAACATTTAATCAACTTTAATTCAACTAAGTAATGTTTATTTCGACGTAGATTCAACGTCGTTTGCCTGGTGGGCACTGGCCTACTAAAGTACAAACAGTACAACGCTATTTGGACATGGCCTTACGTATTTATTTCCCTGCATAAGTTAGGATCTCTCGGGAATAATACGCGCCTTTCCCCCATTTTTCTCGGGACTGATGTCAATGCTTGCTGTACTCATCCAAAGTCAGAGTCCATTAAAAAATATATGAATTTCGAGTAAAATTTGTGACCACTGATCAGAATTTGTTATGTGACTTCATCTTTTTCGTTACGCATCCGACTTGATTTCGATTTCTATATTAAATATGTTGATGTTTTACGTTCTAAAATTAAGACTGATATAGCTACTAAAAGTGACTTTCATGGGGATTGTTGCTCGATGAATTCACTGTTATAACCATTTAACTTTGGTATTATTTAACTTTTAACTTTGGTAATTAACGGGTATTTTTTCCCACTCGGAAGTGCTGAGTCATTCGCAAGAAAACTTTATTCATGAATTGGAAATTAACGCACCATGAAATATTACGGCAACGTTTCCCAGAACGGAAGCCGTCTCAGCAACCACGAAATCAAACATTGCAACACGCGGGGCTTGCCGCATGGCTTTTTATAACTCTTCATTTAATTTGTTTTCCTGTAATATCATTAGGAAGTGCATTACGTCCTAGACCGTAACAAAGAAAGTCGTTAGCAGTTAAAAACATGGCGATAATGTATCTATAAATCTGTTACTATTAGGTTTCAAACAGTTAAGACCGTTTTTTTGGTTCCGAAATTCTAGCGCTGCTTGGAAAATTGATGTTTGCAAATTTACTGCAGAACATTTGTACTAGAACTGAACTTAATCTCTTCGATTTCGCTCGCAATTCTGCAATTGAATAGGAAAGTAGTAAAGTGCGTACATGGCACAACTCCATGGAATCCGTCATTTCCGGTCGGGAGAATGCATCGGTCTTCCCATGCACTAAACTGTGCCGAGTCGACCGCTCATATAAAGGGCTTCTCACTAGCGTCTTCATCAGTAAGTGCCTTGAGCTCTTCGTGCCAGAACACATCGACAAAAAACGTTCCCGTCTTGCACAGAAAACGACTCCTTCTGCACAGAAAACGCTTCATTTTACACAGAAAACGATCGCATTATAAGCAGAAAACGTTACTTGAGTGCCCTATTATTCTAGGAAAACTTGACTAGTCACTCTTCAAACCGGCTGCAGTCTCGCAAGTTCGCAACAGTTTTCTTCTCAGTCAGAAGGTGAGATTGCAAGAGACTACATGTGTACCGTCAGGAATTATAAGAAATGTAAGCATTACATCACTACTCTTTCAGAATCCAGTGTTGGACGAGATTTTGGATAGGGTTGAAATTAAAGACTGTTGTTAGATGTTGGTTACGTTCAGGTATTCCTGCAGTAAATTCTGACGATTCTTGCCTGGTGGGTTTTTGCACTCTTGAATTTTCATAAATAAAGTATTTTTTAATGACACGGTATGAATGAATTATGAAAATTTGATGTTATGTTTAGTATTCTTTTTCATAGTTACATCGCAAACATTTGTGACGAAGCAAAAATTTGTTTTAGTTTTGCTTGGCTAACAGCAGTGAACAGTGTAGGACTGTAGGTGAGCTACAGACAATGACCTGAATTTCCGAATGAAGCTTGATTGTGTGAATTTATGCCTTTGCACCCTGAACTTTTTAAATGTCTCCTCATCGGACACAAATTGATTACAAATAAAAATATATCGATGCAAATATCGTCCCCTAATTACGTTTACTACGACTTCTAACATTGAAAAATTTCACTCGCGATGTGTCGTTTATTTTAACTAATACAATTACTTAAGTGGTATATTTTCGCTTATGAAAGGCACTTATTCTCAATGTTCACATGACAAACAAGCACAACGCTGTTATTGTTTAATAATTCTTTTGTTAAAATTATTGCGTTTTAATTAAAAAGCGGTTCCTTAACAACTCTGCTGCTCGGTTACCAGATTCATGTTACCCTTGTTGTTGTCCCGCGCTTGCTGCGCCATCCTGTTTAACCTTGAGATGTCTCCAAGGTTTCGGTACTGTGTAAAAAAAATAAATCTGAAATGTTGTTGCTGCCTTCAAAAAGCTTACATGGATCTAAGATTGTCCTTTAAAAAGACTATATATTATTAAGACTATATATCTGCTAATTTGGAAGGTATTTTATGTTATTTTAAAGTTGTCATTTTCCTCATACGCATCTTGAACGCACCGGAAGCTATCGCTGCCCTGCAGCTTAGCAGGTTGTGTCATTACGTAACAAATTTCGTCTACGTCGAGGTATTGTTTCGTTGATGTGCGCATCAGTAGTATTGGCTGTCATCTTTATTAGTATTGTTTGTTCTAAATCTAATTTTTGTTGTGTTTGTTTTCTTTTTTTCTTAAAGATATTCATCACTCGGCAATATCAGTTTTTGAATTGCCGAAGATCACTAACGTTTTCTTTATTTTAAATATAATGAAAGCATAGTATTAAAAAAATGGCCAAAAATATATGAAAGGTAAATAGAATGGATGGTGCAAATAATAATGATTATTTCTTCATCCATCTGTTCTTTACTCTTAAGCCTTTATGCATTATTAGGGTATATTTTTTTCTGTAATATCATTGGGCGTGGGTCTTCTATAATGTCCTCGGAACCGACAAAGGACGACATTTTTGGGCTAACAAAACCTATCAAAAAACCCATTTTCTTGCAGAACAAGATAATGAAGGTCGCCCTGTGCTTGTCGCTCCTCTTTGCCGCCTCAGCCGTTGCTAGCCCAATGTTCGGTGCAAGTGAGTTTTCTCTTAATTAATTAAAAAATTATCTTGATTAGAATTTACATCATTCAGTTGTCAAATTTTGCCCCAATCAATACCCATATATTCGACTGAAAATTAAAAGTTCGATCTAATGCCATAATATACTGTATTCCTTTGACTATTTTAATAGCCATAAATTGTTACAAAAATTATAAAATCTTCTCGAAAGAAGAACTATAACCTTTGCCGTGCGTTTACTATTGCAACAGCTACTTCTTAAAAATAAAATTCAGTCATAAGTTTCCATTTGGAATAGGTATTGTGCGTGTAAACTTAATTAACCCTAAAATTCCCTAGGAATACTTTTTGAACGTGTAAACTTCAGTCATAAAATTTCACTAGGAATAGTTATGGAACATTTAAATTTAATCAGTCATAAAATTACACTATAAATATTTATGGAACTCAAAGTTCTTTTGCTATTAAATTTAATTATTAATAGTTATGAAACACATGAACTTTGTCAGCCATAAAATTTCGCTATTAATGGTTATGAAACGCATAAACTTCTTAAGCCATAAATTTCGCTATTAATAGTTTTGAAACGCATAGATTTCTAAAGTCATAAAATTTCGCTATTAATAGTTATGAAACGCATAAACTACGTAAGCCATAAATTTTGCTATTAATACTTATAAAACGTATTAAATTTCTTGAAAAATAACTCCTATTAACTGTACAGGTGGTATGATGAAGCGCCGGTTCCCCGGTGCACCAGACATGACGGTTCGCATGTACCGTGAGATCCAAAACTCCAACAACGCCCAACGCGAACCTGAGACCAACGCTGCTGCAGGGACCCCGGTTCTCAGAACCAACGTTGCCACGCAGTGAGTGGCGCTGGAGGCGCGAATGAATGAAATTTTCTTCTAGAATTCACGAGATAATATATGTTTCAATTTTATTTTTTATATTTTACATGGCAAGAATTTACAATAAAAATAAATTCGTTATGTTTGAATATAAATTTAAAATAAAGTAATAAAGTCCAATTTAGGAAACCAAACCGGTGAAATACGGTCTATTTCCCTATGTTGATGTCAAATTATTTCAATTATGACTTGTGCCACCGCTTGGTCAAATGCTGCGTAGAAATACTGTTTAATTGTTATTTTTAATTTTAAAAGCATTTTCAGTATATGATTAAGCCGTTCGCGATCCAATCTTATTGTCTTGATATTATGAATTGCTTTCCTTTCTCATATTGAATGATCGTAATCCTATTTGTTTATATCATCACGACTATTTTTGTTATAGGAACACTCAGGACAGGAACTGGATGTTCAGCAACGCTGTTCCAGCGCCTGCACTCACTGGCCCCGCTGACCTCATCGCTCCAGCCCCTCAAATTACCAGCCAATCCAGCGGCCAATCAGCTCCTGCTCAGCTGAATCTTCGCGACGTCCAATACCAGAACGCGGTAGATTCTTCATACTTCTACTCGGACTACCCTACCTCCTTCTACCCGCGGGAATCCTACGGTTACCTCAACTTCCCCGAAGCTGACCTATTCGATGGGTTCTACTCGAAGGGGTACAATTCTTATCGTGGACACAGTCCTGTTATCCCGCGTCGTGGATATTATTAGTACACTATACGTCTATACCTTTTATTAAATGTTATAATAATATATATTATATATGTTATTAGTATATAATATATAATAATATATATTATATATGTTATTAATACACTACTTTTCCATGACGACAAGCGTTCCATTACGCCCTCTCGTTAATATCCATTAACTAAGCACTAAGCATTAACCATAAAATTACCGTTAATCAAGTTAATATTATATTATGTAGAATAGTTTTGTTTAATCTGTTGAAGAAAAGTCGATGGCCGTTCGTTGAAGACAAACATTCTGTAGCGGTTAGGCCACCTGCTTTGAGATGAACATCTTTAAAAAAAAAAAAGTTCCTAACAAAGTTCTGTTCTTTAATTCTTTTTTAGAATAGAATACAATGAATAAGTGGAAGTAGCGAAGACAATGCATGATCTCGATGTGCCGTGATTGCTTATTTGTAAGGAACCAATGTTCATATTTATAATTAAACGTCGAAGAAAAAGGCTGACGTGCTATTTTTCATAACATTCCCATAAATTTCTAGATTGCTTTAAATTATTTCGGTTGAAATGCATTAGCGCAGATATTCCAATAAATTAACTTTTTAAATATGAAATATGCAGTTGCGCACGATTTCTTGTCGGGAGCTAAATTTTTATCTGCTTTACGGTTCATCCTTAAACATCATCAAGGTAGTGAAAACTGAAGTCGAAAATATTAAATAATTTTCTTCTAATTCGGACTACCTTGTATGGCATGAAAATTTTTATTGGAATATTCATATTAAAGTTATTACACATTTGTTATTCACGATGATTCAACTGATGGCTCATGACAGGTGAGAAGGATTTTTTAAAGATGCATCGCATCACTGATATTGAGTTCACTATGACGCATCTTTGATCCTTGTTCATGTTCAACAGTATTGCATTACTATAACTATAGAATATTTTATTATTTAGTATGACTGTGTATTGTGAAGCATTATTAATTACAACGAGTTTGTGAAAATAACATATTTTTACAGTAAAAGCGTCAAATAATAATATTATTGGTCATTCTTTACTACCAGGATTTATTAGATGGCACAAATTAAGGACATGATAAAATTTATATGATACGTGAGATAAACTTTTATTTTAAGTTAGATCGGGTTAATTGGAGGACGAAATAAGCATTATGTTGAACTGTTTATGTTTATGTGTACTACGAATGTAAATGGTTAAGTTTATGTTCAACTTAGAGCGTTCACTGCTATAGGATCCTCGTCGAGTCGTTAGCTTGACGCGTTCACTATAAAGATTCTCATCGAGTCTTTATCTTAGCGCGTTCACTATAAAGATTCTCCTCGAGTCATTATCTTAGCGCGTTCACTATAAAGATTCTCCTCGAGTCGTTATCTTAGCGCGTTCACTATAAAGATTATCCTCGAGTCGTTACCTTAGCGCGTTCACTATAAAGATTATCCTCGAGTCGTTACCTTAGCGCATTCATGCTGCTAGGATCCTCGTCGAGTCGTTATCTTAGCGCATTCACTATTAAGATTCTCCTCGAGTCGTTATCTTAGCGCGTTCACTGCTAGGATCCTCGTCGAGTCGTTATCTTAGCGCGTTCACTGCTAGGTTCCTCGTCGAGTCGTTATCTTAGCGCGTTCAGTGCTAGGTTCCTCGTCGAGTCGTTATCTTAGCGAGTTCACTGCTAGGATTCTCGTTGAGTCGTTATCTTAGCGAGTTCACTGCTAGGATCCTCGTTGAGTCGTTATCTTAGCGCGTTCAGTGCTAGGTTCCTCGTCGAGTCGTTATCTTAACGCGTTCACTGCTAGGTTCCTCGTTGAGTCTTTATCTTAACGCGTTCACTGCTAGGATCCTCGTTGAGTCTTTATCTTAGCGCGTTCACTGTTAAGATCCTCGTCGAGTCGTTATCTTAGCGAGTTCAGTGCTAATATCCTGCTTGGAATCTTATGGAAATAGCAATGCATCATTGAGATCCTTCGTCAGATTTGTTAAAAATTATCATAGACATTTGATGAAATGTAACGTAAACTTCGTATTTGAACGATGTTTAACGAAATTGATCATTGAATGGGTTAAAGAGAACCTGAATGTTATTTTTCGACACTTTCCGCTTTCCTAGAAGAGAATAACAATTAAGTACCTAATCGACGTAAAGGACAATCTTAAATTGGAGAAAATTGAGCTTTAATTGGAGAAAATTGGTTAAGTGCTGCACCAACTTCTGCATTGAATTAATTCGTCTCTTGCATTAATGATTTTCTGTCGTAAAAGCTTTTGCGAACTCAATTTAAAGCGATTGCTTATGAACCAAATTTTTTTCAACGAACTGGGAACAATAACACAGGAAAATTTAGAGCTTTAACGGTTTTATTGCGAAATTCTATAAACTTTTAACTTTTAAAAGCCACTATAAAATAAAATTTTGTAATTTTTTTAAAGAAACAATCAGATGACGGCTGGACAAATAACATTGTTGATATTATTTCTATTTTTGAGACAAGCTGAACCGAGTTTGGTCATTTCTTTTCCCAACCGGAAGGAAAATATTCCAGTGCGGCCAGTTCCAAGAAACACCGCCGAATATGAGGCTGGCAGTCCGCGGGATAATGCAGGTAACTTATTCAGCATTTCCTCCGCACCATCGCTCCTATATTTTGCTACCATCCGATCTCCTACCACCCCATCTCCTGCCATCCGATCTCCTACCATCCGATCTCCTGCCATCTGATCTCCTACCATCCGATCTCCTACCACCCGATCTCCTACCATCCGATCTCCTACCATCCGATCTCCTACCATCCGATCTCCTACCATCTGATCTCCTACCATCCGATCTCCTACCATCTGATCTCCTACCATCTGATCTCCCATACCATCCGATCTCCTACCATTCGATCTCCTACCATCCGATCTCCTACCATCTGATCTCCTACCATCCGATCTCCTACCATCCGATCTCCTACCATCCGATCTCCTACCATCCGATCTCCTACCATCCGATCTCCTCTAGATGCAAAATCTTCCACGGTATCGTGTCCCTCATTCACGCAGCTGGGTGCAAAAAAAAAAACGTGTTTTCTGTCCCAAATTTGAGTGTCGCTAATTACGAATGAGTACTCAACAGTTTGGAGCTGCCCTCGATCCGTGACATTTGGTTCAGCAGTTTGTTCTATAAACCTTCACATCAGAAATGCGGGAAGAACTAAATTGAAGATACTTTACGTATCCTTATCTTTGATAATATTTATGTCAGCATAATATATTATCAAACGCCGAAGACGCTATGCTATGATATTACTGGCATGTGATGCCGCAAGACCAAGAGCCCTTCCTGAAGCTCGGATTTGTCATAGTCACGCTGTAAGATGAGATTTATCTAATAATATATATTTATACTTTCAATATGGATATTATTCACTAATAGCAACCAAGATGGAAAGTTTATTTTCGTCACCATCTTGATGGTAATCGTGTTTCAATAAACAATCAAAATGGAAAGTGAGCTTCATTCCGACCAAACTGTGGATATAGTATGAGCATCACTATCAAGATTTGTATAATGCATTCATCACTATCAAGTTTGGAGTTCTGTTATCATCACTATTGAAAGTGATGATACGCACACATCACTATCAATGCCGGTATTCAGTTCTCATCACCATTGAAAGTGATAACATGCATTCACCACTATCAGGCTTGGTATTAAGTCCTCATCACTATTGAAAGTGATAACATGCAGTCATCACTATCAGGCTTGGTATTAAGTCCTCATCACTATTGAAAGTGATAACATGCATTCATCACTATCAGGCTTGGTATTCAGTCCTCATCACTATTGAAAGTGATAACATTCATCACTATCAGGCTTGGTATTCAGTCCTCATCACTATTGAAAGTGATAACATTCATTCATCACTATCAGGCTTGGTAATCAGTCCTCATCACTATTGAAAGTGATAATATGCATACATCACTATCAGGCTTGGTCTTCAATCCTCATCACTATTGAAAGTGATAATATGCATACATCACTATCAATGTTGCTATTAAGTCCTCATCACTATAATTTGATGGAAATCCCGCACTTGTTCACGCGTTTCTCAGAAGTCACAGCAGTGCGCGGTCAGGGCAAGGTTTGGGTTAGGCCAGACATTACCATAATGGCTTGTACCAACATGACATCTAAACCAATTCATTATAACCTAAAAACTTATTAATAGGTTCAATTTTTCTTTTTATCATTATGTGATATAAAAATTATATACGTTTTATTTTATATAAGAAATATGATATTAAATGATAAAAAAAGGCATTGCTCTTTGCTTTATTATGAAAATAATCAATCGACTGCCTGATGCCATGGACATTGTTGCTTATGGATGTTGGTTCAACCATGATTGTTGCTCACGGTATTTTTATTGTGTAGTTCAATATAAATATTTCATCCCATCTGATCTGAAGGGTGTTACCTCACTGTATCTTGCCACTGCCGAAATAATATATAATGGAACAGATCGCAAATTTTGCTACTAAGAATTAGTAGTAGTAAGCAATAATAATGCAGTTAATTGATTACTTGTTGACTATAGCCGGAAAGTGTCAAACAAGCTTCTTTTCATCAATCTATTGTTCGATGCATCATACCGTGCATCGTACCATAGTCTGCATTTTTATTCCGATAATCGAAATCATTGATTATATGGTTGTTAATCAACTCGGAATCGTATACGAAACTTTAGGATTCGTTTACTTTTCCTGGCATCCTAAAAGGAAGAATGTTCATTATATGCACAATTTTCTATTGAATTGACAGGTATATCGGTTCAAGGATGGCAGCTCGAGCACCGTTATGGCGACATTATATTGTTCAAAAGGTGTGGCAACCTAAAAAATATGTTGGGAGAGATCGCAATTTTTCAAGAACGCCATCTCAATCCACGTAATTTTCAGAAAATTGCCTTTCTAACTTTATGATACAGAGCAATTTTCCTAATACTGCCTTTCCAGTTTCATGAAATTATGAAAATTTTAGTGGATTGACTTTATTGCTGTATGAAACATAAACTGGCGGGCAGGAGAAAAAACAATGCGGGTTTCAGTGAAAGAAATTTTTGAACTTCGATTGTTCCATTTTGGCTTGGAAGCATTTTACAAATTTGATTGGTATTTTAGGGCACCGTTAAAGGCAGTAAAATTCTGCTTATTGATTGATAGGTCGAATTTTGTACGAGCCATAATGGACAATATTACTTTTTTGATTACAAAGTATCGTTTGATCATATTTCTCCTTCATAAATGAAAAAATCAGGCTAAGTTTTTATCTTTTGGGTCACCGATCAAAGTCCTGAAACTCTTTGCCAAAATTGGATTGGGCACTTTTGAGTAAATTTCTTAATTATTTCTAACAATAAAATTAAGTTTCTTGCTTAGTTTTCATTTTTCAGTCACCGATACAAATTCTAAAATTGTTACCATCTCAAGCATGATGCACAGCGCCTCATAAACACACGGGCTTTAAATTCAATAATTAAATTCTTTATTGTTTCTAAAAATAAAATTAAGGTTGTTACTTAGTTTTCAACTTATAGTCACCGATTCAAATTCTAAAATTGTTACCATCTCAAGCAAGATGCACAGCACCTTATATACACACGGGCCTAAATTCAATAATTAAATTCTTTATCATTTCTCAAAATAAAATTACGTTTCTTACTTAGTTTTTATTTTTTAGTCACCGATACAAATTCTAAAATTGTTACCATCTCAAGCAAGATGCACAGCGCCTCATATACACACGGGCTTAAATTCAATAATTAAATTCTTTATCATTTCTCAAAATAAAATTAAGTTTCTTCCTTAGTTTTTATTTTTTAGTCACCGATACAAATTCTAAAATTGTTACCATCTCAAGCAAGATGCACAGCACCTCTTGTACACACGAGCTTAAATTCAATAATTAAATTCTTTATCATTTCTCAAAATAAAATTGAGTTTCTTACTTAGTTTTCATCCTTCAGTCACCGATACAAATTCTAAAATTTTTACCATCTCAGGCAAGATGTACAGAGCCTCATAAACATACGGGCTTAAATTCAAGGGGTCACCGTTTTAAAGGGAAACGAAGACACGGTGACGCTCGCATCTGCTCAAGGTCTCGCGAAACGTCACAGAGAACAACGAAAGAGAAAGTCTTCCCGTTAATTTCCTTTCATTGGCAAAGTTCTGGAAAAATTACCCATGTTTTCTTGGAAATTTTACGTTTGTCAAGCAAATGAGCTACAATTTTGAATGCCTCGGCCGAGCCACAATGCCTTTGGATGGTTTTCCATGAAATTGGATTTGGTTAGCTGTACTTGAAACATATCTTGATTGCATAGTCAAGTGGATAGAACTACTCTGATAATGCACACAAACATTGATAAAAACTAAATTCAAGTTATCATCAATATCACATAGTTTCATTTTATGTTCAATTAATATTATTGTTAAGGTTGCAAGGAAAAGGCTTCTGAGAACTGTACTGTAATGGTGGTTGCAGACCTTGACACGAAGGCACCACATACACACAGTGGGTACAAACGCATGCACTCACAAAATATATCACATCAAACTCAGTGAAGCTCTCTTTAGCATTTACTATTAATTATGATTCTACCTCAGAGGGATTCTCTCTAGAATTTAATATCACTCATAATTAAAATGTTACATGAGCTACGATAAAAATATTCTGATAAACGGATCTTGGTTTAAAGAGAGTGAAATTCTGAATAATTTTGAAAAAAAAAATTTTTACACAAATTCGAAATGTTTCTCTTTGCTAATAAAAGTTTAAGTTATAATTTGATAAGTATTATCAACCATATTTAGCTGATTAAATGTGAAATTACTTTTTGTCATGTGTTTCTCGCATATTAACACGAGTGAAAATGGAAAATTTCATTTCATTCAAGATCGGAACTCATTTTATTGCATTTTTAACTTTAGATAACACAAAAAAATTGATTTTGAAACAACGAATTTTTTATCCGCTTCCTAAATTTCACTAGAATTTCGATCTTTACGTCGGTTTCTTCAAATTTCATTTCGCTTGCACCTTCGAAGAATTACCGTCGCTTTAAATGCTACTGCGTCAGCATTTTTTAAGATTCATTGCTCCATTTGTTTCGGCCTTCAACAGTGCAGAGGTGCTGAAAATTCCTTCACTTCCTTGCACTGGAGGTCAATTTGCGGTGCTGTATGCAGGGTCGCCACTGCAGCCTATATTAGAAAGCGAACTCTGCATTCTTACTCAGTTCACCGCAGCAAACCATCACATGTTGACGGTCGAGTTTGCTGCTTATAGCTTGTGACTTAAAATCTAACAATACTCCTAGCCATTACAACGTGCTGCTGAGTAAGTGATAGCAATCTCATGGTGAATATTTTCCATATATCACCTAGGTCATGATGATCCGATATAATTATTATATTACTAGCTACTGCATATTGATTATATTTCATTTATGGATCGAATTTTAACTGAAATATATCGAAAATTTATCAAGGGTTAATAAAAATTGCTTAGTTAAGAGTTTAATGTTTGAGGCAATAATAATAAGACAGAGAGGTTGCGTTCTGAAGGTAGAAAGTAAATCCTGGTTCTAACATAACCTGAATCCTGTAACATATTCATGCTGCAAATTAAATTCTTACTTAAATTTCAAATTTAAATTTCCAAGTTTTAGATTTGCCAGTGTCCATAAAAGAGGCACTAAGAATATACTGTATCAAACATGAATCTTTTAAATGATGGCCAAAAGATTACAAAGATTTTACGCTCTAAGGATTCCGTCTAAAAATCACCCGTATAATGGAGACCACTGATTGCTTGACAATAAACGCACGTGTAGGTCCTCTCACTATCATAATTTATTTAATGATTGGGTTTTAAAAAATATATAAAAATGTAAATAAATGTAAAAAAATTTATTGAAAAATTAACAATCGAATCGCAAACGTCTCGTTTGACACGCAAACGAGAGTGAAAGTCCTTTCGTCGAGCGCGGGGCACGAAGCTCATGTCTGATGTCGGGCGATTTTTTCACTCATCGTGGCGCTCTTTAGTGGAAGTTATTGTATAATTAAAAGTGTTCATCGAACAAGTTAGACAACAAAATGTGGGTGCCTTATAAAGCGAGTTAGAAACAGGTTAATTTTTTTAAGTGATCATGTTATTTGGTGCATCATGAATTTTTCTCCTGGAATATAAATGCGAAAATCTATAATTATTCAAACGCCAAGCACACTTCTACAGTAATGCTTAATTTTAACAAATTTTGAGTGCAAATCTATTCCTGTCCTGAATGTATTCTCAAAAGGATAATTAGATAACTAAGGTATTCGGTAACTCAAGTATTCGGTAACTAAAGCATTCTGTAACTAAAGTATTCAGTAACTAAAGTATGCGGTAACTAATGTATATGGTAACTAAAGTATTATTTCTGGAATATAAATGTGAAAATCTATAATTATTCAGATGCCAAGCACACTTCTACAGTAATGCTTAATTTTAACAAATTTTGAGTGCAAATCTATTCCTGTCCTGAATGTATTCTCAAAAGGATAATTAGATAACTAAGGTATTCGGTAACTCAAGTATTCGGTAACTAAAGCATTCTGTAACTAAAGTATTCAGTAACTAAAGTATGCGGTAACTAATGTATATGGTAACTAAAGTATTCGGTAACTCAAGTATTCGGTAACTAAAGTATTCGGTAACTAAAGTTTTCGGTAACTAAAGTATTCGGTAACTAAAGTATGCGGTAACTAAAGTATGCGGTAACTAGAGTATTCGATAACTCAAGTATTCGGTAACTAAAATATGCGGTAACTATAAAGTATTTGGTAACTAAAGTATTCGGTAACTAAAGTATTCAGTAAAAATATATTCGGTAACTCAAGTATGCGGTAACTAAAGTATTCGTTAACTAAAGTATTTGGTAACTAAAACATTCGGTAACTGAAGTATTCGGTAACTTAAGTATTCGGTAACTAAAGTAGTCGATAATTCAAGTTTTCGGTAACTAAAGTAATCGGTAACTAAAGTCTTTAGTATCTAAAGTTTCCGGCAAATAACGTATTCAGTAACAGAAGTATTCGGTAGCTAAAGTATTCGATAAATGTAGTATTCGGTAACTAATGTATTCGGTAATTTCACAGGCCACAAAATTTTTCGAACACCAAGGATGAATTTCTTCTCCATTGCTGTGCTGTTGCTGGCGCTTGGGGCGGTCGTGAATGCTGATATGTTTGGTTCTGGTGAGACGCATACATTATTATTAAGTGCATGCATTTTTTTCCTGATGCCCGTGACTTCTTGTTATTGTTTGTTGAAAAAATGTTTGCCAATTCACTTTTCCAGTTGAGCACCAATTGGCCTCATATTCAAAAGTTTAGAACTCTTTTAGATATGTATTTGAAAATATTTCCAGTGTTGATTAATTATATGATTCAAATTAATAGTTAATAACCGTGTGATCAGTTTTGAGCTCCGATGAACTGGTTCTGTGTTTTTTATAAAATAAAAAATTAGTGACTAGATTAGGATTAAAAAAAGCCTTATTGCTCAAGCGAAACAATAAAAGATTCCCTACAATACATTTACTGTGCTTCTTACAGGTGGAGCTTTCAAGAAGAAGTTTCCTGGGGCCAAGCCCATGACTTTAAACCAGTACATGGAGATTCATAAGCAGAACATTGGTCGGCCAAGTCCCACAAGGTAAGAATTCCGCTACGAATTCCGGGGTCCAATGGTCAAGCGCGCTGAGGTCGGGCAGCGAATCGTGGGTTCGAGCCTCGTCAAGCTGACAATATTTATGATGTCGTGTACGGTGGTACTAGCCGTCAACGGTGGCGCTTAGAGCATCGCCTTGAGCATTGTTTCGTTAACTAAACTAAAAATTCACGTATTATACAACATAGAATATAAAAAAGGCAATTATTTTTGCCCAAAAGTGATAAACGTCTGTTTTATGCCCATGCATTGCCATAATGCCTGTAATTTTTTGCTGGTGACAAAAGTTACTTAATTGGTGTAAGCACATTCATCACAAGATGATCCTTAATCTAGCTGCAAAAAAAATCTTTGTAGCCTAAACAATGTCAATGGCATCAACATAATCCAAATGATTACAATCGAGAGCTCGTACTGCAATGCATATATTTTTTCTTGCAGGCCAAACAGCAACTGGATGTTTGACACACCTTCCGTCGTAGCAAACAACCGCGTTGTTTCCAACCGCAATCCCCCAACTACAAGCAGCACGAGAATCTCCAGGCCACGTTCTGAGGAACGAGATTTCTCTCGGGAGGACGACTGAGTTTTCGAACAGCCTACACGAGCAGCCTATGCGAACAGCCAATACGAACAGCCAGTACGAACAGCCTATACGAACAGCCAATACGAACAGCCAATACGAACAGAAATACGAACAGCCAATACGAACAGCCAACACGAACAGCCTGTCTGACTACGTCAGCGTATAAGACCTGCTTATTTTGCGGCCTTTCTGATTGCTCGAACCTAAACTACCAGCCTTTTCCACCGCTCCCACCTTCAAAAACACTCCATTTAACGACTTGTACAATTACGGCTAGCCCATCTCGCAGCCTACCTGACTGCCAGCTTGACAGTAAATATGGTATCCTATTTGACCTATAGAACCTTAATAAGATAGCGAAGGGCTTGTCGTGTTGACGCGTTAAGTAGTCTTCGTATATTGGTTGACATTTTTTTATACACTTGAGTAGTTTTTCGTGTACGGCAAGAAAAGTTATTTATTTATTAACAAAATTTTAGTTTTCAACTTTAGCAATTTATTGACCCATTTCCAGATTATGAAAATAAAAAAATTGGCAATGCATCATCAGGGAGCATCTTTCATAAAATGAATTAGATAAAAAGCTTTATTCGTCCACCTGAAAAATACAGTTTTTCAAAACTTTTTGGAAGCCGGTTGCTGAGGAAAAAATTGTATCAAAATTGATTTAGAACAACTTCTCGTCTAGACTGGAAAAAAATTGATCCGATACTAAAGTATTTTTTGTATGCAGATATCGAAGCATCAATGAAGGACATTTTTCTCTGCTTATATCATTAAAAAATGTTTATTTCAAGCTGCCTTGAAACCAGCCGTTGCTGGCAAAACCAACGCGCGAGGCAGCTCTGATGAGACGTGACGATGAAATATTGCAGTGTATTCAATTTGTTTAATGTGTTAAGGTAGAATAGATAAAGGGTGGCAACGTGATAAAGCGTGCCATGATATATTGCTGCGGAAGCAATTTGTTTAATGCGTGAAAGGTAGAATATAACAAATACCTCACAGAGCACTAAGGATTTTCGATTAAGAAAGTTAAATGTCTATGTCTCTCTTTAGAACGTGCAGAAAGGAATAAATAGGGTATTTAAAATGACATTTTTTCTCTTATTATTATTATTCTATTATTCATGGCGTTTGGTTCATACGAACTTCGAGGGCACGTCACACATAAGGTTAATAGCAAGCGAAATATAAATAGACACAAGAAGGATGGGAACGGCTAAAATGACTAAGCACTTGATACATAGGTTCTACAAAATACATAGTTTCGTTTTTATGCGTCGACGAAACAGCTGCAACGAAGGAGCCGAAGTTACGGAAGCCAGCAGACTGTTCCAGGTTCTGGCGGCGGCGACCGAGAACGCTCTGTCGCCGACGGTAGAAAGACATGTTGATGGTACGACGAGGTCCGCTGTTGATGATGAGCGTATTCATTCGTCTTCTAGGAGGCAGATCCGACACGTGCGTCCGTGAGAGGAGGCGCCAGACCGTGAAGGCATCGGAACGTAAGAACAGCGACCTTGAACTGCTTGCTCTGCTGAATGCGCAGCCAGTGGAGATCGCGCATTATCGGCGTCACATGGTCGAAATTTCGCTTCTTGTACACAAGCAAAGCAGGAACTTTCTTTACCGATTGCAGTTTTTTAAGTGCCGTGGTCGGAAGTCTATAAAAGTGTGGCATTACCTCAGACCAATCTGGTCAGAATGAGCGCCACCACAAGGGCCTCCAGGACCGACCTCGAAAGACAGCGGCCGATGATACGTATTCGTCGCAGGGAGCCAAAGCAAGCTGTGGTGACTCTGGCAATGCGACTGTACATTGAAAGTTCCGAGTCCAGCAGAATGCCCAGGTTGCAAACTGCGGATACAGGCGTGACGAACTCGTTGCCCACCCGAAGAGGGTTGGCCGGAGCTGATGCTGGCGCCGAGCAGTCGCAAACCAAATAAAGACGGTTTTTGATGCATTGAGCTGGAGCCGGTTGGAGCGCATCCAGTCTGAGACAGCGTCCATGAAGACAGACATACGATCCTGCAACGCTGCGGCGTCAGCCGGTGCACCATTGCCATAAATTTGGGTGTCGTCGGCGAACATTTACGGATGCAAACTATGTGAATCGATTATTTATATCAAAATTCGATTATTTATCGAAATCGAATTTCGGGTAAGCCTCAGTATGATTGGAAGCGGCACAGAGGAGTTAATACGGTGTGTGAAATTTATAGGTACAAAGAGAGTAAAAATAAGAACACAATTTAATTTTAATTAAAGCCAGTAATGTACGTAAGTCTACGCACGGTGTGCTGTTATATGCAAGGAATTCTTTGTAATAATTCAAAGCACATACAATTTCTTATTAAATTTAATAATTTGCTGCCACGTTAACCAAAGAAAAAAATTCCGTATCTAGAATTTTGCCGAATTAATATGGCATCTTCAAATATTATAATAATATGATACATTGTATAATACTAGAAACAATACATAATATTATAATTAATTCTTAACAATCCTCCACTCAAACATGACAAGCTAAGTATTCTCATCCCTCACCGTGATTGCTCGATTCCTTAATTTTGACAGTCTACATGGCCAAATATGTTAAACTTTTTAATATGCGAACTTTTTCTGAAGTAACCAGCAAATAATAAACGCATTTGGGTATTCATTTGCCTAATCCAAGCGCTCGATGTGTTTCCTTCCAATTGAATGGGAGTTTGGACGGTCTGTAGAGCTGCGCGCTGAACCACAAAAATATCATTATTAAATTTTTGTCGTCACATTTTGAACAAATTTCAATTTGCGTACGTAAATTCGACCTTGCGTGAGGAGCGTAAATCTTTACACTATTCCGTCGTGAGACTTTAATTTTGCGTTTACAGACATGAAATTATACGTTAAAACATTACATAGGAATACTTAAGGTCATCATGATAGGTTAAATTTAATAAATAAAGGCCCATTAATTCTTCAGTCTTTTCCATATTGTGTTCCGCCACACACATAAAATCATAAACTTAATTTAAATCTCATCCGTTTCATGGAGTGTACTGCGAAACATAACACTATTAGTTAAAATTTAATAAATAACAAATAATATAAAAACAGCCACGGCCGAGTGGCTGAAATCAACAAAATTGGAGACCTGAGTTGGAGGTTCGAGACCCGCAACCATCTGCAAAAGTTGTGGTCAAAACGAATCGACGCAACATGGCCTGTTATTTAATGCAGAATTTATAGTACTTTTCCACTCTGAGTAGAAGTACTGAGTACTATATAGTACTTTTCTACACTGAGTAGAAGTACTGAGTACTTTATAGTACTTTTCTACTCCGAGTAGGAGTACTGAGTACTTTATAGCACTTTTCTACTCCGAGTAGGAGTACTGAGTACTTTATAGCACTTTTCTACTCTAAGTTCGCTATTTATAGAGCCTATAAGTTTTCTAGCCTGTTCCACGGGCTGCCCTGAGACCTGTAGCGCTGCCTGTTCGGCAGCAGGGAAGGATGCATCTTGGAGTTCACGAACTCGAAATTCGGGTGAGCCTCAATGGAGTTCAGGGGATGTTCTTGGCCGGGGAACACTATGGGGATGCTGGCGAAGGGAAACATTGTTGTTATTTATTAGTTATTTATTCACCGCGTGAGTACGGCCATCAAAAAATGTTCATATACTATATACTGGAGTGTATATTGTATAGTTACCGATGACAACGACATGAGATTTAGCAGAAAAAAAATTAGAAATATTTCGGTAAGTATGTATAAAATGAAATTATCAATGAAGCAGCTGATTAGGCAAATTTGAATTACTTTAAAATCATTATTAGTTCGCACTCGGAGACCGTTTAAAGCAGCTACAAATGCCATTGTCCCAAATAATAGCTTAATACAGAAAAAAATAATCTATTTTTAGTATTCTAGTCATTTATTTTTTACTTAAATTACTTTATTTGAGCCATATTTCAGCCCATGAATATAAATAAGCCAATTTGGTATGTTTATCAAAGCTTCCCACTAGTGGCAAGGCTCTGAAAACATGTTAGTTTAAACATCCAAAGTTTAAACCTCCTAAGTTTATACACACAATGTATAAATATCCAAATTTTAAGCACGCAAAGTATGAACATATAAAGTTCAGACATACAAAGTTTAAACATCCGAAATTTAAACATCCAAGGTTTAAACATTAAAAGTTTAATCATTAAAAGTTTAAACATCCAAAGTTTAAACATCCAAAGTTTAAACATCCAAAGTTTAAACATTCAAAGTTTAAACATCCAAAGTTTAATCTTCCAAAGTTTATAAGCACAATTTTTAAATATCCAAAGTCTAAACAAACAAAGTTTAAACGTTAGTTTCTACTTTAAAGTTACGCTGGTAGTACAACTTTAATGAAGCATTGATGAAAAAAGACAAAGCAACTAAATTTATTATTTACCTTCCCCCCTCCACGGCCAGCCCCCGGTAGGGGTTGCGGATGGGGCGGGGGGCGAGGGGGCGGGAGGTGATGGCATTGTACAGGGGTTGGTCGGGGAACACAATGGGGGTGCCGGGGGGGCACCACTCTTCCAAAAAGTGCCGATTCATTCTGCGAAAAAAAAATTCCGCAAAATGTAACAAGAGGTCAAAAGATTTTCGTTTGAATATTTTGCTTATTAATCTCTAAATTTTTTAGGATCCTTTGTGTAGTTGAATTTTGAAAACAAAATAAATGATTTTCAATCTTGAAAAGTACTATATTTTGCTAAAACGCTTTTAACAAATGTCAAAAAATTATTGAACCAGCACTAAACCATGGGTAACTTGGGTAATGTTCTTACTGACTGGTGGCTCGTTGAACGCTCCCTGACTGAGAAGTAATGTTTTTCAGACTTATTTAATTGTTTAACCTATTGAACATTCCGCAATTAGCAAGGTAAGTCTTTAAAAACATTTACATTGGTTGTACGATCATTTCAAAATGTTCTAATATTTCAAGGTGAAAGCAACATTAAAAACATTAAATTAAGGAACATTGTGCAGCTTGTATCATTATTGCAATTTATTAATGAGCCAGCATCATTAATTATTGTATAAAAAAGAATTGGGAAATGTCATATATTATAAAACTTATGTTTGCATTAGATATAATGAATATCTTGCCTGAGGGTGGCCGGAGAGCGGCTCTCGTTGATGTCAGGCAGCGTGCGTAGCGGCGGGCACACGAAGCGACGGAAGTTTATTCCTGCAACTGAACACTTGGTAAATATCCTTATAGAAAATCACGTTAATATATAATCTTCATAATCATAGTCGATTTCAATACGATCGTCATTTAATAGTTGGCGACTTAAAAATATCTTGGCGAACAAATAAAAAAAAATATTGTTCACTATAAGTTCGATGATATCAAATGCAACATTAATGTTGATAACTGTCGTTAACAATCAACTCAAGTAATTAACATACTTCTTCGTAAAATAAGTACAGGAATTGAAAAAAATTATTTGGACAATTTACTCACTAGTGCGGAAAAAATCGATGAACTGATCATGCAGTGTTTAAAATTGTAAATACATTTATTGCAAAAAATGAATATTTTTCGTAAAGTACTTACTTTGTTCAGGCTGGTATGGGAGAGCTACAACGCAGGCTACGGTAGAGACCAACAAGGTGAAAATTCTCAAATTTAAAAACATTTTAGTGATTTGTTTTATATGTTGCCTTTGATTTTTTATATGGTAAAAATTACTGGCTGCTATTGGAGCAAGAAGTAAATTATATCTGTTGGAAGCATGAAAAGTGTTAAGGGTAAAGTTGATGATTCTGACGAATCCTTAATTGCAGATTTTCATGTTCTACAAGAACACGAATAATAATTATGGTCAATAATTTTCCCAATGAAATTATTTGCTGTGAAAATGTACGTTTAAAAAAACATTGAGAAACACCTATTTTAAAACACATTATCCAAAACGGAGTCTGTCAACGCAATCTTCATAAGAAATCAGAATCAAATTAACATAAGAAAATTCGCACAAACAATTTAATCCCATGAGTAATACCCTATGTTGACATCCGCCAACTATGAGCTTTGCCTCGCGACTGCCTACGAAGGTGCCAGCGTCCGCCTTATATACCCGCAAGTGCATGTGTATGCAGGTTCACTGCACACACACATAAACACTCATCCAAGATTAGCGAAGACGTTCATACTACCAGACCCACCAATACTTAACAGAATTATACAAGCTTATATTACCTTACTAGTTTTTACTAATACGTTATTACCACCTTTTAATGTAACCTTTCAGTTTAGTACAGCGTGAGATTTTTCGAAGGAAGCAGGTATTTTCTGGTTGGTTGACAAAATTTTGATGCAGTGAAGTGGCAAGCACTATTCTCTTGGGCGGGAGCAAATGCCATATTAAAAATGTCTATAAAGTTATATGGGTTAACGTTGAAAGTCAATAAAAATTTGGTGAGAAATCATATAATGTCATATAAGGCTGTTCACTATCATAACAAACAAATTTTCGCCCTCATTTGTGGATCAAAACATTTCTTGGAACGGAACTGGTTGACGTCACGCAAGGTTCAGTCACTGACGTGGTTCACGGTCATGTATTATTGCGCTGTTGATCAAGACATCGCATCAATGAATCTCTTGTGCGCTCTCACGTAGTGTTGTTCGAAGCATTGAATTAAAAGGATGCCTATGATAATGGGTTTTCCCCTATAAAAAATGGTGCATTTTTGTCTTTTTTATTTCCCATTTAATGCTTATCAAAATGGAACTTTATATAAACAAATAATCTTCAAAAGATGATTTTGACCTCACCTTTCACCTTTCACCCATCTAATTGCTTCAGCGTGTAGCAGGCAATGATTTCTGACCTGGCAAATGACGTTGAAGAAACGCTTATTGAACGTTAATTAAACGTTGTTTTAATTAACTAAACTCGTAATCAACGTTGTATCGAAGTCATTTTCCTGAAGGTTCGGACAGCCAACACGGTCCAGCATCGTGTTGGTACATAAGCACATTAATAATATAAGAAGCTTGTAGCGCACAATATTTCGTCAACCGCCAGCAAAATTTCAAACCAACTTAGCATAGAATTAAGAAGCGTTTGTGAACTTGTGAATGGATTAATTTCAACAGGACTTATGTTAGTGATTGATAGTATCTTCATTTTTACGATAGAATACTAATTCTAAACTTTGATTGTCGCGTTACAACGGTGCGGTGTTCACAGGAAGGATAAACGAAAGAGCCATATTGAGTGATACGATCTATTAAAATGTAAAAGGTTACTGGTAAATTAATGCCGACTAACTGCAAAATGAAAGTCTTCAGTGCAATTATAGTTTAAAAGGAAACAGAAAATAATGTATATTTAATGTCAATTAAAAAGGCATGAATGCAGCCTCTATATACAGTAAAATAATGAGTTTCTTCTAAACGATGACTGAAGATTTGAATGAAAAAAGACACGCATAACTTAGATAAATCCCGCTAAAAATATTTAAGTATAAGAAATTCCCACATAATTCAATAAATTATTACAGATATCAAGCTTGATATTCATGCAAACACTTCACTTATTTGAAACGCAGGTTTAGAACGTGGATTATAATTGTAAAAAACATGATGTTCGTTACCCATAAATTTCAGTTTTTCAAGGTCCCTGCAGTGTTTCTGAGAATGGCCACGAATGTATAGGCACGAATTTCGTGACAAGCGCGACGGGTTTGCCTCGGCACGAATTCCGCGAACTTTTACTACGTGACTAACGAAGCTGCAGTGCTACGGGAAATCCGAATCGCGATAATAATTTTCATTGTAGTCGTCCCGCTAAAATGGCTAGAGAAGATGCACGCGGATAGTGGTTTCCTGTGTAAAATTTCGAGTAAAACGTCTCATAGTTTATAATTGCTAATAATTGATGAGAGATGCAGTGTTGGGTAATATTAGTTCAAAAATTAAATTCCTTCTACATTTCACGGTTAATTGAACTTTCGACTGGAAGTTAGTGAACTTTAATCGCAATAGACACAGCCAGATGTAATTGGCAGCTTAGCTTTGATTTACATAATGTTATTTCAACCGCCGACAGAGTAAGCTTTATTAATGGAGAATTCCTTTCTTAAAATTTGAAAGTAGAAATTTCGTATTCAAATTTATTGCGAAAAATTTATTCATATTCTGCGCTTTTTCTACATCATATTTGTGTGCGATTAGAAATTGATTATTCAGATAGGACTAGTGCGGTTTTATGTTTAATTATAACCATTAAATTAATGTTTATACAAAATGTTGACTGAAGACTTCGCGTCACACCTGACAGTTCTGAGGAAGAGTGTATATATCTCTGTGTGAAATCATACACCGCGTGACGCATATGTCTGTCATGCGCCCGGGTTTGCTTGACATTGAATACGCGATCCTCGAGCTATAGATTCTTGATGGCACCTCTGGACCGAGACCGTGACTGCAGTCATCGGGATCGCAGGTACCGGGACCGTGACTGCAGTCATCGGGATCGCAGGTACCGGGACCGTGACTGCAGTCATCGGGATCGCAGGTACCGGGACCGTGACTGTAGTCATCGGGATCGCAGGTACCGGGACCGTGACTGCAGTCTTCGGGATCGCAGGTACCGGGACCGTGACTGCGGTCATTGGGATCGCAGGTACCGGGACCGTGACTGCGGTCATTGGGATCGCCGGTACCGGGACCGTGACTGTAGTCATCGGGATCATGAAGGCGATAGAGGCCTGCGTCATCGGTGAAGCTGAGCGCATTTTATGCTTACGGGTGCGAAAAAGAACATAGACGTTTATAAGTGTTCTTGGAAAATAAATATCAGCAAGTCAGCAAAAATACAATTTTTTATTCTAATTTCGTTGAGAAAAATACTGAAAAGTACAATAATTTTTTCATTAAATATGTAGTTATGTTGCAAGCGTTCGTTTGGAATAAAATATGAATATTAACTAAATATCATATCAAATTCGTATTAACTTTAACTAACTCGTATTAACTTTATAGTAACTTTAAAATTTTAAGTGAGTCACTGCAAAAATGAACGTTAAATTAAAAGAAGATTATGATTTTTTTATATCCTCCGAAAGAAACTGGAATTTGCTTTTCGTTTTACAAAATTCAAAAAACAAGTATAAAAATGAAATTTCAAATGACAATAAATGTCAATACGGTCTATTATTTATTGTATTGCATTTTAATGCTATTTAATAATTTCATTACTTGGAAATAAATTATAGATAGGATTAGATTGCAACATTGCAACAAATAATAGAATTATATATAGCACCGTACAGCAATAAGATTTAATCATTTTCCGGTTTCGCAACATTATTTAATTTTTGCATAACATTATAATACATAACATTATAATTCCATAAAATTAAATACATAAAACTTTAATGCATAACATTATAATATATAAAATTGTAATACATAACATTTAAATACACAAGATTATAATACACAACATTATAATACATAACATTATAATACACAACAATATAATAAATAACATTTTAATACACAACATTATAATAAATAACATTATAATTCGATCTAGTTTTCTCTAGTGCTTTTCTAGAGCCCGAGGCATGAGAGCGGATGTGGGGCTCAAGGCGTATCCTGACTTCTGCGTACGGGGCGTAACGCTTCCCGCCTCATGAATGAATGAATGAATGACTAATGAGGCATTATTCAGAGTTTCGTAAATATAGAGTGAATTACCTCCTGTAGTCATTATATGAATTATTCGGGGCAATGGAGGTCCCAATGAAGTATAACAAATAAAATCATTAATTTATTGACAACATCAGTTCGAGGATTGGCAGGCTATTGCAGCCAATGTTGAATTGAATGTTTTTCGCAAAAAGAAATAAAAACTATTTACCAATGTAAAATTGTGTCAGTTAATTAAAGCTAATTAAGGAAGACCGAAAGGGAATCTACTCCCTTAAGAAATAAAAAGGCTAATAAGGAATAAACACAGGGTAGATCGTTACCATTTTGACGCTGTGATACAGATAGAAGATTACATTTACAATGCTAACAAAGGCAGTGAAATAGTCAAAATTATTCCTTGCCTTGAGTGAAAAAATTTTTGCATTGCTGAACTTTCTTCTTCAATGGAATAATGCGAAACGAAAAGAAAATGTTCTAAAAATAAATAGACTTAATGGAATGTTTTGAATAGTAATCGCTATATTTTTTCCTGACATGTGTAGCAAGTGACAGAGACCGTTCCCATATATCAGTCACACACTTTAGTTACATTTACCTCCATTTAACGAGAGAAAGAATCTCAGAATTTATTGAGAATTAATATCAAGATAATGTTAATGATATAATGTCAACGTATAAAGGGACCTCAGCTAATGCCATCCATACCTGATGACCTGGTAATTAAAGATCCTGCAGAAATACTAAAGGTTAAAGTCTAAGCGCTTCTGCATCTTTTCTTGCTCACTGTTGCTGCAAGCAGTTCCCAGAACAGCTTTAAACGAAGCGTTGTTTGCAGCTTCAACTAACGCGGCCTCATTGCCAGAGGCCGCAGATTGGTTCGCGGAGAATGAAATACAGATTTTCTTACTCTTACTGTACTTCTTATTTTCAGTCCATCTTCACATGACGTGCTCTGAAAAACAGAGTACCGTAAGAAGGCAGAACTTAAAATTAGTCTTAATGGTAATTCCTCTGAAACGTTAGTCATTGCAGCCTCAACAATGGCGATTGGATTTGGCTTTCTCTTCTTTCGGAGATTTCGACGACTATTTTTTGGAATTAAGCAAGAATTTAAATGTATTTGTAATGAATTAGGGAGCGTTTATTAGATTTTCGTGTTGTCAACGGATGCAGTCATGTATCACAACCCGTGACTCACGATGATATGACAGAAACTGGGCACATGTATTAATTAATGTATTAACATTTATTTCGCTATGCAATGTAAATCATGTAGCCAATAAGAACATTAACAGGTCATTTTCTGAGCTATTTTTGAAGAAACTGAATACATTTTCCATCAATCACCTCATCCAATCATCCATCAGATAGTATTTATATTAATAGCCTTCTGGTGATATTTTATAACGACAGAGAGTTTAAGGTTTAATTTTTCTACAATTTTATTTCATTTACCAAAATTAATTGATTTTATCACCGAGCGCATGATTTTCAGGGATATTTAATAATTCAAGTTTCGTTAAATCAAGACAATAAATAAATCTTTCATCAACAAATATAAATTGGACAAAAATATTCTTATATTTAAAAACAAAGCAATATATTGCTACCGCCACGTCGTATCCAAACTTTCTATAAAAGTTAAGAACTTGAGTGAGTTAATAGTTAAGAGCCACAGCGGCTTTCCCTCAGTCACTGCATCAGTGCCAAGTTAGAGACGGAGTAGAGCAAAGAAAGAAATATTTATTATAAACCTACTAGGTTCCTTTAAGAATCTTACTGAAAATACATAAATTATCTCGGCTCATAAGCTTGTCTAAGCAATAATCCTTTCAAGAAGAAACTAACATGAGAAGATCACGATCAAGGCAAAAATATTTATTTACGATTGCGGACTTAGTAGTATAGCCTAGTAGATGTTTGGATAGTAGTTTTCATCCCAACATTAACGGACAGTCTAGCCCCCCATTATAATATATCAATATGACTATAAAGTTACAGATTAGACGAATACCTCTGTTTCCCAGTTCGTAAAAAATATGTATTTGAAGAAAAAATTGGTAATGAATTATCTATTTGGAAGAATCCATTAACCAAAATACAAACAAATAGATACATTCAATAAGCTTCTGCTAAGAATCTAAAATTTCACTAAAGACCAGTCTATTCCGTGTACCTTTTCTCCCATTGAAAAAATGTGATGCTTAGTCTGATACGAACATCCGGATTAGTCCTATAAAATTAACATTTTTCCAGGTTGAATAACGATGGAGAAAAACTGACCTCATTCTCAATTAATTACGCTAAATATTTTTGCTATTCAGAGAAGCCCCCACTTTATTCTTCATGCAGTTATTGCGATCTGAATAAAAAATAATTAATCTGTTAACTAAGCTGTGATAGAGGCTTCATTAACGTAACGTTTAACTTATATTAATATAAAATGAAAATCGTAAAATTATTTTAAGCCTGAAAGCTCCTTTAGATGAGCTATTCATAGTTGTATTTATAAGCGGTAAAATTTAGCCATCGCCAGTTTCATAGTTCCTGGAATGAATTATTATTTCATGAAAAAATTATCTGTCAGGGATGGGCTGTTCGTTTTCTGTGGTGCTTTAAAGCACCAAACAATTTACGGACAAACTCATATATTTCTAGCCGCAATCGTCTCTGCAGTGTGGCGGTGTGGTCGAATCTGAACAATGTGGTTATATTAATATTGTGTCAGTAGAGTCGACATTGATAAGGTGGCTCAATCTATCCTGTCACTGATTTTAGACTTCGCATAATAATTTATGCAATTTGCTGGGTGTTTGAGCACACAACTCATTGCCGTCGGGAGCGCAGCCGTGCACCACCAATTTTGTGCACCAATAAGCCCTGAATCGAACGCCTTGGATCTCTCCGGACATCCACCAATCAGCAATGAACCAGATGGGCTGTTAGTTTTCTATGGTGCTTTAGAGCATCAAAAAATTTACGGATAAACTCATATATTTCTAGCCGCATTCGCATCTACTTGTGGCAGTGTAGTAGTCGAAACTGAACAATGTGATTATAGTAATTTTGTGTCAGTAAAGTCGACGTTGCCAAGGTGGCTCAATGTATTCTGTCACTGATTCTAGAATTCGCATAATTATACAATTTGCTGAGAGTTTGAGCACACAACTCACTGCTCCAATCATGCTATTCATGAACCCTTGGGCACCTCACTGATTTCGACAGGATATTTACAGCTTGATGTGATCGAAAACGCAACTCGTTGCTTCAATTTCGAGGCACCTAACTGTAAGAGCATCGCGCCAACCCTGTCAGTAAAAATATGTAGATTAGCAAATGAACGTAATCGAAGCCAGGCGTCGAAAGATTTGTCAATTCGTTTCAAGTTCTGAACGAATTTTTAGTTCTGAAAAGCCTCTCAAATGCCTCCAAAAACATCCAGCAACTGATACATGCACAAAACAAACGCAAGCTTTTCTCAAAATTTTAGAAATTTCCAAAATTTGTCTGTTTTAGGGACTAAAATATGATCTCCTCCTTGCAATCCAATTATATAATTTAGAGTAACTGTTTTCATTACACGGAATACATAGTAGTGGAATTAACGCGGAATAACATTAACTTCCGATCAAATTAATTTCTAAAATGATTATTCTGGCGTGCTTCTGCATTCCTCCTTCTTCCTTCTGGCAAAGCAAAGCGGTAATAAAGATCCTTGTAAACAGGGGGCACCCGGCAACCTAAACAACTTGAGCGTGCTTCTGCATTCCTCCTTCTTCCTTCTGGCAAAGCATAGCGGTAATAAAGATCCTTGTAAACAGGGGGCACCCGGCAACCTAAACAACTTGATGATGAGGGACGCAAATAAACACGTGCTCGTGCTCCTAAACCTGCGCTGCTACAGGTTAGAATTTCTCTTCACTCCCATTGCTCTGCAACAATTATTTCCGTGTCAGAACATCATTACAACCACACAACAGAAAACTAGCAATGACGGCTAAGGTAAATTACTTTTTATTTTAACATTATTTGAGTCTGAGATTAAGGTCTAAATAACTCTTGTGTTGCCTCGCCCTCCTTTATTTACTTAACTTCGTCAGAATGTTATTTATTGCTTTTGTTATGCATGGCGTCGGTATAGCGCTTAATTGAGAGTTATTTTTTTAATTACGACATGATTTACCTCTCCGCAGCCACGTAAATTTTGAGAAGCTAATAAATGAAAATTGTGTACTATAATGCACAGAATATATCTTATAATTTGGGGCGATAGCTGTGTTTTTTGTTGAAATTATGTAAAAATAAGAACTTTTAGTTCTCTTAGGGTAAATTTTGTGTAAAAATTTTCACCGGAACATTCGTTACCAGTTCGTTGAATTTATTTTTAATTTATATAGTAAGATATAAATGGCTCTAATAAAATGTATGGCCCTAGTAAGGAAAAAAAACAGCAAAAATAATAAAAATGTCCGTCCAATAAAAAAAATTGGACCTTATTTAATACGAACGGAGCCGCTCAGATCAACATTTCCGAAGCTGTAAAGGAATTTAGATTTGAAATTGAGGACAGCGTTGACGGCATTCCTGTCGCTGCCTCATAGAAGCTAGCATCGCTTGTCGCTCTTGATTCTAGATGGATGGACAGAAACAAAGAATCAGGAATCATGAAGAATTTTACTTCTCAATGAATCGTTTCACTAAAATCAAAGAGCAAACTTCAAATAAAGAAAGGTTCCTCCTAACTCCGTTGAGATAATTTAATTTTATTACAAAGTTGACAAAAATTTTTTTACAAAGCTTCTTTGGCAAAGCTACAAGATCAAGTTGATATGAAGTAGCTACTTCTATAATACGTCTGCATTTCTGGAAAAACTACTTAATCTTCGTCCCAGCCATTTACTTCCCGGTTAAAATACTTTTGAAATTTCGTTTAATCTATTCTCAAACACTCAATAAGTAAAAGCTTTTTGATAAGCTTATACTTACATTCTTTTCTTTCGTATTTTACTCATTCATGAAATAAAAAAAAAGCAATACATGTCGCATTAATTAGAGTGTTGAATATTAGGTTGCGGCCGCCTTCATACCGGAAAGAAATGACCTCATCCTAGACCCTCTCACGTGGCCAGTCCTTCGTAGCCCATGAGTTAATTTTCACTCGTTGGTTTGTAGAGTATTATTCTGTGAAAAATTATATAAAATTAATGTTCAGTGTGAGTCATACTGTGTGTCATGCATGCTAACAGAATTAATATTCGCCCTCCTTTATTCCTTGACGCGTTTATTCAGAAAAAAATCTTTTTAGATTTACTTATGGTATTGTGATAAAAAATCTGGCTTCAATTCCTTGTAGGATTTTTTCGACGTTATTTGATACTTCGCTCTGTTTCTTTTGACGCAATCCATCATAATTCAAAGTCTCCTATTCTTGCAAGAAACCGAAAGCCAGCGTATGAAAAATCGAGGGGATTCAGGCCGCGTATCGAGAATCTCAAAGGCTTGTAGTCGGTGAGAATTATAAAAAATGAAAGATGATATATTCCAATCAGAGCGAGGAATATTTTTTACAATGATTCCTCACTAACACCCCATTCCTCATTTGTCACTGTCAGTAATTCGAGCGAGAGAATTAAAGAAAATCGAGAGCATTAGCCGCGTATCCAGAATTTCCGAGGGCAGCACTCGAGATTTCCATAAAAAATTAACTGGGATATATCCCATTTACAGCTTGAAATATTTTTTTTTGACGTTATGATTCTTTACAAGCTCGCCTTTCCCACTATCCCTCATGATTCACAATTTCCGATTTCTTGCGAGAGAGTCAAGAAATCAGAAAAAAATCTAGGGCGTAAGCTGCGTATCGAGAATTTCCGTGGCAGCTCTCGACGAGAATAAAAATAAAATTAGCGGCGAGAGTTTCCAATAAGAGCCGGTAATATTGTTTTTCCGTTTCACGATTCTTCACAAACTGGCATTGAGCACTACTTCCCATTAATCACTGTTAAAGAAAACCGAGAGCGTAATCCGCGTATCGAGAATCTGCGAGGGGCGGCACCGAGCGTCGAGAGTTGAGGCAGCGGCGCAAGTCACGTGACTCGCTCGGCAGAGAGGCTGGCGAGGCAGAGGCAGGCGAGGCTGCAGACTCTGCCAGTCTCAGTCGAGCGATACGAGCGCAGGTGCTCGGTGATGTCGTGGTCACGGGCGCGCGAGTCTCAGTTAAAGTGAAACGAATGAAGAGGTTACAGGTGTAAATAACTGCTGAATTAACGATTAAAGATGCGTTCCGATGTGCTGCCGGGAGAATGTTTAGTCGTGGGTGGTATCATTTAAAGAATGATTCCAGCTATTAATTAAAGTACAAACATAAAGCTATATTCAGTATTTTTATTATTAATAAAAATTTCGAATTTTATATACATAATGTATTGTGCGATTAGTAATGTGGAATAATTAACAATGTTGGAAAATTCCTTGGCAAATTTGTTCAAGGGGGCAAATTTATTACAGATTAGAGCTACTCACAGGTCATCGTCATGCAATATTAGTGTGAAATAACGAAATATTTTGTCTTAGGGCTTTTAGTTTGAAATTGAAAAAATTCTTGTCCATGTTTATCTGCACACGGTAAGTGTTGTGTACAATCTATTCTTACTGCAAGTTTATTTTCAGTCGTGAAATGTTATGAATATTTCTCGCGTTATGAGCTGAGGAAAGTTTATCCTCATTAAATGAGAACATTCATAGTATGAATGGGCAACTAAACGAACAGAATGCTTACAAAAAGCTAAACTTTTGAATTTTTCTTTCGACTCTTTCGAAAGGAAAAATTGAGCTGTTGAATATCATCGCACCAATTTTTAGGCTGCACCATTATCAGAGCTCAAACACTTAAAAACTGTTTTATAATTACCATTATAATTATATAATAAATTTTTAAAACTGTTAGTTTTTATAATTATTATAATATCATTAACTATTTATTATTGGCTAAATTCTTTGTCGAGTGAATAAAATCTGAGTTTACTATCACAATTATACAGTCTAATATATTTATTGATTTAAATTTTCAGTGCTGAAACATTCTTCAGATGAGGTTTGTTGATCGAAATGCGGGTTTGAGGGAGTAATTTTAATGTATTAACGACGCTTTGAATGAAACGACAACATTCATTTTCAAGAAATAGAAAGCATTGAATATTAGAATTTTGTTGGAAATAAGTACACGATATAAGTAAATAGGAAACAACACAAAAATTTTGAACCAGAAAATAACTATGAAAGGATCTCTAAATTCAGAAAATTCGGTAGTTCGTTAAATCTTCCCTGAAAGTTCCTTAAACCTGCGCGATCAACCAACGTCATCTGAAGAATTGTTTGTCCCAAAAAATCTAAATTAACGAATTCTCTGGCCATTAATAATACTTGTTTGGCAAAGCTAATTCTGCCATCTGATACTATTATAATATACTCATAGACTAATTGTTTTATATTTATATACATATGAATATTTTCTGTCAGCCAACTGAATAGTTTGAATTAAGTGTTAAGGAAAATCAAAATCATCTTCGAAAAATTTACAGGAAGTGCCGAGCTCTTTTTTTTGGCATTAGGGCTGCAAATATTTTGTGAAGTAAGAGATTGACATTACTTTCATCACATCATTCACTTACCATCACGTCGCCGCCCTGTCTTACAGCCTCATCAATTCTTAAGTTGGAGCCCTATCTTACAGCCTCAGCAAGTCTTGAATCGGAAATGTTGCAAGTCTTAAGTTGCCGCCCTGTCTTACAGCCTCAGCAAGTCTTGAATCGGAAATGTTGCAAGTCTTAAGTTGCCGCCCTGTCTTACAGCCTCAGCAAGTCTTGAATCGGAAATGTTGCAAGTCTTAAGTTGCCGCCCTGTCTTACAGCCTCAGCAAGTCTTGAATCGGAAATGTTGCAAGTCTTAAGTTGCCGCCCTGTCTTACAGCCTCAGCAAGTCTTGAATCGCCGCCCTGTCTTACAGCCTCATCTAGTCTTGCGTCGCTTCCCTGTCTTACAGCCTCAAAAGGCTTGAGTCGCCGCCCTGTCTTACAGCCTCATCACGTCATGAGATGCCTACTCCGTCTTACAGCCTCATCAAGTCTTAAGTCGCTTTAATCTCACCAACTCCACTGAGTTCTCTCGTAATCCTGGACACTTATTACACTAATCGTGGCATTCATGCTGTCATTTTTATAATGCGTTGGTTAAGCAGGTGCCGCCATTCCTATGCATGAGGCTTCAGGCTGGACGCACTGCGTCGGTTACGTGCAGTTTAATTCATTTTTTTCGGTCATATTTTTGGAATTCCATTTCAAAGCTTGTTCTGAATTCCAACCTCGTGTGTAGCCCCAAGAGAGCCGCGAAAATTGCCTCGGAATTAAAGTTGAAATCAGTATTTTTTTGCTCTCCTAAATAAACATGATTCACGTTCTTCAAAATTATTTTTTGGCTGGTCGCACATATTCAATGAGAGAATTGAGTGGATTAAGTCGTCATTTGTTCCTGGAATGTGTCGGTTTTGCGTGAGTGCTGGGAAAACTTAAATTTATTTGATATATTCAATATGACCTTAACGAACGCTAATGACATTATCTTGCAGTGAACTTATTTGCTGAAGAATTATCAAAAATATTTTATATATGTGACAGGCTAACATTTGAGGCTAAATTTTGTATTAGAACATGATTACAGTTTCAATTTAAAAAAACTTGTGTAATTAACAGGAAAATGAAATACATAAAATAGTAATTAATAATAGAACTTCAAATCTCCAAATTTTTTTAATACTTCTGAAAAATAAGTTACTAGTAGAAAATGTTAACAGCAACGATGCAGTTTGAATTTTCTGTTGTGCATCGCGATGTTTTATGCTTTTAAAAGCAAAGATAATAGTGATAAATTTCAGAATTCATTTGTTACGAGAAAGCGGTTCGGGGTTTTATTCAAAAGTTTTTTCATATAAAACGAAAGTGAATTCTGGACTTTCATTTTCAGTTTCAAGTTCCATCCCGCGGCCTCATAAACAAATATTTATTTAGCCTTTCGTGCAACTGGAAAATGGGCGAACACTGGTGAATTCGGCACGCATGCAGCCTCGGTTTGTCTTCCCTGGTATCGAAGTATCGGGGATCTGTCGAACTTGGAAGACCGAACGTGCGAGCCATCGCACCTCACATGTCATGTGATGGACAGTGCGGGCCATCGCACCTCACATGTCATGACGACGAATGTGTAGGCTATTACACCTCTTATGTCGTCTCGTAAGTATCATGGATGACAAGATACGGCGATATGGTGTCTTCGAAGGTCAGGAGCACGAGTTATATCCGCTTTAATAGTTTTTTTGCGCATTTATATTTTATCTTCCTATTGGCAATTGAAACCGTTAGTCGTTGCATTATATCCGAATTGAAATAGAGTAGAAAATAAGGATAAATTCATGATTAGATAATTAAAATGCGTTTTATTCGGCATTGAACTCGGTAACGTTGAGAGCGCAGAATATAGATTACAATTTAATTTTATTGTTAATACTTAGCTTTATTCATTGAATACCCCTCGAACAAATTACTTATTAAATTTATCTATACGTCTCCTCCTCCTACTCTTTGGAAAACTCTCTCTCATTTTTACCAAATCTGTCTAACACCCCCGAAATTACATTCGACCTCTCTCAATCTTTGCTATTAAGCTATAAATGCTTGGAAACTTGTTTATGAATCAAGCTGATTCACAATTAAATCTCCGGCTTAAGTTATAATAATGCATTATCTTACTTCGATCATTTCTATCTGTTTTGAACAACGTTCCGCTAATTATACTATATTCCTGTCAAACAAATGTGCAGTAACTTTCAGAAATCTGCTGACTCATTATACATGACTAATTGAAAATATTTCAATCTCTAGTAAATGGAGAGCCCGTCAGACAGTGATATATTTTCTTTGCAGTTAATTTCTTGCCCAACCAAAGTTCATAGAAGTTATTAAACTCACCGAGAAATCGTTCCTGAACTGTCTGGACAGCACTGACAAAAAGGCAAATATAATTTCGCAGTGGTCTGTGCTTCGCGTAACTGAAAAGCCAATAACACGGCGCTGTGGTCAGTGCTTCGCGTAACTGAAAAGCCAATAACACGGCGCTGTGGTCTATTTTGTTGGGTAAGATTCGGGGTAAATGATTGTGGTAACCTATGATTTAAGCTGTTTATGAAAAGTGTTACGGTAGGCCTATTGTCTATACTACTCCTAGTAAATGGACAGGCCGTCAGACAGTGAAATATATTCCTTGCAGTTAATTTTCTTGCCCAACCAAAGTTCAAAGAAGTTATTAAACTCGCAGAGAAATCGAGCCTGAACTGCCTGGACAGCACTGACAAAAAGGCGTATATAATTTCGCTGTGGTCCGTGCTTCGTGTAACTGAAAGGCCAATATCACGGCGCTGTGGTCCGTGCTTCGTGTAACTGAAAGGCCAATATCACGGCGCTGTGGTCCTGTCTCTTATACACATCTAGATGTGTATAAGAGACAGGGTCTGTGCTTCGCGTAACTGAAAGGCTAATAACACGGCGCTGTGGTCCGTGCTTCGCGTAACTGAAAAACCAATAACACGGCGCTGTGGTTCGTGCTTCGCGTAACTGAAAAGGCCAATAACACGGCGCTGTGGTCCGTGCTTCGTGTAACTGAAAAACCAATAACACGGCGCTGTGGTCCGTGCTTCGTGTAACTGAAAAACCGATAACTCTTAGTAAGTAAGTTTTCTCCGAGCTAATATCATCTTGCTATTGTCCTGGCCTCACGTAACTGAAAGGCCATGCTGGGTGCGAATCTTAAGACGATTCAACTCAGTTGTTGGGAAATGTTGAATAAGCAAACATTTTTTGCCACACTGAAACTTTTCAGAGCTCACGAAAAAAGCTCAAGTCGAATGAGCTTTATATTATGAGTTATGATGACTACGCGATAAAATATTTGATGGAGAAAATTTTCAGTTGAAAATATTCAATTTGAATTGAGGTCATTTGTTAAAAATGTCTGATTTTTCCGCAAATTTTTCCTCGAAGTATAATGATTCTTGCGCTAGAATAATGATTTGATTTGAAAGTGCTGTACTGGCAGGAAATTTACCAAGTTTCCACTTTGAGTACGATAAGTACATGTACGATAACAAAGAGTAACATACTGTACGTCTGCAAACAACAAATGTTCTTGCTTTGATATTCCCTTTGTGTTTTCAATTTGTCCAGACGAAAAATCTTTTCGAGCTCGAGATTGGGAGAAAATTTATTGCGATGAAATCAGAGTGAAGAATGCGGCCGTCATGGCGGGGAATCTTGGATCTACTTTGTTGGCGCTCACATCTTCTATTCGGTGAGTGATCGCAAGCGCCTTTTTGAAATGAAATTAGCGTATTCCGTGAAGATTCTTTCGTTGGATTTCCCCCTTTCAGGTGCAGCAATCGAATTCAATTGACACAACGCAATTGCTTACTGCCATTTTTTTCTGAAAATTTGAATTTTCGTCTTTAAATTTTCTCTGCGTTATGGAATTCTGAATGATCATTTTAAATCATTTTTGATCGCTCGGCAATTAGACAGGCGAACATGCTTTAAGATTAATTATTCATACATTTACTCATGGATACACAACACTTGAAGCTTAGTGCTCAAGTCTAGTCGTTAAGCTTACAATGACACTTTATTAGACGACTCGCGTGTCACCATCACTTTCTTGTAACGCTTGCCTGCAGTTCGCCCACATGTTATACGAAGACGTTTTAGGCAGCAAGCGCTTCCAAGTTTTGTTTGAAGACAGGCTTAGACTTCATCCCCAAGCCACTCTGAGCAGAATATTGGGAAATGGATGGATGGCTTTGAAAGGATTTATTTCAAGATTTTGCTTGAGCGATAATGTGGGGAAGTTGCAGCCTACTCACATTACGGCTCGTCAGCCAACACATTCATCAACTTCCGTCTTTGTCAGCCAGCACATTCGTACATTGACAGGCTCTGATTATTTGAAGCTTCTATCAGTCTTTTACATTATTATGCAATATGACATCATCAGAATTCGGCTTGCGGAACTGAATGTAATTTAAGAGCTAATTTTTCTCACGCTTTTATAACTATTCTATAACATCTAAACCAAGTACGCTGGTTTATATAAAAAAAAATAAAAATTGAATCATTGTAACAATTTTTTTCGGGGAATTACTGAAGAACTTACATTAGTGTAACTTATCAATATAGGAAATAATGACCTAGAAGGAAGTAATTGAGCCAATAAATTACTGCATCTTCGGGTTTGCCGAAAGAAATTACAATGAATGAAAAAATAGGATAAAAACGGTATTGTTATTTGTGAATATCGTATTATATTTGGGGAATCGCATGTCTGGTCTCGTTGGTAAATTTTGAATTCTCACCGATATCGAATAATTTTTTCATGCTTTTTCTTATCCAAGAATGGATAGAACAAATTCTGGTCATAACTAGTTCTTATAAACAGAACTGCTCTTCGGACTCGAACTTATTCTGTTCCATACAAATTTCGAATAATTCTTTTTTCTCGATTTTTTTATTCTGAACTCGGTTGGAAATAGTGAATATCGCGTGTCAGAGCGGAATTTGTACTATTTCCAGCTTAGCCCTCTGTCTACGGATGTCCTAACAGTTTTCAGTGCCCTTCCTACTGAAAGGATTGTAAACCTGAGTACCGGTCAGTAATCATCGATTTACCTTGAACTTCATTTGTTTTTCGTTATTCCAAGGTTTCAGTGATTCGAACTACAAGCCTAAAATTACCCTGGGCCCCATTCCATTCCTTGTAAAATTAGTATTCCTTTCCAAGCCCGACTTCAGTAGTTTTCTGAGACCGCATTTCAGTGTACATCTCCCTCGCCAGTTTAAACCCTCGCTCATTTAAATTAAAAATTGCTAATATAAGCCCTCGTCAGCTCAAATCCTCACCATTATAAGCCCTTGTCAGTTTAAATCTTGGCCATTATAAGCCCTGGTCAGCTTAAACTCTTCCCAGTTAAAACCCTTGCCAGTTTATAGTCCCTCGCCTATTTAGTTTCTCGTCTGTTTCAACCCTCCCATGCTTAATTCTTCGCTAATTTAAACCCACTCCAGTGTAAACTTTTGCCAGTTTAACCCTTCACCAGTGTAAACCCTCACCAGTGTAAACCCACGCTAGTTTAACCCCTCGTCAGACCCTCGGCAGACTCACCGTAGCGTGAGGGCTTCCTTCGCTGTAAGTAATAAAGCGTGAAATCGGCCCGCTGAGCCCGCGTTCTTATGGATATAAAAACCCGATTCAATTTCGTAGAGTCGTTTTTGGAGACAACACAGCAATTGTTAGCTTAGGACAACACAGAGCTGTCTCTACGCTTAGTCTTTGGAAGAACATACATATAATTCTTGTGTGCCATGTTATTACTTGCTGGTCATTGGACGTTGATAAAAACTTCAATGGATTGTATATGATTGAATCTTACATTAGATTTAGGGTATGACAATTAAATAAATAATATTAATAGCACTAAAACATAAAATTATTATTATTGCAGTTTCACTATATATTGACTCTGACTATATTTCTTAAAATTTTGTAACGCCTATAATATATTTCTTAAGATTCTATTATTCTACTCGTTGAGGAGGCGTTTTAATTGCGACTATTCTCGAGGATTATTCCGCAATGAAGAATGCAGTATTCGCAGTAAAGTATTCCAAGTATTTAAAATCTAACCTGTAAGTCATGCGAGAGATTTATGGTTCAGTTCATGTGTCAAGATTGCGGCCGGTGTAGGCGTTGCTAAGCTCATCATTCTTATTTTTTATTAGCGGCCGACGGGACGCGGATGGATTGCTGTAATAAAAGCATCCGTAAATTTGTCGTTGGCCTCAAAATGTAGCCCAGTGGTCTAAACATTACGCCTTTTTAGGCCCTAATACCCCCAGGCAAAGTAGGTGTTCGTTGACATAATGTACTGAGAAATAATTTTTTCACGCTAAGTGTTGTCATCAGCTGGATTGTTTTCGTTATTACAATGGTTATGCATTATTTTGTTATTATTGCGCATTGTTTCGTTATTACAATATAATGAATAAAGACTCATTTTGTTATGACGCTGCTCTTGAAAAATCTTTTCACATTTGTGTTTGCCACCCACTAAATAGAGGATTTTTTTTGCGACTTTACACTAAACTGACTTCTCTTTGTAGTGACGTTGCATTGAATAAAAGCTTGGTTTTGTTGTGACCTTCACTCAACAATGTTTTTTTTTTCAACATTACATTCACAAGAAAACAGACAAATGAATTTCATTTCTCAATAGCTTATTGAATAGGAGTATTCAATTTATTCGCCAATAATTATTTTCAAATGAAGCGCAATGCGACAGCATTCTGTTTATGAAAAGATTAGGAAAAAATTCAGCATAAATTAACCAATTTATTGCGACTGAAAAAAATTCCAAAATTCCAAAATTCCAAAATTCCAAAATTCCAATTCCAGTCCAAAAATCGTACAATTTATTACAAAGTTTTAAAACGGATACCCTAGCAATAATAAAACATTTATAACACGAACAAAGTTCATTAAAAAATCATAAATCATCACGAAAGACGATTTTCAAGCATAAAAAAACTTGGATACTACTAATGCGCATGGAAATTCACCATACATCATCTAATGTAAGGTCGCTATCGTCGAGCCTGTCCGGGACTCGTGCTGCCTCGCTCCAAAGAAACCTGACTCTGTTCGTCCAGCCAAAAAAAAATACTGGAAACCATCCAGTTCTTTTATATGTTATCTCAGCTGCTGAGCTTCGTGAGAGCTCTCTGCTGCTTTTGACTTCCATGGTTGCTAATATAATGAATTTATTCAGCAGCGCCGTTCCTTTAACATAAATAACATTAACGATTTCACGCCGACATCGTGAGTGTCAGTATTTTTTCATTTAACATCGAAAAGCAGTTTTTGGTTTGGCAAGCGATGAGCGAAATCCGATAGAAAGGTCGTTCACAAAATCTGAAAAACTTGTTAGTGCTGAAATTCGATGCCAATGAAGCCGCGGCTTAGTGCCAATTTATCTTAATGACCGCCATGGCGTTCAAAAAGCGACCAGACTGCGGCATCAGAGTGTCTTTGAAAAAGATAATATTTAAAATATAATTATTATATTTCATTAAATTACAGAATATCTTTATTCATGACCGAGATTTGGTGCTTAATCATCATTCTATTTCATCAACATTGACATGTTCAAATCTCGGTGTATAAATGTAAAAAATTCAAGAGTTCACAAAAAATCGAATTATGGCTTCTTTGCCCACACTGTTACAAAGCCTCACTTCTTTCATTATATTTGAGTTAAAATACATGACTATTTTATCCTTGTACTTACTGCTTCACTACGCCGATAAAATCACTTTCAAAGTAACTATGGTTATTCACGGATCATGAAATTCTGGAATTGCGACTGCTGAGGATTGAATATTATATATTGAGTGAATAGTTTACTTATGGTGTATATGAGAAACCGAGGTGTATTTTTATGGTGTAGCTATACGGTTCATAATTTTTAAATTGTTTTTTAAATAACTTAGATCGAAAAAATATTTACACAATAGACGATTATATTTCTGCCTAAAAATAAATGTGCTCTTGAAATAATACATTATTAAGTCCAATTACTCATATTTGTTAATAGATAATGATATGTAACTAGAATTTTTTACCTGCACTACTCTTAACTTGTTCCGTACGCATTAATGGTAGAAATCATAATTACATAATTATAGTACGTGTAAAACTTTTAATTTTCAGAGTAAACCTTTTTTGAAGTTGAGCAACATTATAGTTTTTTTTAGCAAATACAAAAATTTTTGTGTATCCTTAGGGCCTCTGAAGACCCAGTGCACTCAGCGTGCTGAGAGCACATTTAGAAAAAAAATGAATGGTTCACATTGTCCCAATCATGACTCACTTTCTGTGCATATCGCTGATACACGCCTATGGTCGGGTAAAATTTGGTAAGGATTACCCACAAAAGGGAAAAGAGTACACTGATATTTGGACAATGTGTCACTCATGTCTCCTAGTGCTGCTTGTCTCTGGTCAATTTACAGCGTAGGAAGGCAAGGCGCAGGTTGTTGACCGCATCGATTCTTCCAGGAAGCTGAAGGCGCAATTTTTCGATCCCAAGCACCAAAAACTCGCGAATGAGAAGTCCGCGCTATGATGGCGTTAGTATGATAGTTTATGGCACTATTATGACACTATTATGGCATTGTTATGGCGCTACCATAACACTACTATGGCACTGTTATGCTACTCATGCGGCACTATATGGAACTGATGTAACACCATTATGGCACCGTTATGGCAACATTTCAGATCTATTATCGGACTCTCCGGACACTTGTGACACAACTACGACAATATCAACACCATAATAGCATCATATAACGGAACTATTATAGTCCCATTATAGCAATATGGCAGCATAATGACACGACTCCTACTATACCTCCTACTATACGTAAAACTGCTTAAGCTCTAGACGTCTAGTTTGTGACCGGACTAATACTATTCAAAACAGTTTACGTTTTGCCAGCCTTCCTGTTATTTTTATCTATTTGTGTCATCTTTTATGTCTTGACTAGAGTATTTAATTGAAGTTTAGTCGACGGCTTCATAACCGTTGCCCTTGATATTCGTATATGAAGGTTGCGTAATCAGAGTAATTTTCTCTAGACAAAAGGCTAAAGAAGCGAATGAAGGGTTCACTGGAAGGTTAAAGATACAAACAATTGTTAACTAAGAGGTTAAATAGGCGAACAAAGGGTTCACTAGAAGGTCAAAGATGTAAACCAATTGTTTACTAACAGGTTAAAGATGCAAACCATTGTTTACTAAGAGGTTAAAGAGGCGAACAAAGGGTTCACTGGAAGGTTAAAAATGCAAACAATTGTTTACTAAGAGATTAAAGAAGCGAACAAAGGGTTCACTGGAAGGTTAAAGATGCAAGCAATTGTTTACTAAGAGATTAAAGAAGCGAATAAAGGGTTCACTAGAAGGTTAAAGATGTAAACCAATTGTTTACTAAGAGGTTAAAGAAGCGAACTAAGGGTTCACTAGAAGGTTAAAGATGCAAACCAATTGTTTACTAAGAGGTTAAAGAAGCGAACAAAGGGTTCACTAGAAGGTTAAAGATGCAAACCAATTGTTTACTAAGAGATTAAAGAGGCAAACAAAGGTTTATTAAAGGGTTAAAGAGGCAAAAAATAAAAAGTTTACTAAAGGATGAAAAAGGTAAACTAACGGTATACTAGAAGGTTAAAGTGGCGAACTAGCGGTATACTAATCTTTACAGAGGTGAATAAATGATTGATTGAAGGGTTAAAGAGGCGAACAAATGGTTTACTACAGGGTTAAAGAGGCGAACAGATGGTTTACGAAAGAGCTCTACACGTCTTGGAGCAAATACTAAAATTATTGTAAGGCCGCGGTAGTGCGTGTGTCCTTAAGGCCGCGGTGGCGAACAAATGGTTTAATAAAGGCTAAAAAAGGCGAGCCTACAGTTTACTAAAGCCAGTTTAGCTGGCGATTGCTTGCATGGGTAAAATTAAATAAGTTCTGAAACTTCGTTACGTTTAGGCACTTGACTATCCAACAGTCTAGACGACAAACGTCAAACGCCCGGAAGGGGGGCGTCCTTCCACTATCCGCGTCACCCAGCGTCAAAAACTCGGAAACTTCCTTAGCCTCGGATGCAGTATTTGCTGTAAATAATAACTTCATACATGCGAAGCACACTTAAAAATCAATCAATCAATATAGTGAAGCAAATAACCATTTTTCCGATCCTCGGTGACACGGTGACATTTTTTTGCTACAGAGCCGCTCGCCTGTTCATGAGAGAACTGCTTCGCGATTTGGCTTCAGCCTGCAACTGTACAAGAGGTGCCAGCTCCACAATCTAAATTCTAAAAGTTGTCAGCAAGTCTCGTTCCAGGTTCAGCAGCAGAGGGAGTAGCCAGATCGTCTGAGGAGCGTCAATGATCAATCTCCATTCCTAGGATTTGAAGAAATTTGTCGGGAACTATTCTTGTGCTAATATTGATTAGGCTAGAGTTTTATAGCTAAGCGATTCGTACGTGAACGAGTGTACCTCGCTTTTCCTAGGTACCGAAAATTTCTTCTTTTTTTTTATATTCAATTAATTCCCGATCATCCCCCAATTATTGTACCGAAAAATTGGTGAATTAGACTGTTTCGATTATTATTTATTTCTTTATTTACTTAAATTCGGTAAACACAGACACACATCGTATCGGTGGCGTAATCGCGGGTTCTCGTGGTCGAACACAGAACGAAAAAGTCACACGCGAGTGACGAAAGACGTTTTTTATGAAGGCTTCCGACGTCTGAGAATTCCAGCGGAGTAAACAGCTCCATGATAACCTGGAAGCCACTTCGAACTTACCTGTTACAGCTTCAATAATGAAACGACTCTTCGCGCGACCAGAGAACACCTCTCTCTTGAATTTTTGAAGCCACTTCTTGTCAAAGTTGTTCTGAAGAATGGACCATCAGAATAATAAGTAGGGATCTGACAGAGTGATAGGTTGGCACCTTGGTTGTCAACGACTTATTGACAGAAAAAGGATTTTTGAGGTAATTTTCCTGAACTCGTTTGAGTTAGTTCTTAGCTCTGAATTTCTATCGCATAAAATGCTTTGCCATTAAATAACAGCCTAATGCAGTATCAGTTAATACTATCAAATTTAGGATTAATAAAAACTTTTGTTATTACGGGGATTTCAATGCTATACAAAATACTCCTCCGGTTAACTGTTTTAATGTGATAACGCGACGAAAGCTTTAATATTATTACCTTTACTGCTGTGACAAATACGTTATTTGGATACTAGTTTATTCGTTGATGATAATTCTACTATTTGTTATTTAATTTTTTCTCTAATTTTTGAATGTGTAACTGTTATATGCTCAACCATTAAATATTCGACTATTAGGTGTTAGACTGTTAGATGTTGGACCATTAATTTCATACAATGCCAATCCACGGGAGTTAGATTCCTCGGCAGTCCAATTAGTCCCAGTAATTGAGTCTAGGGCGCAGGCGTATCCAAAGAAGCTTCAGTGGCATGTATACGGGCAGCTGCGAAAAATATGAAAGCAGCTGTATATTTAGGTTTAGAGACCGTTATCTAGGTAAGTGTGTGGCAGGCTGTGTAGGATATCGTGTGTGGCAGGCTGTGTAGGTTGCTGTGTGTGTGGCAGGCTGTGTAGGTTGCTGTGTGTGTGGCAGACTGTGTAGGATGCTGTGTGTGTGGCAGGCTGTATGTGAATCTGTGTGTGTGTGGCAGGCTGTATGCGAATCCTGTATGTGTGACAGGCTGTGTAGGATGTTGTGTGTGTGGCAGGCTGTGTAAGATGCTGTGTGTGGCAGGCTGTGTAGGATGCTAGGCTTTCACTGAACTGCCTAAGTAAGAGTCAGGATCAACTAGTTTTTTCTGAATAAAAAAATGAAACGATTTTTCTGAGGAATTAAAACTCCAAACTCAACTTTCAACAATTAATTCAATACATTTTATTTATTACTCGTGATTGAACGAGATTTTAATCATTTTTTGCAATGACCTATTTAGGGAAGAGCTGTTGAAGTAAAGCTAGCAAAAATTATGATTGAAAACGAATTGAAATCGTTAAAAAAACTTGCCATCCCGAATGAACGTAGACCAGTAAAGGCCTACACTAGAGGCCTATCATAATGTCAGAATGCATAATATTTCTCATAAATGCTGATACCGAACGTCACATTGTCCAAGGAATGCAGCTGTGTCCTCATATGGCAGGTGCTCTTTATCTTCTGCCGCTTGTTTGAAAAATTTATACACCCTTTATGGTAAGGAATTTTTCCATAATGAATTTCTCCCGCTTCCATAAGCTAGCCTAGCCTGCGATTTTTAGGGTTAATATTTTTTAAATATTAAATTGCTTCATTAGGGCTTTCAGAACTTATCATTATCACATTATTTACTTGAAAATTGAAAATGATGGGAAATGCAAGCAAATTGAAATACCATACGAACTCAAACAACAATTTCTAATGATCTTATTTTATTTCTGAAAGAATTTTAGTGCATAGAAGTCTCGAGTAACTTCATTAAAAAAAACACACTTAGACAGAGAAATTGTATAATTTAGTTACTGAGAAGTGACCATATTGCTGAAAAATATCCTGGACCTGCTCTATGTACGATTAAATTTGTTTACAACTTCGATGTGCAATTGCCGAGGTGTGTCTAAATGGTATTTGTCTCAATTTCTAGATTAATTCAAATGCTGGCGTAAACGCATTCAACGGTTTCAACAAAATAAAACATTATTTTGTGCTACAGCAAATGGAGTTAATAGCCCCAAAGAATTTGTTCTTGTTTTTGATCTGCTCTGAAGCAGAGAACTTCCCGGTTCTCAGCACAGTCATCAGTTTAATGGCTCTTGTATACAGCGAGCGGGTTTTTCCATCCACAGGCGTCGCGGCATTAAGCTCCTTCATTACTTTACCCGTTCACCTAAACCACTTTAGAGTTTCAACTGCTCATGAATCTAAATTACAGTAAAATAATTTTAACATGAATGCGTTGGGCTGACAAATGTACCTTCATCGAAACTCAAAATTATAGTTCATTGTTGCTGGAAAAAAGAGGTGAAGGTTTCTATTGTACCATTAAATTCGTCTTTGCATTGCGCGGACTGCAGGATTTTAGATGCCTGTATAATGATGGCTATCGTGTTGGGAAACGCACTTCATTACATGCCTACAAACGATTGAACATAAGAATAACGGCACAGGAATTTAGTTGCCATTGTTTGGAAACACTGTATTTCGGATACTGTAAAGTGAATGCAGTGTATTGGATTGTATATAGTGGATAATACTTATAGATTTTGCATACTGAATACTCTGTAGTGGATGCTGCTGATGCTTAGACGTGACTGCTTAGTGTATACTGCATAGTGGATACTGCATATTAATCTTTTTCACATGTCAATCCTTAGTATACGTTTCAGACGTAGCATTTCCATGCCACGTTGCTTATTGGATACAGAGTTGAGGAGACAGCATAGTGCACATTTAATAGCAGTTACTGGATATTAGATACTTTATGAACGATAAGGTGAAGTGTACGCTCCATATTAGAATAAGACCTTAGGTTATGTATCCTTTATTAATGGCGTTTTTATTTCGTACCCGTTTGTAACATTACTTTAAATCTAAAAGTTTTAGTAGCATCCTAATTTATCATACTTTAAATGATGGAACTAATTGAAAAGAACTCGATTGCCCTGCACCTATAAGTAGTAAAGAAATCTTTAAGTAATATACTTCTGGTGTTATTTAATCCAGCTTTTTTGTCCTATAGCCTCATAGTTAAGTGCCGCTCATGCCACAAGATTGCGGTGCTCTCATTACCGCTAATGCGGCGAAAACTCATTCATTCGGCGACGTCTTGTCAAATAACTTCTATTGCTAAGTGCCATTCATACCAAGAAATTGTGCCGCATGTATTCATACTCGTATTTTAAGGGACCGTTCATACGACAATATTGCGGTGGGTTGTGATGCTGCTGCAGCAATGGGGCGGTTATTGGTCGGAACGATGTCGGTGCAATCGATGCGGTGGCCCGCATGTGCCATGGCGTCCATGTCTCTCATCAAATTCTCTCCGTTCTTAATACAAAATGTTTAGTGAGAAGCCAAACTTATTGAAGAATACTTCACTCACCCAAGTGATAAATAGAATCCAAGTTAAATAGAATGAAAATAAATATATGATATTAATATTGTACTTTTTTCTCATGTGCGATGATATTTTGAAGAGAATATGACAACAAACGTTGTTACTAATCGTTGTTGCTTACGGAAACATGCTTCCAAATCTTCACATGTAAAACAAATAACAAATTTTGGAGGCTCTATTGACGTTTCGTCTTTGATCATCCATTGGCAGATTCTTTCCTATTCAGAAAACATAACATGCGACAGATCATCAAAATTTACTCATCATTTCTGTTTGACTCATGAACAACATATTCTCTTTGATTTTCCTAACAGTTCTCGCGAATGGTTATTAATTTCCAAAGCGGAAGGTAAGATTCAAATGAAGAATCGAAGGACCAACGGTAATCAGTAAGCTATGCATGCATTTCCTCCGCTAACTTGCCCTAATTTCCTCGTGTTTTTAGCCATGCATGACTGTCAGCTGTGTTGTTCGCTATCAGACTCCGGTCTTTAGGCACGATGTCTCTAATGGCAGCTCTCCAGTGGGCCATATAAGCTCATAAAATAGATTCATTGTTTCCGCAAACACTAACTTTCATGGGCAACTTGGTGGCCGAGAGTTTACTGAGGTTTGACTGCTGCGAGTCAACATAGCGCGACCCAAAAGACTTTGGAGAAGCCGCGCGGCCACAGCAATGAACTCTGCAACTGTTGACTAATTATTGGTAATGAGTTAACTGTTGACTAATTATTGAGCAACTGTTGATTAATTATTAAGCAACTGTTGACTAATTATTGAGCAACTGTTGATTAATTTTTGAGCAACTGTTGACAAATTATTGAGTAACTGTTGCCTAATTATTGATAATGAGTTAACTGTTGACTAATTATTGAGCAACTGTTGATTAATTATTGAGCAACTTTTGACTAATTATTGAGCAACTGTTGATTAATTATTGAGCAACTGTTGACTAATTATTGAGCACTTGTTGACTAATTATTGAGTAACCGTTGACTAATTATTGATAATGAGTTAAATAAATGATTATTTGAGACTTACCTCAATTAAAACAAACAGTGCATACTGCACACTTTCTCTTCACAGGCTGAAGTCTAACTATGAGAATTGTCATAAAACAGCCTCTAAAATAGCTGCACTGCGTACCGCGAACAATCTATTATGAGGTCAAAACCTCGAAAATGTACTTCTTATGTTTTATATTCTTATCTTGTGAAATTGAATTACTAAAAATTGTATGTTTTGAAGCAGTGTTCATGAATAGAGGTATTTTCCTAAATGAAGAATTCATACCAGTTTACTTTTTTTCCGTTTTTTTTTTAATCAAAGATAATATTCCTTCCATGAATCTACTTTGGTGTAAATCAATCATCCAAAGTCCTTTAATACGAGTTTGTCTCTCTTTACCTCCTTTGCACGTGAACAGGAACAATATTTAACTTATCTAATGTGCGCATCCTTTGACTTGCAAACGGAAAAATAATTCGCCAGTGACTTCATTCTGTCTCCTCTAATCGAATTCTGACGCTAAAAGTGGAATCTTGATTTGGTCAGCAGTGTGACGTAAAGTTGTTTTGTGAGTACAGAGCTCAGATCGCTTCGAACTTTCAACTTTAAAAGGATTCGAACCTGAGCCAGAGGCCGAGGTTGTATGTATTGCAGCAGGAACTTTCTCTGCATCACTTACTCAAGTTACTGTAAAGTTTATATTAACTTAGCTTCGCGCGGTGAGAATTTGTGATAGTGAGTGGAACTCGTTCTGCAAATGAAGCAGTGACATGACATGAATATTTTTGCTGGAAAAGACACAAATAAAAATTGCCAATGATATCGTTAGAACTGTCGGTTTCTGCAGTAATTAAAAAAAAAATTTGCAGTAATTAAAAAAAACAATAATAATGGCTTTTAGTCAAACGAATCCACGAATTAATTGTACTGTATCTCGTTATGATATTTTTTCTCCAACTGATTAGTTCATTTGCTTCTACTCGTGTGTGTGAAAGCGTATGATAAATCTAGCATTGTAGGTTTTTCTGCAAAATTCATAATGCAAAAGAGAAACAGGAATGCCTTGAGCAAGGAGTAAACGTTAAGAGCAACTTCCTGAATTTTCATTACAAAAATATATTATCTACACGGATTTCGACTCTCAATAGATCATTAACAACAACCATTTCGCCGATTAAATTGACTAGAATGTTGCACAAAAACAGTTTGGCTAACGAGTATTTAGCTTCATTCAAAATTTTTCGAATATCTCGACAGAGTTTCCATTAATTTTTAAAGATAACATTACCTAAATACAACTTTAATTAAAGGCCTTAAGGCCATCTAAGGAAGAAAGTTTACAAATTAAAGCTCCGCTGAAGCATTCTTCACACCCTCGACTACCATATATTGTGCTGCCTCTACCCAAGCTCTTCTTTAAAATCCTAATTGCACAATTAAAATCTTAATTGTAATTAATCACATTAAGATTACTTAGGATTACTTCTAAAGCCTCACATGTGGTTAATATTTTGAGACGAAAAACTGTATAGAACACACTAATAGCTACACTTTTAACTCGAGTTCATTTAGAAGTTGTTTATTGGTTGTTCATTGGTGTAGTTTTATCTTCTAAGGCCTAGGGGAGGATTATTATTTGATTGTTACTTGGGCACGATGTGTGGAATAATACTCAAGGTTGACATTCATTTGTTTTAGTTTCGACGGTACTCTTCCACCCGGTTCACTCAGAAAATGATTGGTCCATTGTCCAAATAGTGACGCACATGTTACCCACAGCATGTGAAGATAGCGGACGCAGCAATGATGAGCCGTAGTGTGTCACCGATTGTGACTCGGTGTCACCGAAAAAGTGATTGTGACTCACACAATCGCATGAAATACATCGCATTTTGGACAAAGTTTCACGTATTTCTCTTTATCAACTTTGTTTTTCCACCCTGGGTGGCTTACTTGCGTGCTCGGCGTGGGTCATTCGGCCTGATTCGTACCGCCCATCGAGAGCAACGCAATGTCGTTAAGAGTACCGCGTATTGCCTTACCGAACACGACAACTTGCAGAGCTCTTGATGTGCCTGCCTAATCCTGACTTTATTATTTGATTAATTAAGGTTTTGACATGGTGATGTCAAAGGAAGGATAGAAAATTATTATTTAACCTCATAGAGAGCGTTATTTGATTTTTTATTATCGGAAAATAAAATAAAATTAGAGTATAAATTTTACTTATTTTGATAAATTAGTTCAGAAAGAATCAACTCATGTGCTTGTTGGTGCAATGTCGCCTTGCATTGACTGATGCTGATAAAGGAATGAAATAAAATGTTTTGTATGTCCCTTTAATTAATATAGAATAATTTGATTGCGCAGGAAAACCGCAATATGAGTCATCATCGATAAACTATTAGCTAATAACTTTCTAGAGTACTACGAGCGACAGCCACTCCTGAAGGCCATTGTTCTCACGACAACCCTGGGAAATACCTTAAATAATACTTCTCCAAGAGGTTTAGGATATTCTGTAAGAGTCCTCACAATAAGTGGTCCTAATAATATAAACGATTTTCTGAATGCTGCCCCGCAAGTTTTACAAAGCTGTCTGGGGAAATTTGTAGGAGAAATTTCTCGCAACTGAAGTAGTTCCAGCTAACGACAAATTAAAACTTTTCCATGGATATTTTGGATGTATTCTTACACGTCGTTATTATCCTGTGGTGGCTTATAGGGGAATTGAATATATCAAGAATGGGTGATAGGAATGTATTTTATGTTGGGAGAAACAACATACTTCCTAATAGATTTTTTAACCAGAACAATTCACTAGCAGAATTTTTCACTACAAAGCCTACGACAACTAGTAAGAGATTTTCAAATTGAAAAATTTCTTCCACAGGAAACGCTTTGATATGAATTGTAGGATTACCCAACGATTATATTGGATATATTATCTGAAAGTTATATAAACGTTTTTTATTACTAATGCATTGATGTGTTCAAAATTACTGTCTATGAAGGGGCTTAGATTTAGTTCATCTGCACGGTTGAATTAAAAAAGCTGTGAATATTTTCAAACAAACGGTTTTCAGTCGAGGGAAAAATGTTCCGTCGATGCAACAAATATTCATAAAAGTTCCGTTCTTAATTTTTGCGTGTATGAGGAGAACACACTTCTCTTTGAGAGAGTGCATGAATATGAAGATTTAATTATTATGATAACTGGACCTTCTATGACAAGAATAATCAGAATGAATTTTAACTAGAGATGGTCATACAAACACGAGTGAGTAAATGGAACTAGTACAATTGTGAACATTATTGGCACCATGTTTACGCTATGAAGCCACGAGCTTGATTCAGTTCCCTGATATTTATCAGCATCATTTGCCAGTCTTGCTATGCATGAGCAATGCTAAGATATGCATTAAAGACTTCGCACTCCCTCGATGTTTGAAGAAGACCACTCGCTGCCCGCAATAAGAAAACCTGGGCGTGCTTGTGGCGTTAAAACTTAAAGAGAAACAAAAACGACTCGAATAAATTTTCCGGAACGAACGCCTTGGCATTGGAGAATATTTTTGCTCATTGGAAAGCGGCAAGAAAAAAGCACGGAGTTGTGCAGGGTAAATAATTCCTCAATATTAACGGAACTTTATGGACATTAGTAGTAAGAGATATTTTAATGGACAGACTTGGCTAGAGGGCGATAGGGGATTTTTTTTGCACAATAAGTATAGAAGTATTTTTTTCTTCCTTCATGCTGTTTAGCTTTTGTATGTTAGGGTAATGTTTTTTTGATGGCAATTATGGCGGTTCGATTGAAATTGATACAAACGAATTAAACACGAGTTTTTAATTTCAGGCAAAAACGTTGACATCTACGTGGAAATTCATTAATATAAACAATGAAATATAGTACAAAAAACAACAGAAGTAGCTTATTAATAATAATAGAATTAGAGAATTATTAATATATACTTCTTATGAGGCATAAACTTGCACCTGTTGAACTTTTTCGACAGGAAATTCTCGGTGGAATGGTTAGTGGGGGCAGAAGTAAATTGAATCAAAAATTGTTTGTCATGGCCACTTGACATAAAATGGCTGACTTGACATGGCTTTCTAATAAAAGTATTTTGACGATAATCATCGATAAATTCAGGGGTCTTTTCATTATACTCATTCCATCATACAAATCAAATTTCAGTGTAAGTCAAATGTGATATTATCTAAAGGTGTAAATGAAATTTTTCCTTTTTAAAATTTTCGTGTTTGTCTATTCGACAAAATCCACTCTATCTTGTAGAAATTTTGACTTGATACTTGGTTGCCAAATTATGCTTTCATTTACTCAGAAAACGTCACTGATTTTGCAAAACTGTGATGGAATTAAACCAATTTATACAAATGATGGTATTTTTTATTGCTCTTCTTTATTCATCACCGAAGTGCCTGTCGTAAAAACACTCATGGTTAAGAAAAAAGAAAACACTCACAATTTGGGCGGCGGTAACATTATTGCGAGTAAATAATATCAAAAGTTGACATGTTTATAACAGCCAATAGCTATAGTCATTTACAGTAGGTTGCCAGACAGTCTTTTTCCGGACAAATTACTTGCGTTAGCTTGTTAAAATTTATGATAGGGGTGCTTCCTAATTAAATTTTAAAAATTGCAAAAAAATGAAATGTAATTTTTACACAGGAACCTACAAATATACCAGTATATATCGAATTATAGGCCTTTTTTCGCGGACTTGGCCGTTTTTTAGCCAATTTGGCAACCGTAAATTACTGTGTAATGATTATATAATAATGATTGTCTGTAGTAAAGCGTCGCTCAAAGATAACGTTGTAATGAGACACGGGTTCTAACGCTTCAGCTGCTCACCCTCGCTCAAAGAATTCGTCAGGAAACATAAATTTTTAAAGGTGAATCTCATTAACTTTTCAAACATCAGGTCGTAAAAATTTAGCAGTATTTAATTTATTGCCCAAAAACCTTTCATTGCGTTTCAGAATTAATAATGATGAATATCCATTTTAAACCATTTTAAAGTTTAAAGTATATCCAGTTTATAAAGCGTCTAGACTAAACGCATTTATTAATGCTCCTGGCATTCAGGCAAGTCTGATATCAGTATAGAGAAGAGAATATTCTTTTTAATGCAATGCTCACACGTGATTCCTATTCCTAGGGATTCCTAGGATTCAAATGACAGAACCTCAGACACGGCTTTTCTGAAGACGAATATTTTAATGGTGAGGTGTGCTCCTAGGGCGACCATGACGTGCCAGAGGCTGTGTAGGCCGTACATAAACAATTTACGACACAGTTTGCACAGAAATATATCCGCCAGCCGAGCAAACACGTCCATCGTCAGCACCGCAACCGCTACTTCAGTGATGCTAAGAGTTGTGGGTTTCTGTGCTAGAAAATTTCAAAAAGGTGCATAAAAAGAATTGGAAGACTAAAAACCATCATAATAAAACATTGAGGTATGAGTTGCAATTCTCTGGATGAAATGCCGGTGAATGAAATAACGGAAAATTTACAAAACTTAGCGTCAACACGACTTAGAAAGACGTGACTCCCATAGCAGCCTAGTTTTACAGGTAAACAACACACAGACACAAAATGTATAACACAGGTTGCCCGACTGAATGCGTATCACACAAAACCCTTTGACCTGAGAAATGTTTGTAAGGTAGAGCCGCGGCTCACACTAACAGCCGCTCTACGGAGAGACTAGGCGACCTCTACACCATCAATTCCTCATTGTTAAGTCTACTTAAAACTTTTGCTAATAATAAAGCTTTCCAATTCTATTTGAAACTTTTCACATGAGGACCAATATGGGAATTATTGAATGCTTCGACGAAGCCTATGAGTGGTGATTTAATCAATGTGGATTTTTATAAAAAGCGTTATTACATCCAGAAATAATAGACGAGATGTGCATGCTTGGGGAATCACTTGTGGTGGTAGGTGATTTATCGATTTTTGACTCATGAAATTGAATGAATTTGTAATTGCGGAAATGGGCGGTGAAAATAATATAGTCTGCAAGTATGATTAAAATCGACTTGTGCACTTTAATTTTTTCAGTTTGCCCTCGAATTACTATTTCTTCAAAGATTCCTCCTTTACTTTCACTCCATCTCCATTTACAGGTTAATTATCTGATAAATCCCCCAGCCTGTATGTTTTCCTTCCAAAGCTTCATTTCACCACCGAAAAGATGGCGCTTGTGCCGGAATTCTACACCGAGTTTTGTGTGTAGTTCCATCGGACCGCTCTGAGCTCCATCGGACCGCTCAGAAAATGCCAGCCTAAAGAATAGACCGGGCATCCCGGGCAATAACTTGTGTGCTGAGAGATGAAGTTCGGTCGTTATGAAGCTCAGACCTCTGAACAACGTGAAAGACTCGAACAAAGTGTTTCTTATGAGGATTTCTGTGTCTTAAATTTATATTATAGTGTACTAACAGGCTTCTAAAATCACCACTGAGAAACGACCTAACACTCGATTTGATCTTTAACTTTTTGTTATATCGCTAATCATTAAATAAAACTTTATGTTCCTAGATGTGAAATAGTTTTTAAATTCTAACAAAGTCATGAATTCTTTAAAGCAATGTAACTGGGTTGTAAACTATTATTGTAGACACGAAATTATTTGTGGATATGCAACATGATATTTAAATCTTCATTTACTATCCCGTAGAGTTTCAGTGACGGTAATTGCTCGCATTTTTAATTTATTTCAATCGCTGTCTCACAGAGAAAAATTTGGGAGGACATGAAAAATACTTTTCGAAAATCAAATGTGTAAAAATATTTTTAATTACAAAAAAATAGACAGATGTACTGTAGTTTACATATCCAGGAAGTGACATTGAATTATGATGATTGACAGTTATGAACAATTCTAGTAATTCTAATTGCATTAGGAGCAAATATCGCTTTACATCAGCTGCTAAATCGTCTGAGAATAATTATCTTAATTAGCATGGCTCTTGACCCGAATTTTTCCTGCATTACGCAAGCCAATTGAGGACAAAAATAGAAAATCAAATCAATTGAGGACAAATCAAGTCAATTGAGGACATCGCAACAAACAATTGAACTAAAAATAAAAGATAAATATTTCAAAGAAATAGACAAACACTGTAATGAATAACAGAAAAAACAACAGCCCGAATAATAGAGCACTAAAGTAACATAAAAACAATATACAAGAAATAAAAAATATAGAATATCAAAGAGTTGGACAAAAATTTTAGCAAATAATAGCTCAAGAAATGTACATGTAATAGCACAAGAAGATAGATCGTGCAATGGTCAAACAATTGGAAAATAACTAGAAAAAATAATAGCACAAATATCAGAACATACATTTGAATATGAATTAAGACAAAAAAGAGCTATCAATAGAAAAAAAAAGCAAACAGCAGATCAAAGCGTAGAAAAAACAGCAAAACAAACAACAAAACAAACAATCGAACAAACAGAAGAAAAAACAACAGAACAAACAACAAAACGAACAGCCGAACAACCAGCAGATCAAACAGTCGAACACACAGCAGAACAAACAGCAGAAAACAGCAGAACAAACAGCAGAGCAAATAGTCAAACAAACAGCAGAACAAACGGCAGAAAAAAACAACAGAACAAACAAGAAAACAAACAGGCAAACAAACAGCAGAACAAACAGGCAAACAAACAGCAGAACAAACAGCAGAACAAACAGGAGAACAAACGCAGAAAAAACAGTCGAACAAGCGGCAGAAAAAACGGAGGAACAAACAGCAGAAAAAAAATCAGAGCAAACATCATAGAGCAAACAATAGAATAACACCAACTTTCTCTCTGAGGGCGTCTCTAAAAATTGACGTGCGTTTACTCACCACTAAATTCTTCGCTCAATAATAGAAGTCAAATGCTCGGGACTTCAAAGGATGCAATGGAGTCGGTCTGGGTGAAGGTTTCTATAAGAAATTTATCAGTTAACATTTGCTGGATTACATAGGTTCGATAGCACCTAAACTTGGTAAGATTTTGAAGTTGTAAAATTATGAAGTCTGACAAGGGTTAGGAATCTTCTAAGCGATTTAATGGTATTTCAAACCTCATAAGAGTATTTAAAGTTTATATAAGAAAAATTCAGTGCAGCAGTCCAGGATCCTAGATGAGTGAAACATGGATGTGATGTGCCTTTTATTGCAAGAATTAAAATTTGAAATCGGTTATTCTGAAGCGTCGGATGTCATAGTTTTACTAAAGACGATCAAATGCAAAACAACGGTATTAAGCAGGATAAATTACTCAACTGACGAGTTAACGCAGCCCTGACGAACATTTCAAAGTGGCCTGAAAAACACAGGCGTGGATTAGGTAAGGTCTGTGCATTATTGCCATGATAATCCCATTTTAGAGAGCACGGCAGGACAAGCAATTATTATTATTTTTAGCATCATTATTATTATTAACATTATTGATATTATTATAATTTCTATTTGAATAATCACTATCGTTATTATTATAATTATAATAACAATTATTATTATTTCTCGAATTATCAAGCACGACACGGCCAGCTCCGCCATATCTCACAACTCTCGCCCTGCGAGCTCCAGAAATGTATCACCGCCGCGGCCAAATGCAGCGCAACACAATTTAAACTTGAACGTTGGTGACGAACAATTTACTGATGTTGCTTGTATTATTGGATTAAAACAACAATAACAATCTTGCTTGAAATTAAGAATATTGCTTTTCGATATTAGAAATTGTACATGGAATTCTTCGAAAATATAGCGGCAGAATAAGTACATTTCAATATGGTACACAGAAGGTAGTGATTTTATTTTAATTTAATTTAATGAAAACAGATGGAATTTTGTGAGAGTTTTCGCACATTATCATATCTAATTTGAAGAAATATAATAGGGATATCCAACTACACTAGATTTCTGAAATGTTTTACCGTTACTGCAGATGCACCAGAATCTCTTTAAGCCAGGATTTCACAAGAAATAGAGTGACCAGGATAGTAACGAATGCAGATGCTCACTCTCTAATCTTTATATGACGGTTCTCTTCCTTTATCCGGCGAGGCTTCGTCAATCTTCCCTCGTGCGATCGGGTCACTGGGCTCTCTCGTCGGAAGATCCTTTCCATAGGCAGACCGCTGGCCTAACGCTGACTGGCCGCATATATGTCAGCGCAAATTATCTTACGACATGAGCCCTGTCGTTAGCTGGCCGCATTTACGTCAGCTCAAATTACGTTATGACACGGAACCTTGTCGTGAGGTACTGTAACGTTTCACAGCCTCCGTACCGACGCAAGTACAAGCGTATTGTGTAGGCCAAATATCGGAATAATAACTAATAAGAGATCTTCTCTTCAATAGAAAGATTTTTTTTTGTGTGTTTTACTTCCGTAATTTACTTTTAAATAACTCAAAGTTGATTGATCATTAAAAAGTTTTCACATTATTCATTTTTAAAAATAAATTTCCAGTACATGAGCGACGTAATATAAACATCGAAATTCTGCATTTAGTTAGAAACTCCAAAAAATATTGAACAGCTGGAAATTTTCGAGCTGTTGTTTTTTCACAAAGTTGCCGAGTTGCTGGGAGTGTTTCAGCGTCAACAAAGATGGAGCAGAGACCGGCAATTGAAGCTCGGTCTCAAATACCGCGTTTTTAGCAAATAAATAAAATATAGAATGTTATCCCTGCCTGCTATCGCAGTTGAGGTTAAAATCATAAACTTAATATTGCGCGATGGTAATCCACGCAGTTTTTACTCGAATTTGATATTAAGAACCTCAAAAAATAATAACTAAAATCACGTCTTGCTCACAAAAGGATTTCTATCACAAATTTCTAAATACTCGAAAGCTGCAGTAGCTCAAAAGAAATTCTTCATCTGATTTTCGTAGCTCAAATTCGCTGGGCTAAATTTTTACCGATATTTTTCCCTCGGAGCGATCGGAGAGCACAAAGAACGAGACCGGCAGGCAGCAATCACTCGACCGCGACCGAATGGTTGAAATGCAACCGTAGCTCCAGTCTGAACAATTGAACGATTTTTCAGAGCAAGAGGATAATGTTCTTTACTAGGTGAATATTAGTTGTTTGATTCTAATTGGAAATAAAGTACATAATTATTATATGATGTTTGTAAATAAGGATATTTACTAGTATTAAAGGAATGGAATTTGTGTAATTTTATGTGGCGATAAGACATAGTATAGTATAGTATAGTATAGTATAGTATATGATAGAAGATGGTTAACAGTCAAGTGATCTATAATCCTATCCCTCATAACCGATTCCATCACCTTACACACAACACTTGTGAGACTTACAACATGGTAGTTACCTGGGTTACTCCTGTCACCTTTTTGCTACCGTCCACCACTCCTGTCACCTGACAGCTGTACATGAAGCCAAATTTTGAGGTTCGAAAATAATCGGGAGAGGTTTTTGGGAGGGTCTTTTTCGCCTGATATTCCTGGTAAGCAAATTTGTTAAGATTTATTGAGCTGATTTGAAAAAAAGAGCATCGCACCTTAGGGGCCTCGAAAATTGTGGGGAATATCAAGCGATTCTAACTCCTGTTCGATGCAGTGCAGCAAAGTACATCCACACTTAAAGTGTAAATTATTGTCCAAAATTNAGAACGAGACCGGCAGGCAGCAATCACTCGACCGCGACCGAATGGTTGAAATGCAACCGTAGCTCCAGTCTGAACAATTGAACGATTTTTCAGAGTAAGGGAATAATGTTCTTCACTGGGTGAATATTAGTGGTTTGATTTTAAGTGAAAATAAAGCTCATAATTATTATATGAGGCTTGTAAATAAGGATATTTTTCTAGTATGAAATGAATGGAAAATTTGTTTAATTTTATGTGGGGATTAGACACGAAGCCAAATTTTGAGCTTCGAAAATAATCGGGAAAGGTTTTTTGGGAGAGTCTTTTCCGCCTCATATTCCTGGTAAGCAAATTTGTTAAGATTTATTGAGCTGATTTGAAAAAAAGAGCATCGCACCTTAGGGGCCTCGAAAATTGTAAGGAATACCAAGCAATTCTAACTCCTGTTCGATGCAGTGCATCAAAGTTCGTCCACACTTAAAGTGTAAATTATTGTCCACAATTTCCCTTTTTTAGCTGAAGACACTTTAAGCGCGCAGTGGAATATAGTTCCTTTTATTTGTATGATGCCGAATTATCCTTGCTCAATCCGTCGTTTCTTTACCTTAGGCACTGAAACAGAAAATATTTTTTTATGCAAACAGAAAACTTACGTCGAGAGTATAACTGAAATATGTACATCATCTGATAATACATACGCGAAAACATACCGACTACCGTACGCCGCCTAGTCATCGTCCGTACGTAGTACGGTGAAGTCGTGTTCAGGCTTTGCATAGCTGCATCAGTAACTCAATCCTGAAAAGTTGGTGATGTCTGGACTAGCAGGAAAATTTAAAGACTTGAGATTGAAACTCTAAAGTATTTTCAATTTGATTCTTCGTATTACTAAATTCTCAATAAATGTATTATGTGAAAAATACAGAAATTGCTGAATAATTTCGTTGCCGTATTGTAGAACTTACACGCGGTATTCCGAAAAACCACTTATTTTGAAGATTATTCGCTGATTGATTTGGACAGAAATTCGTGTTCCAGAGTAATACAACTGAAAATTATACCGTATTTTCTTATGTTATCGACCAATGTTTAGATTCAGAAACATTTCTTAGAAATTTTGCATTCAAGTATGATATGCTTCACATTTATCATGACCGCTGTAAAGTAAGGCGCACGGGGAACTGCATCTCACGGCGGTCACATAATTCAACATTTTTATTATTTTATCACGAGCTCCATTAGGAATCGGGCTTGTCATAGCCCCGGAGGCTGATAGAAGAAAATGCAAATTTCAGCCCGGAGGTCTCGACCGAATCGCGACCTGGCGTCAACAAGTCGTCATGTCAGGGCAGAAGCTCTCTGAGAAACCATACCGAGGCTTCAAAGGCGACATGGTAATTCTGCAGATATTCGATCAATCTCATTTAGCGGGAAAAAATCATCAACGTCAGCATGCAAACCTGCAAGTATAGTTGAAACCAAAAGATAATGAAATAACATTTTCCACTGGAAAATTCTATCAAAAGCCAACAATATTAAAAATTCTCCTAAAATTAGTGGTCTTTAATAATAATATTAGCATATAAAAAAATCTTCTCAACCAAAGGCCAATAATATTAGAAATTCCTTTCATGTCTTTCAATCAAAAGAAAACGCAATTTTAATTCAACTGCCTTCTAAAAATTCCCCAAATTTTGTTTTGAAAATTCGAAATTTTAATCCTGATTTTCCTAGCTTCTTATCGATACCGAGTATTTTGGCTGGTGATGGTAGAGGCAATTTTTTCTGCGTTATCTGAGGCGGACCCAGGCGTCAACACAGCTGGCAGCGGCGCCTATATATATCTTCTCAGCTCCTCACTATCTTCATGGTGTAAATGTTTGCTAGGAGGGAATGCCTCTAGCGGGCTACAATAATTCTTGAACTCTTTACTGAACCTTCACTGAATCATACAGTATCTTTAACTCAGGAGAAAACTGATCGTTATAGAACTGTTCAGTGAAAGTCATAGGTAAGTTCAAACACAAAGTAGTTTTACATCATTTTTACGGTCGGATTGTCGGTGATTATCCGTTATAGGATACAGGTTATGTCACTCATTCATGGTCAGATGCATTTTGCTTGAAATTTTGGTCATCAGCGCGTCAGTTAAGCTTAATTATAACTGGTTTCTGCTCAATACCGAGTAATCTAATGCAAAATAATATAAATTCTAACATTTTTTCGCCAGACATTGCTGTGCAAATCAAGATGACACGCAAATATAGCTGTTAAAAATATTCGTGGCTGAATTTACCAAGTCAAAGCTCATTTTTTTCACTTTTTGAGAACCTGATCTCAGAGTTCTACATTTTAACTTAGATGCATTGGTGTCTTAATGATTGATGTGACTGTTATTTATTATTTTATACATTTTGGTCCTTATGCCGAGTTAACAAAGAAATACTGAATTAACATTTTTGTCATTAATGGTTTTTCAGGAGGTGAAATTTTTTTTTCTTCTCGGTATAAACACGAATTAATTTTTTCCGAACATGACTGCAAAACTTGTTTAGTACGTGGGGAAAATTACGGAGAAGAGGCAATCGATATTTGATCTCATTATCGGTGCTATATAGATTATTTTATGGTGAACTACCCTCGCGTTTTCGTCACAATTTAAATAATATTTAGTAATATCCTCTAAATGTATATGCACTAGAAATAGAGTAGAGTGAATTGCTCACGTGTTTTCGTTACGCTCTAAATACTTTATAGCAATATCTTCTCTTGTTTTCATTGCGCAATAAACATTTTATAAAGACGCCTTCTCAGAGAATCTCTGCAGAGCGCTAGCAGCATGAGAGACGCAGACAGGTCATAAAAGATGGCGCCAGCGTAAAACTAACGCGAATTCCTCCTATACTACTTGCTAACAATATAGATATTTGTAATATCGTTATTTAAAAATTGTACAAATAATACTTTCGGCGTTCATTTATATGGTGTTTGTCAGGAGTGAATATACAATTTCATTTTGACATTACGGATCTAGGGGTATTATATTTGTATTGTCATCATGACGGGAACGTGACATAATGATTTGTGACACGATCGATGAATTACGTGTAATAGGTATATGATAAATGAGTTTATAAGAGGTTTAATTATATTATGTTGTTCATAGCCTGAAGTGAATATCGTTTACGTACACACGAGATTTTATTCGGAGAAAACGAAATTAGAAGGATATTCGCAGTCATCATTGGCTAATTTTGTATTCATATAAGTTCACCAGGAGTAGAAATCATTTTAATTAAAACGATGATGAGAACATTAAAATATTATCCAATGTAAAAATATAAGCACCATATTTTCAAATGTGGAAAATTGGCCGTGCTACAATACTCATTACAATGCTGGACTAGGACTCATGACTCTTGGCTACTATAATATCAATGTTACTCGATTCGAAAATTACGCAGCAATATAAAAACAAAAAATATGCCGCGCTTATTCAGTATATATTTATAGAAACATCAGTGGATCGATATCAGCGATCTATCGTTGTCAGTCAACAACACAAAAAATCTTCCAATATACTTGCCGTCAAATGACCTCTTTGAATAAAAATACTTTATTTATCATGTCCATCATAAAATTTTTGTTCATTATGGAAGCGATAAATTACATAAACATTTGGGTAAGAAAACGCGCGCTCACAAAGTTCAAGGGATGAAAACCATAGCCGTGAACAAGCTACACACTCCAAAAAACGAATTGGTCAATTTTCAAATAGTGACTCACATTCTTACCCGCAGGACGAGCAGAGACCAGAGGTAGCCCTGATACGCTTTTTTGCCTGCATGTATATACTGGGTCAGGATGACTCACATAGTGGGCATCGTTAGTGGGCATAGTTGGGGCGTTATTTAGTGGGCAACAGCATCGTTATTTTGTGGAAGACTCGGTCATTTTTTGAGAGCACGTGGTCGGATGAACTGCCAGACCAATTTGTGGCCACGCAAAACTCCTTACAGACTTTTTTCTCATTTGCTCGCAGATTTCAAAGAAGCGAACAAAGTTGACTTCTTCAGAGTGTTCTTAGTTACTCCTTTGGCATAATTTTGAGGTAGGAGTGAGAGACGGTGGAAGAGAAGAATGCTTTGCTAACTCAAGGTGCAATTAAATCATCTGGACTGGAAAAGGGTCATTAAAAGAATATGAAAAATTCGGTTACCGTTTTAAAACATATGAAAAAATTCTACATGTTCAAGAAAAATTTCAAATTTGGTTAAATTTTTATCATAGGAATTGAAAATTGAAAACTACAATAAAACTAAAATTGAAAACTGCAATACATATATGTTTTCATTAAAAATTTTTTTGACGTAAAGAATTGCATAAAAGGCTGAAACCTTCAGTGGTTTCTAACGCATCTTAATTTTCTATAATATTTACATATATTACTATTTACACCTACTAATTTATTTACATTTAATAATCAATAAATAATAATAAATTCTTAATAATTTATTACATTCTTCACCTACTAATTGTGCTTGTGCATTGAGGGGTTCAATGTAAATGCAAATATCATATGAATGAGTTGACGAGTAAGAATGTTGGTCAACCCCTCTTGTATACTTGGCATTAAAATAGCAACACACTCAACCCTTTAGCAGCAAATTTTTAGCAAGTGCAAAATACCACATTGCATCAATACGACATTGCAGCACCTATACCATCGCATTATCCATTACATAGAAAAGAATATTTCTTCTGGTGATAGCTCATTCTGAAATTAAAGGCGCTATATATGCATGTTCAATTGGACGAATAAGCTTCATACATAACCAAAAAACTCAGTACTCACAGCAGTGAGTGACAGAGAGCGCATTTTCTCACGACCGTCCGTCCGTACGGACGGACGGACATCACGGGCGGACATCACGGACGGACGGACATGACGAGCACAATAGCGCCGTTTTTCACTAAATGGGAAAATGCGCTAAAAATGCCATTTTTGAAATGCGACATATACTCGTAAGTAGGGTTAATTAAAACGTCATTGGGGGAAGAAGCGTTCCGGCATGACATCGTGTCACTGACACGCTAGTAAAAGTAACTTGATATTTCATACTTTACTTGTGAGGAATTCTTTTCGTTCTGCTTCTAAAATAATCTAATACCAAACTCAGATAATATATTCAGGTTTCTTCTACATGAGGAGTGTTTCTAAAACAAGAAGTGGCACAACTTTGCAATATATTTTAACCGAGTTCATCCAGAGCATCAGAAAGAGACGCAGCAATTCATTTGCTCGAATTTTGAGTTCACATCACTCAGATTGCTATTATTTTTATAAAATTTACAGTAAACAGTTGCAAGTAGTTAAATTAGTGACAGTTGACGCAAATGAAACCGTTTAATATTTTCGGTTATTTCTTTGCACGAGTGGTGAAAAATATTCATGTCAACCCAATTTAAAATTTTCGTGAAAAATTATGTAGTTAGTTCAATTATTGCGATATAACATTGAAAACTCTGTGATGTAAACACCTAATCAATCCACGAACTAATGTTCCACAAGATTGGCTAGATAATTTTGTTCACATTTGAAACTTTTTATTTTCTTAACATGAAACTATATGATGAGCATAATTAATTTTCTTGACATAAAACTATATGATGAGCATAGTAAATTTACAAGGACTTAGATACTGATGAATATCATGATAAAAATTCTAGAAATGCTAATCCAGGTGTATAATATTGAGTGTACATATGGTGCTTGCATTGAAAACAAAAAATTAATAAAACTTAACTAACATGAAATTATGAAGTAATACTCATTGTGTGTGTAATTTAATTCACTAATGACAAATTTAATACCGTCAAATGATCACCATATGAACAAAACTCTTAAAAACCGTCTCTTCAATGTCGCATTCTTCACGACTGTTTTGATTCCGCTGAAACATTCATTCAGCTAAACTACTTTCGAAATAAACGGCTGTGACGAACGAAAATTATTAAGTACTCTACTAATATTAACTGTAAAGTACTAATGTTAAGGAAGTAGACACCAAGTAGTGAATATGACAGTATTCAAGATACTCGACTCTGCGTACCCTCTACAATACTATGATTGTGTTAGAATGAATTCGCGAAGACGGTTAAAAATAAGTCGGGGCTCAGGTTACGAAGAAGAACGGGTATTTACACTCAGTAGAAGTGTACAAGCAGACGAGCTAGAGAAGAGATTCAAATTTCCGCAAGGACCATCGCTTGGTGCTCAAGGGCAGCTTGAAAAATTTCTTACATTGAAATTCAGTAGTCATTACCTTCTTTTCCTTGTATATCTAGAGGCGCTATAATATATGTAATAAGGTACTGTGCAAATTTCCCACCACTGACTATCATTCCGCAAAGATTAAGCAGGACCAGCTCTGACGTGGGCGTTAAATTTGTTGTGACCGTCAGATAAGCTGCTGATCCCGACTTGCCCACTGGTTCCTCTAAGAGGATTTTGACTCAGACGCCAGGTTGAGTTGCGTGCGATAGCGGTGAGATTTAATTAATTAGTAAAATATCGTGATTTTTGTAAATATAATGATTTGTTACGTGTAGGTATATACTTTCGGTTTTCTGTTCTAGGATAGTGCGTTTGTTCTCAATACTCTATGCTTTAGCTCTCACTCCCTGCATTTTAGCTCTCTCCCCTCATTTGACTTAAATTAGCTCTTGTATTCGATTTTCAATTATTCTTTAAGGGATCCTGTTTGTTAATTTGTTTAATTCTATGTTTCGCCCCCGTTGTATTTGATTTGCTTTAACATGCCGTTTATCTTCAATACATTGAATTAAGCTTGATTTTTTTGAGTTTCCATCCGTCCAGCCTAAGCCTTGCTGATATAAGCCAATTGGGAAGTATTTTTCAATTTACGGTTATTGTTAAGTGTGACAATTAAGACCATCCGAACTTTCAAGGGGACCCAATTGGTAATTTGGAAAGTTAAGGCTATTTCGTCACAAATTACAATTACTTGTGGTGTGACATTCAATTTTATTAATCAAAAAGTTACTATTGTGTCTTGCTTGTCTATAAAAATTCTCTCAAATGTAAGCAAGTCCTTCTTATTGAGTATTTTCTTCTATTGGAAGAAAACTACCAATCATAAAAACATTATTTTTCAGTCATGACGTCCAAAAATCAAAACTGGGAATCAGTTCCATGTTTACGGTGAAACTCCATCAGATTTATTTTATAACCGCAAACTTCAGAAGGTCAAGGAGACTTGCCAGAGATGAACGAGTGAAGTTCTCGTGAAAAATTCCTCGAGATGATGTAAAGATTTGGTGCTGGCGAGCAGCTAGGAAGTTCTTAAAGCTCTGGGACGAGAGCAAGAACCATGCTACGTTTCTGGTGTCAGGCGGAAGATGTAGGACTTGTTTCTCGTTCATAAAATAGAAATTTTAACACAGCTTGAAAAACTACTTGCTTCTATTGTAATATTAACTGGTAATGCAGAAATTCTAATTCTAGACAGATTAAAATGAGGGAATCAAAATCTTATTATGCGCAAGTTATCAGGATTAATTTTTGCTTTATTTTAAAGAAAAAAACAAGGAAATATAGTTAGGCATTTCTGTTGCACTGTTCTTAAATACTATTGTTTAGAGGCAACATGACACATTCAATTCATTACTATTTGCTCCAGGCGATAATGCAACGGTTAATTAGATTGTTTGGTAATGACATTAACGGAACTTAAATTGAATATTCGAAGCGATGGATTGTATAGAACCACTCGTCTCGTCACTATCTTGCATTAAATAAATCTCCATTTAGGCAGATTGCCGTTTACCAAATTTCAGTTATGGAGAAAGTGAATGAACAAATTGTAAATTATTTGTACTGGAAATGTTGTATTGAATTTGAAAATTTGATATTAAAATGTATTGCGAATTAGCAACAAGTTAATTATTAAAGGGAATACTAATTAACAATAGAATAATTGAAAATGATCAAGAACTTAGTAACGTAATGTACAGGTTATTATTCGTATGAAAAATTTCTTTCTTTTTCATATACACATTCGCATGATTGTTCAATTGTGTTCCATCGAATTTCTGACCACTAATTTCAAGATGCACTTCGTATAAATGTTACCAACTCTCCACTTATCTTTCTTTTAAGAGCCAGCTTGTTTTCAATTTTTTTTTACAAATTGCCTGAGACGGAAAAGCTAACAAAATTGAAGCTACCATCCTCGACATAAAATTTTTTCTGACAAAAAATCGTAATAGCATAAATTATCGATCGCAAGTTGGCACCAATAGGCTTTTATTTTCAATCGTTTTCGTCTTGTATTTAAACGTAAGGGAGAAAAAATTACATAAAGTAAAAAAGATTAGTAAGTACCATAAAAATTAGATAACTGTATTTCAGAATTCACGATCAGTCTCCGAAGTCAACCATATTGTCTGCTTCACTGCGTGCGTAACTCAATATATTAGTTCAGGCATTTGTGCCGTCGTGGGAGCTGCCGAACTGTCGGTAGTTTTTGACATCTTTTGCTGAGTGTGCCGCAGCTGTATCGTGGATTGTGCCTCAGCTGTACCGTGGATTGTGCCGCAGCTGTATCGTGGATTGTGCCTCAGCTGTACCGTGGATTGTGCCTCAGCTGTACCGTGGATTGTGCCTCAGCTGTACCGTGGATTGTGCCTCAGCTGTACCGTGGATTGTGCCTCAGCTGTACCGTGGATTGTGCCTCAGCTGTACCGTAGATTGTGCCTCGGCCGTACCGTGGATTTTGCCTCAGCTGTGTCGTGGATTGTGCCTCAGCTGTGCCGTGGACTGTGCCACAGCTGTACCGTGGATTGTGCCTCAGCTGTACCGTGGATTGTGCCTCAGCTGTACCGTGGACTGTGCCACAGCTGTACCGTGGATGGTGCCTCAGCTGTACCGTGGGTTGTGCCTCAGCTGTACCGTGCATTGTGCCTCAGCTGTACCGTGGATTGTGCCTCAGCTGTACCGTGGATTGTGCCTCAGCTGTACCCTGGATTGTGTCTCAGCTGTACCGTGGATTGCGCCAATAGTTTTATTAGTGTAAATTTTCGTTGCTCACAAACTAAAAATGTTACACGTATTAAACGAAATTAAATACCATTTGCCTGCAATAATGAAGTGCTACAAAACAAAAAATATGTTTTTGAGAAGATAATTTTATTCATAAAATAAATGTTCAAAATATCCTTCGTTCTCTGGCATAATATACAGAACGTTTATAAACCTGAAAACGTCGTGGCAGAAATCTATCGGGCAGCAAGCGCAGGTCGGTACCCAGGCATCTAAAATCATTCTCCTCTCACCTCGGAGCTCAGAAACAGTTTTACCAGCGCAGTTTAAACACGACGAGCCCGACAAAAGCGACTTACAAGGACATCTCCTCGTTTATTTGAGTGGTGCTGAGCAAAGAGCGGCTGCTGCAAATACAATTGTGATATAAGGCAGTTTGGAGCATTTCCTAAATTATATTTTTACTCGCAATAATGACCAGCTTTATGCTATGGAAACATTGTGCTTATAAAATTTTGATACTGAATCAGAAGCAACGAGTTTGACAATCCATTGAAAAGTTTTATGTTTTCAATCCATCGATGTTTTAAAACGACTGATAGTCAACGGTTTTAAGATGTTTATTTTTATTCTCATCAGCATTAATCACGATTGTTATCAGAGCTCGTATCGGAAGTCTAACAGCTAAAACTGCATCTGCCCAGGGAAGTGAAAATGAACTCGGAATTGGAAAACGAACGTATAGATTCCTATAAAATAGACTACTGATTTACGTAGGTCGTAGCGTGTGTTAATTAATTTTTGTCCACTCGTCACAGGGTTTTATTAATTTCTGTGTGGCGCAGATGAGAGTCGTGCTGTTGTCCAGCCTTGCCACTAATCTTCCCGAGAAGCATCGCAAAGTGACAGTGATGGTGGAGTGGGAGTGACAGCCGAGTGGAGTGCCATTTGTGTTTAGCAAGACAGATTAATAGTATATGTTTTAAATTCATAAATGCTTAAACAAATAAAGCAATGTAAAGGCTCCTATTGTGAAGTGCCGTTATTGACAACCTTCATCCGAACAATAATATTACTGTGGAAACTTATGAGTACAATAAGAATACTTATGAGTACAATAATGATACTTATGAGTACAATAAGAATACTTATGAGTACAATAATGATACTTATGTGTATAATAATGTTACTTATGATTACAATAATGATGCTTATTAGTACAATAGTAGCACGTGTCGTCATTTTGTAATTTATCCTTGTTGAACGTAGACCGCTGAACCATTTCTTCCGCTGCCATTACATGTTCTTTTCTAGAAATTTAAATTAAATTCGTTTGCGTTTGCAAAATGTAAATACCTTAATTTTTATTAGAATTCTATCAAAATAACGCCGCCCTGCACTCCTTGTGAAACAATGATAGAAACATTTTCTTAACCATCACAATTTTAAATTGTTTAAACCGATGTAAATTTTACCTCTAGAGGAGGTATCGATCTTTGATAAATAAAATTGACATTTTATGGACGTAAGAATTGACGTATAAAAGTTTAGAAGATATCGAGTTCTGCTAAGTAATGTTAAGCAGCGAAGTGCACAGGATAAGTAAGGAACACTTTAAAGTGAAACTTTTATGTCTTAGATAACCTGATTGGAGGAACGGAGTGGGCTTGGAGGTTTAAAAATTGCGTTGCGAGACTTGCTTTCAAAAATAATATGAAGAATTTAATTAAATTTTGCTTAATTTGAATTCATCTTCGTTCTGTCAAGATACATTGTTATTTATGACATTTTTAATTATTATAAAATGATGGAAGATCAAAGATCATCTCTCCATAGCAATAGAAAATTATTGATTTTTTTTTAATTTTTTAATGCTTAAAATTCACTTCGAAATCATCATTAATTGAAAAATGTATAACTGTAAGTTTAAAGAAACTTATAAATAATTTTTAGACGAGTACCTTTCTTAAAAATTTTTCAATTTTTAAGTTAAAATCTTTTACATTGCTTTCATTTTCAGCATTTCACCTTATTTAAAACCACTTCCCTCAAAAATTTTAAAAATCAAATTCCGTTTTACTGTGAACGAGATTATTGGTAGCCCTGGCTCCATGCCTCTGACTTTGAGATAATAACGGAGCAGCTGCAGAGGCTTTTTTAAGCTAAGCAGTGTAGAGATTAGGCCGATATCAAACATGATGTAGAGGTTTGGCCGATATCAAACATTACGCACGAGTTAGCATTGCCTCTGAAGCCACAATTCTAGGTGAGGAAACTGAATCAATTGTTGGAGTTGAGCTAAAGGATTTTCGATTATTTGGATTTGCGTATACGTAACTCGTAGATTGGAACTATAATTGGTTAAATATCAGTCCGGATTCATGAGATAAAGTTAAAAAATAACAATTAATTTGTTATTTAATCGAGAAATTGTTCATTTAAATTATCATTTATTACATTCTCAAGCGCACTGGAGAGAGTTCTAAGCTAAAGCCAGTGACTGCAATAACGCGTTTTTATAGCCGCCATTAATATTGAGTTTTATCCACGAAGTTTTTAGTGAGTATAAGGCCGCGCCATCTGTTCACCTGAACAGAGCGTCAGGACAGCCAGCACGCCAGGCTTCATGCAATGTTGAGTCCTCAATGCGTTTATTACTTTTACGAGTTAATTTAAGTTCACTACTCTGACAAGCCGACTAAAATTATTATCCACTCATAAATTTATTTATTTGTATTGGATTTATTTTATTTACGATCCAAATTTCGTTCCTGCTCTGTCAAACAAAATAAAATTGTAAGCCTATCATAAATTTTTACCGAACGAATTTTCCAATGAACAATTTTACCTTTAACTTGGTATCACACGGAGTAGTTTTAACTGCGCTCAACTTAATTTTTTCATTAGAGGATTAACTAAGAAATAGCTGAATCATTCCACGGCACTTAATATTTTTTCGTTTCTTGTTCTGAGCCAATCACCTCGTTTTTCATCATCAATCGGGACGTTCACTTTGATTACGAACCTCGCTTCAAAGACTTGAGATTAGCGGCAAGAAGCCGATTGCACCATGAAGGAGACTTGAAATTAGCTGCTTGATATTGAATGAGCTTGGAAAAAACTCGGGATAAGAGGTTTGATATTAATTGCATTAGGAAGAGAAGAGTAATTAGCTGCTCGATATTGATTGCGTAAGTAATAGACTATGACATCAGCCGAGTCAAATTTTTAGTGAAAAATGCCTCATTGATCTAAGCCTTCTGACGTTCTTGTCCATTTCGAACAGGATTTTCGCAGCAAATTACGAGTTACGAATCCCCAAATTGCTGTTTCAATCTTGATGATCTTCACCACTCAGTCACAATTAGCAAAAGACTATCTATCTATCTAAGGCGGCTACAGCTATTTTAAGGCTTAGCCATATATTCAGGGGGAATTTAAGGGTAATTCAAGGTTGATTTAAGGCTATTTTAAGGTTATTTAAGCTATTTTAAGGCCGCTTCAGCTATTTTAAGTCCAATTCAGCTTTTTTATGGCCGATTCAGCTATTTTAAAGCTGTTTAAGCTATTTTAAGGCCGATTATGCTATATTAAGGCCAATTAAGCTATTTTAAGGCCAATTAAGCTATTTTAAGGCCGAATAAGCTATTTTTAAGGCCGCTTAAGCTATTTTAAGTCCAATTCAGCTATTTTATGGGCGATTCAGCGATATGGGCTTGCCTCAACCCAGAAATGCAAACGAAATGGCTTAGGGAACCATAAGCAAGCCTCGGGTCATTGCTTATTTTTGAACGGCACGAAAAGTCCCGGTCAAAAAACGTCAAATCTGCAGTTTTGGACGTTGCTTGGTTTCCTTGCTATTATGCCCCGCTTATCAGGAGGCCGGGTAGTTTCCATCGGTTAAGTTTGTTACGGAGCAGCGCCTAGAAGAAAACTGTCAGGTTGGCAGACTCGAGAAATCGCATGTATTACAGTGGAAAAATTCTATCACTTTTAGATCGGAAAAATGCACGATTCGACACAAACTATTTTGTGTATAAGAAGGTTATCTTAACTTCTTGCAAACTATGCACTACCTTACCTGCTTCTTTCCAATTACTATTGATTCAAATTCAAAGCTAAAAATTGGATAAGCTAAGTACACTTGAAGCGGGCATCGTAAAAATCACCCACTAACGTCCACAAAAAGTCTTTTAAGTAAATCATTCATTTAATCATTTTTAACGTAATCATTTTTGTAAAAGTAGAAGTTCAGGCTGTCACAGAAGTAACACGTGGTCAGAAAAAAGTTAATAATGTGAAATCATTTTCTCTATATAATTTCCTCGAGTTTTAACGTTTTTTTAATCAAATGCCTGACGTCAACCGAGCTTGCATAGCCAAACAGTTAAAAGTTTCGTTTTTTTCCTTGTCATAAAATTTAGTTTCATTTATTCCTCCGCCTGAAAATTACATTTTGATTAGCCTTCGACATGGAAACTTTCATTTGAAACTCTCTTTCATTTCAAATGAAACTTTCATTTTTCGTTTCATTTATTCTTCATAAAATTCTGTTGATATTCACAGCTAAAATTTTGCATCCTATAAATGCTCTAACGGCATTCAAATCCCACTTGAGTCATGACGTTGTTTTTTACTCACCGCCGTTTAATGGTTTATTTCAACGAAATAGGCTCGTCAACAAATTCATATATTAGACTTCGCGTTTAGACATCGGCGTCCCATGGAGTTTTGTAGCCAATCTAGGGATAATTTGGGATGATGGATTCCCTTCAAGTCGAGGCTTTCACTCCTGTTATCAATTAATCTTGATCAGTTCATCCACGCTGGACTTTCTTAAAAGATTTCTAGAAGCGAGAGATTGAGCGACGAAATTTCAGCGGGCGAAATTTCTTGTTGGAAGTTCGAGAAAAATTTTAAGGGTGGTATGTGTGGTTTTGTGAGTTATGAGAACCGCTGTGGTTTTTTATCAAAATAAGTTGTTCTTATTTATCAAGATAGTTGGAAAAAAAGGTTGTCATCTCATTAAATTTGATACATTTTTAAAATCAAACCTGAATGCCTTCTAAGTTTTTCAATCAATGTTGTGATGTAAGAGTTATCCACGGCATTTTCAGCGAAAAATTTACCTTGACTTTGAATCAAAAGTGTTCAACATTGTAGAGATTATATACGAAACCTTGTTGCTCGTCAAATAAATAGAGTCAAATTGTAAGGAACCGAGACTTTCAATCAATATAGTTTATCATTCAAAACATCAATAAATCTTTCCTATTTCCTCGGTAAAACCAACAAAATTCATGACATTTTACGCACCAGTTTTATGCCGGACACAGCGGCGTAAAATTCTCACCGTAAAACTGGGCGCGAAATTTTACAGTTTATAGAATCAAACTGCTAATGAGCTTGCAGCAGCGGTGGCTGAATTATGGATGAGGAATAATAATTATGCTGGTGCCTATGAAAACAGCTCGGGAGGAATCTTCAATTAAGGCAAGGAAATCATTTTTTAAAATTCAAGGTTGGCTTCTCGTTCCAGAAAATTTTTGATGAAGACGACAATACTTTCTTTGATTTTTATTCCCAAGGCAATCCAAAAGAGAAACAAAGGATTTTGACTGGAATAATTTAAACTAATAATAAAGTTTTAAATTCTAATTTCAAGTCATATTTTCAATCCATAGATTAAAATTTTTACAAATAACACAAGACGTTGGTGTTAATTTTATTTATAACACATAAATGACCACCAGCTGCCCTATTTTCAAAACTCGCTAAGTGAACGTAAGTACTTACGCTCTATTTTCTTGTCTATGATTGGTGGATTTTGCTTGAAAGGCCGTCAATGATTGGCTGATGAACTTACGATATCTTGACTTTTTTGTAAGTATAGGCCCAGATACATAGGTGAGGCGGTAACGAAATTAAAAAGAGAGAAAGGCAGAGAAGAGTTCCATTGAAAAATTATCTCCAGATGCCTGCCATCTCCTCAATGCCTAGCAGTAAACGGAGTGCATGACCGTCTTGATTGTTGATTTGGCTTCATAGGTTCGTGCGCTGTAAGGCCTGAGGGCTCAAGTTTGGTGCTACGGACTCCTCTAATGAAGCTCGCTGCCTTTCATTGTCTGACTTCGGTTCATTGACGGCTGAATTCTGTTCAGTTAAGGCTGACTTCGGCTCATTTAAGGCTGACTTCTGCTCAGTTAAGGCTGACTTCGGCTCAGTTAAGGCTGACTTCGGCTCATTTAAGGCTGACACCGGCTCACTTAAGGCTGACTTCGGCTCATTTAAGGCTGACTTCGACTCAGTTGAGGTTGACCTCGGCTCATTTAAGGCTGATTTCGGCTCAGTCAAGGCTGACTGCAGATCAGTTAACGCTGACTTTGGCTTTGCAGTCTTTTGGAGTCTATGGTTCTAATGATTCGAGAAGGATCAATATGCGTATTTTTCAAAATTTTTATTTTGAATTGGTCAGTTTACTTAGAAGCGCACTGTTATACATTGTGCGTACAGTTCCTTAATTATACTGAATGGAGCTTACAATGCTATGGTGCGTTATATCTTAACTGAGGCGCTTTCAATTATTTTTATTTCTAGAATACTTATACCTTATTTTTAATGAGATCGTGTAATCTCGAATGACGAGAATAAAACCTGAAATCAACTTTTCATGCTCCATTTAGGGTTACGTGGAAGATACTCGGTACTGCTGTCGGTTCTTGGTTATCTCTGCAATATGTTGAATGCATAATAACTATTTATATTGTAGTTCTCTCATCCTCGTTGCCCACTACCATTGTGTGTCTCGAGTTGCTATACTCAGCTTCTAGACACTTCGAAAAAAGAGAGGCGGTCTTTTAACTTCTCGCAAGGACCGCCAAATTCGTTTTCATCTCCTGCGACCACTTGGTGTATATCACCGTACTGAGCGTAGTTTTCTCTCTAGGTTCCATTGGTTCAACATTACTGCATGGCCGAGCATTTCAGGGCCATTGCAATTGGGGGTTTAACCTCACTTGTTCTGCCGCGGGTGGCATTCATCACCCAACTGATAAAATCGACGCCCCAATATTTTTAAAGGTTTACCATACTTTTCCTACCTGATCTCTTACCTGCATGGCCGAGCATTTCAGGGCCATTGCAATTGGGGGTTTAACCTCACTTGTTCTGCCGCGGGTGGCATTCATCACCCAACTGATAAAATCGATGCCAAGTTTTATAATGTTATTCCTACCTAAACTCTTAGCTCGCCAAACTGTAAAGTGCTTTGACTATTTACCATTGGTCGCCAATTTTCACCGAGCAGCCCAACAATGTTTAGAGGTTTATAATGCAATTGCTACCTGAACTCTCAGCTAGCCAAGCTTTAACGGTTTTTTTGGCGCTCGTCGTTACCAAGCATCACCAAATCGCCCAATGCTACCAGCATTTCATTGTCTACAATGCAATTCCTACGTGCACTCTGCACAAGTCAAGCGGTAGAGTGTTTTCTCTATTAGCTCATGGTCACCATGCATCACCGAAACGCCCAATATTGTTTCTTGGTTCACAGGGCAATTCCTACGCACACCCTGAACTAGTGGAGCGGTAAAGGGATTATAGTGAGCTCCCCTTAGGGGGATATTGCTGCGCTTGCTCGCCCGTAGCCGGCGGTGCGATCAAACCCCTTTAATGCCAGGTAAAGGGGATGGAAGCCAGGCATTGCGTTACAGGTGGCAAGTGAGCGAAATTTTCATCATTTAACTTTTGCGATCAGATGCAAACGTTGGAAGTACATTAGGGAGATGTAGGATGCGTACAAATGTATTGATGTATATTTCTTGGTTTTTGCAAAGAAATACAGAAATGTTAGATTTGGCCATATATGAAAAATTACGGTTTAACGTCCAAATCGTTGGCAAATCGCCTGGCATTATATTTCAATAGTGATATAAATCATGTATGAGCAGCTAAAGCTAGGGTTTGCCGAGCAAAACTTACAGCTCACACTTCGTCGTGTGCAGTCTAACTTAGTGGATGCATACTTCAATATTTTAAAACCTTTCCCAAAAAAACACAAATTATGTTCATTTAACATCAACATTAGAAAATTATATGCATTTGATATAAGCTTGTTCCATTTGGCTCAAGCTCCATACGTAAAGTATAAAAATATTGTGCCAAATGTTCCAAAGTGGTTGGCTAAATTTATTACAAGCGGTGAGAATGTGATTAATTAATCAATTACTTAGGTAGTACAAATTACAAATGAATAAGTGTAACCAATCCATAATACAATGAATCATGTCTTCAAATACCATCAATGTCTATCATTCGTCTTCCACGCTGAATTGCACCTCCACTTCTTCCTCTGATTATCGTTACAGTTGCGGAGAGAAATTCTTCCATGAAGTTTGAGTTTTTTATGATTAATTTTAATTTTCTGGTTTTTATGATTAATTTTAATTTTCAATCTTAATGAAACAAATGAAAAATTCATTCATGTTCAATGAAACTCAACTACTGTATGAATACATTTAATCTTACGAAATATTGCGCTACAAATTTAGTATTCGGTATTGAAATTTATATGAATAATTTAAAAATTGCTTGTATACCCTTACAACTTCATCCATTTCCCCAATTTAGTTCAAAGACTCTATCTTATACAGAGCTCCCAATAATAACAAATTATTTTCATGATTTTAATTGAGAAATTTGTAGACGAAGAGGATTCAAAAGATTCATTTTTAAGATTTAAATGAAGAAATCTGTTGTCTAAGAGCATTCAAAAGATCCATTTTTTAAGATTTAAATGAAGAAATCTATTACCTGAGATGATTCAAAAGATTCATTTTCAAGATTTTAGTGAAAAAAAACGAAGAAAGCTGTTGTAGAAGAGGATTCAAATTATTCTTATCATGATGATATTAACAGTAACATTCTTTACATCTTAGCCCGAGATACGCAATCACATTTATCGTAGTCACCGCATAGTGGCAATTGCAAGGCCAGTGGCAGCATTAACGTGCAAATGGCAAGTCGCTCGAGTTACACAGCCTAATGGCCGTGCGTCGCTGTGGCTTGCACAGCCTGTGGAGTGCACGGCGCTGAGGGGTCTATCGCGTTTCCATTAACGTAACAATTGCATGTATGACTCATATTACGAGGTTCATGTAACTCAGCTGAATAAAATGCATGATATGTGAATATGAAAGACGCAACTGCACACAAAGATGTATTTTATTCCCATATGTAAAATTATTTGGAGATGAGAATGAAACAAAACAACATATAATGTAAACATTTCACGCGGGGATGAGAAACTGGTGAGCATTTCTAATGAGAAACTGTGCACAGGATTGCGCCAATTCTTAAGTTGAGTGTGATGCGGTCATATAGGCCTAGTGGCGTATATTTCATGTGATATGTTTGGTGTAAGCCGGCCTATGTTTGTCAGTACATGCTATTTTAAAAATTGTATATTCCACTCTAAATTACAGGCATAATTGAGATTCTTGTTTAAAAATATTTACGGGAAAAAATAATAAATATTTATCAGTATAATTTGATGTTTTGATAAGTTGTATCTCATACATTATTCTTCAAGTTAGTGATGAATTCAGCGAAACATTTCTTCTCACAAACGATATGCGAAAATTAACAACGCGAAAAGTATTTATCTAAAACTGGGTTCGAATTAGCTAAGAAAAATGTTATTTCCATCTTAAAATTTCGTCATTCTCTTGGCTTCATGATTACGACATATAAGAAATTTCCTGGATTTGTAGGATCAAAAGTTCTTCAATGTGATCGTTGAGCGAAAAGATCATTAGTCGTAACTTTTCGGAGCTGTTTTATCTTCTTTGATCCTCGACGTTCAATTTTTGGAACATTGCGACCAGAAATTTCATGGTGCGGTAGTTGATCCATGTAATTTAATTATATTGGAAACTAAATCTCATATTCATTACAGCTAAAGGGCTTAGTTCTTCCAGGGTATATATTAGTTTAATTTGTCATGGTATATATTCATTAAATAATTAAGGGTATATATTAGTTAGTTTAATGTGTGATGCCGCATTTTTGATCCTTTAAAATGATCTTGGTGATCATCCAGATTTACCGGTAATAAAATTAATTCCAGAAAAGAAGTCTTTGCCTCTGAGGCTAGCCACATTTTCCTGATGCACATTCACGACTGGTTTAAATTTATTTTTACTTGTGTGACGAGTAGTGCAGTGAAACTAAATTTAGTCAATTAAGAGTTTGCATTTTATATATATACACTTGCGTGGGATATATGTACACTTTCATTCTATGGATACATTAGCTGTACTCAGCTATTCGTATTCAAAGGCCCTATAACTAGAATTACAGCCTACCGACAAAGAATTAAAAGATAATTCCCAGTGTTTTTTTAAATTGCTTAATTGTACAATTTGGTTTAACAAGTGCGTGGTCTGTTGAGGCTTCAAAGCAATTTTGCAGCCCCTACAGCTGTAATACCGAGGCTATAGCCTCCCTGTTTCTGTGTAGAACACATGCATCACAGAGGCTAGCCTTCCAGCCTCCTTGCAGCACACATGCAACACCGAGGCTAGCCTCCCTGCCTCCTTGCAGCACACATGCAACACCGAGGCTAGCCTCCCTGCCTCCTTGCAGCACACATGCAACACTGAGGCTAGCCTTCCTGTCTCGGTGCGACACACATGCAACACTGAGGCTAGCCTTCCTGTCTCGGTGCGACACACATGCAACACTGAGGCTAGCCTCCCTGTCTCGGTGCGACACACATGCAACACTGAGGCTAGCCTCCCTGCCTCTTTGCTGCACGGAGGCTAGCCTGTGGCTAGCCTCTGCTGATGTGTGGCTCTGCTGCTGATAACTGTAACTGATGAAATAGCTGTAACAAGCCTGTATTTGTTGCATGAAAATCGGTACACTAGCGTAAATAATATCGAAATAATATGACATTTTCCCGCCGAGCTTCTCCATAAATTTATGACAACAAGAATATTATGGAACCACGGAACACATTTATATTCGTGGGATTGAATGTATGAATAGTTCAATATTTTGATTAGAATTTTTTAGCTTATGCTCAGTTAGTATTAAAAATTTTGTATGTAAACGAGATAGAAACTAAAAAGTTTTAAGGAGGTTAATTGTGGATATTTTTATTTCGTAAAGTTTAAATTATTGTGTTTCTACAGATTTAAATCCATGACAGGATTTTATGCTAGTTTGCTTTTCCAAGTAAAAATGAAAATATTTTGCGTGAAAAATGGAACGAGTTTGAAACCTGAAATGAAATTAAATTTTATTGCAGTTTACTATAAAATCGCATGGAATAAAATATGAAAAATTTTCTTAGTTAATAAACGAGAGAAAAATGAGAAACTGATCGCAAAAAGCATGGCAGATTGTATTATGGTTTTAATGGTGAAGATTTTGATTTAAAAATCGGATTTAATTTTGGTATTGACAGATATGTGAACAAATTTGGAAAAGTGTGCTACGCTTGTTTTGCTTTGTGAAAAAAGTGATTGAATAGAAATCATACTTTGATTACGCATTGACATATGGCGCACATTATGTAGTCTCAATGAGTTCCTGATCACAGTTTTCAATTCTCAACTATGTGAATAATCATCAGTTTTTGAATGTGAATTCAGTGGAGAGGCAGATAAATAAGGTTGAGTTTTATCAACTATTGAAGCATCAAGCGCCAAACTGTCTTCTTCCAAAGATTCCTCGTCATCCAAGCCAGCATTGCGCCACCTTCGTCAGCTGTGGCTCCAGAGAGCCATGGACGAAGGTGACGATGAGGCATCAAGGCCAGCAAGCGTCGACTCTTCGTCACAGGAACAGAAACCCACTGACATTCGTGGGTCTTCGTCTCCTGGCGATGTTAACACAATCCCGGTCACCCACAGCGTCAGTTTCGCCGCCGACGACACGGGTAATGATAATGGCTTGACGCCAATTGGACTTGAGGAATACATATCAAAAAATGGTGCACGCAACGCAGCGGAGTCCCTTTCTACTGACAGGGACTGTCCACTGCCCACTGACAGGAAATATCCAGTGTCCGCTGAAACCAACCCGCGACAGGACAGCGTTCGTAGCAGCAGGAGCGTTACCATTAGTTTGGCCGACAGCGTTGCAGAGGAAATCGATTCACGATGTCCGGGTGGTGGAGGTGGCAATTCTTCTTCTTACGGCTGGAGAACATCCGTTGTCGGATATCGAGGAACTTCTTCCACCGGTCGATCGCTGTGCAGTATTCAAGAAAACTCGGGTCCTTCAAGTTTAGACTCTTCGACGACCGTAAATCAGTTCCAAATGTCGGACGATGTGGAACAGGGGCGACGTGACACGATGTTCAGCCGAGACGTGCGCTACAAAGTTTCTTCTGCCAACCCCAACACGCAGCTATTGGCCGTCAACTACCCATCCGCGAATGCAGACGGGAAGAATAAAAATATTAAGGTTAGTGAAATATTTATTTCCTAGAGTAGTTTATAACTAACTTTAATAATTTAATGATATAAAATTGCCTCTGAAACGTCATGGTGGCTTAGATATTAAAACGTCGAAACAAAACGTCGAGGTGCGTTTTTATTTAAGCGATAACGTATTCGTAATGTCCTTCGATTTAATTGTGGTAGGATTAAACTATGCAGCAATTACAAGAACATGACGGACTGAAGGTAGGTAAAAAAATATTCAAATATACCATGAATGCTTTGAGGCCAGTTTATCAGAGTGAGATTCATCACGATATATTAAGCCGATCTGTGAATAGATATATGAAATTTATATGTTTTCCACATGAGCAATCAGAATAACGAAATTATTTTTCAAATATGCTTTCTAACCATAGTGAGTGCATGAGTAATCTTGAACAACCAATTGTAAGGTAAAAATCAGAGCTACTGATGTGGCTATTAAAATTCTTATTTCATGCATTCAAATTCCGGCCCTGGAATTGACTGACTAGGATAAACTATTACTGCAATTGAAAAATTCAGTGGTCGTCTTTTATTCTAGTATGAATAAAATGACATTGATCATATTAGGACTATTATTTTACGATAATTTTTTATTGGCCTATTGAATGTTCAGGCATAATAACTTTCAAGTCTTCAAAGCAGTCGCCGCATCACAGAGCTTACGCCGTCCGCCCGCACGCAAAAATTACGGCGACGTGTAAATATTTTGACTGCTGCTGAAAACGAGGAATTTTACTGCAAATTGAAGACGGAAGGAAACTAGCGCGAGGAGCAGGAGTTGACTCTGGCATCATTTTATGAGCTATTATAGATGGGGCTACGAAAATAAGTAAATGCTGCCTGCATACCTGAATCTAATGGTATGGACTATTAAATTATTTAAAGCATAACCCCCTATACCTTAAGCGTATATACAGTATATACAGACTAAAGCGTTAATCAAAAGCAGTCTAGACGAAGCTATGCAGGAGCATATGTTCAGTCCTAAAATGCCTAGCAAATTACGGACCAGGCTATAAGTCCAGCAGCTATCTCAATCAATTGTCGTTATGGAAAGATCGGGTTCCAAAGGCCGGATCCCTTGTGAATCAAGTCACGAAAAATTCAAGAATCGGCAACAGGCCATGGGCCTATTTCTTCAATGCCGACACTTCTATTCTATTCTATTCTATTCTATGATGCATATACCCGTATCAAGGAACATGGTTAACTCCTGAGGTTTTCAAAGCAATTTTATCATAAACTTTAGCGATAAAAAATTTTCCCACACGTTTTAATGCAATTAAAATTTTTAAATTTAATTATTTATCAGGCTTCTTAACAAGAAATCGTTTTATTTCATGTTGCACTTCTCCTGTCGGTATCCAGAAAGGCCAGTTTCTCTCAAGTATTGAGTGTATTGAAAATCACCCGTTTTCTGTCGAGATTATCCCGCGAGCAGATCCAACCGAAGAAAATCGAACATAATTATTTGATGGCAAACTTTTCTAATCGTAGATTCTACTAAATTCTACAAAATATATTAAATTTCAAAGGTGAGAACCGATTTTATTGTTTTCTTAAAAGAGAACGAGAAATAACGAACTGATTATTGGCAATAAATGTACAGATTCGCATAATATCTGATTCATCTGAACATGTTCGATAACAAAAAAGCTATAAATTCAAAAATAAATATGGAACTCGAAATTACTTTTCAGAACAAAACAGGCAGCGGTGGAATTGAATTTTCAATGTAGCACATGAAAAATAAAATGGATTTATAATGTGAGTTGAAAATGACGTAGACTTTTATTGATTTTCTAGCCTAGATCTAGATCTAACCTAACCTACTGGGCGTCGGAAGTGGCGACTCGGAATACAATTAAGGCACTTAATTCTGCATAGGATAAATTTATCAATCCTGCTAAGTAAACTAAGAATATTTCTTTTAAACGAACCGTGATCACCGGCCCCATGCTACGATATGCAGCGCTTTATCCATCATTCATCACTCACCATTCATTGCGTGTCATCACGAGGTTCTTATCAGACGTGCTACCGCCATACGCCGGGAAAGGCGTCGAGAAATGCTACCCGGGTGTTGCTGCCATAGTAAACGCTATATTTCAGAAATTTTATTATAACGCAGAACAATGTTCATCGTGATGCATTAGAGAAAATCGGATGGCATTCCTGCACTTCCTGGAAGTATATAAGAGTTGGTACATATTGACAACCCGCATATTGTTATGTACATTATCGTTTTATTATTGTCAACTTACATGTTCTTATGTAACAAGAATGTTACATATTATTACATAATAGTTGGGCAGGTACAAAATACTGGTATATACAAAATGAGTATTAAATCTCACGACGCACGTAATTTTCGAATAATTATAAGTATTTTCACAATATTTGTCTCGTTAACTGTTACACGAGTTATAAACATTGGAAATTTAGTTTTAGTGCTAATACGTAAATGGCTGGCTCGTCTTGTCAATATCAATGAGGTAGAAATATTCTAATTTATTGAATATTTTCCAGCGAGAAAGTTTTTTTGTGTTATGTTTTTTAGAAAGCAATGACACATTTTTACGAGAAGAATCCTTACATAAAAAATAGAAGATAATTTCTTTTCATTTTCGCCGATGGTTACTATATGGCTCTACAGTGAAACTTTCCATTGGAAGATGACAAAATAATTTGGATTTGATGGTGGCGGAAATTGTTAATGAACATTAAATCTCATACAGCAGGCGGTGCACTGAAGAAACCATAACTTGTTCATACAAAAATAGGATCTCTGAAGAAAAGCATCTTGCTGAATAGATACGATTATCTAATTCTGAATATTCAGAGGCAAATGATTTTGTCGCTTAAAAACTCTCAAAAATTATTTCGGTGTTGTCTTTGACCTTCGATGTTTCCCAGCGGTTGTAATGATTCCACATGTCAGTACATGCAGTTAAAAATAGATCAATTTAGAGTTGAAATTAATAAGCAATCACAGGGAATTGTCAAAAATTGTATAGATAACTTGTCAAAGTGCGAACCGAGTGTCTCGTATTTCTGGATTATACCGCTCAATCTCACTGGTCATTGAATTTCGTGTGTTATACTTTTAATTGCAGATAATTTTTACAACACTTCTCTTTAACTTCACTTCTTGTTTGTCTGTCTGTCTGCCTGCTACAAATATTATAAACGATATTTAACACACTTCTACTTATCCTATCGATCGAAAATTTTGCACACTTGCGTGAAGTTGGAGACAGTGCATGAATCAAATGACAAAATGAATAATTAAAAAATGTTTCAATATTAAAAAATTTAAAAAATAATTTTGTCAGCTACAAATCTTATAATTGATATTTGACACACTTTTACCTGTCCAATTGATCAGAAATTTTGCACACTTATGTGAAGCTGGAGACAATGCATGAATCAAATGACAAAATAAATAATTGTAAAATAATATTTTTTTCATTACCAAAAAATTGGAAAAAATAATTTTGTCAGCTACAAATCCTATAACTGACATATGACAAACTTTTACCTGTCCAATTGATCTGAAATTTTGCACACTTGTGTGAAGTCAGAGGCAATGCATGAATTAATTGACAGAATAAGTAATTTTGAAAAAAATTTATATTTTGAAAAATTGAAAATGCAATTTTTTTTAAATATTCGGAAATAAAATGAGAAATTCATTGTGCTTGTGTAACAGTGGAGACACTGGATTCTTAATAAGTGTTGTCTTTAAAAAGTAATTTTTAAACGAATATTTTTATATTGTCATTCCTACGATCTTTGTAATAAATGGCATCATGAGAATCTACAATACTGTTCTGATCGGCCGATGATCGAGCAACGAATAATGTTCATCAACTTATTCAACGTGTCATTAACGTGTTCAACGTATCATTAACGTGTTCAACTTTTCGTCAACGTGATTAATGTGCCATCAACGTGTCGTCATCGTGTCCGTAGATAATTGGTTGAATAGGCGAACAAGGTAGGTGACCAATTACGGGAAAATTGAATTGTGAAATCTATCATTTGTTGATGATTAATATAATCTATTGAAATCAAATAATAGGAGTTTTTAATAGTATGTTAGAGTTTCTATTTTGTTTGAGATTTGATTACAATCCTATTCAATAGTCAGTAAAGAATTTTCTCTTGATGTTCCAGATATAACATTAAGCTGTGTTTCAGTTTTGACCCGTAGAAGTGCAATTAGTACAAATTTGTATAATAAATACTAATTATTAGAGATATCAACTTGGACAATAAATAATTAAATCGAATTAACGGCTAAGCAGATAAGACAACAGCACGCAAAACGGACCAAAGCCTAAATAGCTCAGGGTAAGTTCAAAAGACTGACTTATGTTTATTTATCAGTCTTAATAAATGACCCTCGCTTTTCAAATGAAAAAATCAAGGACCAAATATGCGCTTCGCGAGAAGGTGCATTTATGAGAAGGTGCATTTCATCTAAGGGAGATGCCAAGTTCTAAGAATTCTGTCCCCCTTGCATTTGGCAACTAAACATGTGCTGTCGTAAAGTCCAATTAACTAATCTACGTCGGAAATTATCAAGTTTATTCCTCGAAAATCTTCGATCGACTCTGTCCAGGGTCAATGTCCGCTCCTCAGGGCCAAGAAACAAACCAAGAGCTCGAGGTTCCCTTCAAAGACGCCGGCAGGACTCAAGTTTAGTTGTGTCCTTTCTTTGCCGTAAATATGCCTTTGCAAGTCAAATAAAGGAGACGCTATTCGCACTGAATGAGCTTCATGATTCCCATAAACGGTAGGAAACAAAAGACCAAATGCTTTGGGGGGTACAAACGCACGCACGGCGGGTGCATGGTAAATTAGGCGAACTTGCATCGTCTCCGGTATTGTCGTCGTTCTTCGCTACTTGAGGGCGAAAGTACGGTACAGAAGTTTTTGACGAGGAATTTTGTGTTTGTCAGTAAGAAGCTTTTAGTAGTAGTAATAGTAGTAGTAGTAGTAGTAGTAGTAGTAGTAGTAGTAGTAGGAGAAGTAGTAAGTTTATCGTTCCTGTTAGGTTTCATATATAGGACAAGTAGTAAATATATTATCTCTGCTAAATTTCTAATGGTAGGTAGTTGTAAGGAAATCACTTCTGTTGGGTTCTAGGAGAAGCAGTAAGTATATCATTTCTGCTAGGTTTCTACGAGAAGTAGTAAGTAAATAATTCCTGTTAGGTTTCTAGGAGAAGTAGTAAGTATTTCGTTTCTGTTGGGTTCTAGAAGAAGTAGTAAGTATATCATACCTGTTAGGTTTCTAGGAGAAGTAGTAAGCCTATCATTACTGGTAGGTTTCTAGGAGTATTAGTAAGTAAATTATTCAACGATGGAACAATAATATTGACGAACTGCGCAGGCAACAAATTAAAAAGCTGTTTTAAGTTCATTCACATAAAAAATTCCCAATGCCTTAAATGTAATTCATTAACAGTATTTTTCATTGTGTTTTGACTGGCATTCACGAGATGTAGAAATGAAGCAACTAAGTGTAGACAACTTTTTTATGAGGGTTTCAATGCAAGATTGAGTTTAAGAGAGGAGCTTGAGTTTTTAAGATGAAAAATTTGGAAAAAAAACTAGTCGAAATTTAGCAGTGCTCGATAACACAATTATCAATAAGCTTACAGTTTTCACCATTGCTCTAGAAATCTTTTGCACCAAAGGAAAAGTTACATAGATTTTAGTTTCAATTCGTGAATTGTTTTTTGATGCCCTTTTTCCTCAACAGTTTCTATTGCTTGCCCTAATGGACTTCTTACGTACGATATTTCTCCTTGATTCATCGGCTTGTTGACTGCGCGTTTGATCCGTGTTTCTCAAAACAGAAGCCACTTCCGACCCGAAAACATTCGCTTGACAAACACCAAAACGAACCACATCGATCAAATGGAGGGCTTGTCAGGAGACCCTGATGAGATTTGGAACCTTTCCGCTAAAACTTTGGTTCTGTCGCTTCATGTTTATTTCCAAACTTCTCCGCAAACAATAAATTCTGAACAAAAAATTTTGCTTTCTTCAAACGCTTGAACTGTGAGAAACGTAATATTATTTTCGGCCCATAACAACTTCTCAAATTGTAAAGTACGTAGCATTAATTGCCATTCCAAAAAACTCTTGAAGTGTGAGAAATGTAACATTATTTCTCGCTTCTAACAACCAATTCATGAGTGGGAAGAACGGATATCTTACCATGATTTTCGTTCCTTAAAATTTTAAATTAGTGAGAGAAGATGTAATAATTTCATCTCATAAAAACTTTTTAAACTTTACGAAACGAATTATAAGTTTCCGCTCTTAATATATTTAATTCCAATTATTTTTCAAGTGTTTCGACTGTTAACTTTGAGTTGCCTCGCCTAAAGTTGATCAATACAAGACTAATTTCTCTATACAAGACTAAACTCGAATCCTCTCAGAGTTAAACGTGAAAAAGTAAAAGCAAACAGCGGAAGTTCTCTTGCAGCAAATAATATGTATTACGTGTAGGAAATGATGAAGAAAATTTTGAATATTTATGAATTATTATTTTACTATTACGGCAGTCATTCCTTATTTGATTATGCAACAAAATACTCGTTCAACTTTTTTAGCTGAAATTTGTGTCCTTGTTTTGTTTTTGAAGCTAATGTAAAAGCAACGATGGCTGCTTAATTTTTGATTGAATCGTCGCGCATATATTGTTAAGACCTGAGTACATTTGTTTTACCATGAGCATGTGGTGCATTACAAATACACATATATCATTGATGTTTCCTCATTTAATTAATATACAAAATTAGAAATAAGGAAAACTTGAACTTCTCTCAACTTAGTTTTATTTCAATATATATTTTTCTTCTTTGACTCCACAAACAGAAAGATATTTTTTTTCGACCATCTGAGACGGGCGTTATGTTTAAGAAGAAACTTCGATTTAGCTTTTAATTTTTTGTACAAAATTATCTATTAATCTACAAGTTTTTTTTACATTAATAGAATGAGAAAACATGTTTGAACAATAGACTATTATGAATAACGTCCCGATCGTTTTCATTCAACTGATAAGGTGAATTAATAGACTCAAAGAAATAAAATTAAAAAACGCACTTATGGCTTCTTCCGTTTGTTGCTCAGGTATTGGAAAAAAATGCTATAAAAATTTTTGTTAAGCCAATGTCACATTATTTAATATTTAGGGCATTTTTCCACTCTTTAATCTTACCTCGATAGGAATTAGGAAAACTCATGCTCTAAAAAAGATTTTAGTTATTTTTTTTTAAATCTTTGAACTTGATTGATTTGGTGATCCACATGAGTAATCCGTTACCTCATCTATATGTGTTTAATCCATTAGCCAATCTGTTTACAGAATTCACTACTCAATCTATGAACATTACTCGATCTCCTATCTAAGTGCATAACTCGCTACAAAAACTATGTACATAACTTGCTGTCCAAACTACATGCATGTCTCAACCGAAAATAAAGTGAAGGCAGCGTATCCCAGACTGTCAAGATGAGCCCTCTGTGCATCCTCGGGTTGTGAGGGCCCTGCCTCTCACAATGTTCGCGTGAGTGCCTCACAGTAGCCTCCATGTAGCCCATCACTCTTCGTTACCTCACAGGCTGACGGCACAACATCGCTCTACCTCACGGCGCGATTGCTGCCAATCTGGCTTCCGATGCGACTTACATACGATGTTGCAATTTTGTTCATGTTTCAATAATAGCATTTTTAGGCGGAAGTGAAATCTTAATCGAAGAAATAAATGCATTTTGATTGTGGAATATTTATGGAGTAAAGTTCAACAAAATTCAACAAATTATCAGGATCATGGCGGAAATTTGGAAAAAATGCTGTTAATGAATGATTTAACGAAAAATAGTGAAGTCATGGTAAGCGTGTTTTCTTTCAATCAACTAATGACCAAATTTGATCATTCTTTGGAAATTTTTGTTTGATTATCGGTCTTAAGTATTTTACTGAAATTTTGGTTCATATATTTTTAGTAATATCAATTGGCTTAACACAAAAGTGAATTTGTTATGTAAAATGGTAATTTCTTTGACGAAACGACTCTCATAGCCTCTTGTGCAATCGGAAACTGTTCAGGAAATCCAAATACATAGACAAATCCTCCTGCTTCATAACTTCCTTAAATGATAAAGTTTGTGGCTTCCCTTAATTTGAAGCTTTTAGGCGCCACGTCACATTTCGGGTAAGGAAAGAAAAATTGCGGAAAAGCAGACCATTAGAGACTCCCGTTGACCGAAAAAATATAAACAGAACCCATTTCCTAAAGAATGTTGCCTCTCTTCAGAGTTTCCTGTTTTGCTTCTGATGAAAAATGATCCAGAATTCGCGGCGTAAATGACGCGGTCTCTGTCAGAAGCAAAGCTCAGGATAGAAGCGAAAGATTCTTGATGTGTGGATAAATGGCTTTCTATATTGGTTTGAATTGGATTTTTATCGATAATTTGTGAATTTTTATATAAGATCTGTATTTTAAAGATATAAGATAAGATATAAGATCTGTTTCTTTTAAACTAATTATGATTTTTTGACTCTGGGACTAAGTTAAATATTAGTTGTTATTTCCGTAGACTTTAAACGTTGCGTCTATGTTAGGATAAGTACGTATATTTGATTGTAGTACTTGTGCAAATTAAAGCTATTTTCAATTTTAAAGTTCAATAAAATAAATGTGCGGGGCACAAACTTAATATACATAACTTGAAGCGATTAAATTCAAACCCTCCATTCTACTTTCATTCTCAGTATGATATCAGTTTTGCTTTATTAACGGCTGAGAGATTAACATAGTTTATCTCCTTCTGATAGCCAGAACGGTCGTTTAGCTTGTCACTTTTGTCCCTTGCAATGACATTTCGATATCGCAGAGGGCAAGACTCTGCCAGCAACGGCGTCATCGGCCGACGCTGTATCGGCGCTGGCGTAATCGCCGGGTAGCGAGTGAGGGACGAGGACGGGCTTTAGGAATCGAGGAATTGTTTGCTGGGCAAGCCGCTGCCTTGCAAAGATATGTCATTGACCGAAATAATACTTTCAATAATAATAATGGGTTTACTATTATCATTTGTAATTGTATTATTACTATTATTATTATTTTATTATTAATAATGTATGTGCAAATATTATCATGTTTAAAAAAACTTTTACGCCTAATTGGAACGTTTTTTTACTTATAACGTTTAAGTTTATTTTTTTCTGTATTATTTTGAAGTATAAAACGGAATGACTGATTAAAAAAGTCGGCATTTCAGCGCCACATTTATTTAGAACAAAGCGTTCAAAGTACACTCAAAATGGGAATTATGGCATTGTGATCACACAAAAGTCGGTTTAACGCCACTAAAAATGCCTGCTGAGGTCATTCGGAGTTCAGTGATGGCCTCCAAATGCTCGAAGTCAGCGACAAGGGCAGAGTGAGGGTAGGGAGAGAAGTACGCGAGGGAAGCTTCGCATCCTCCGAGGGAAAGACGTTCAGTACAGAACGAGCTGCGGTGGTGCGCGCACGATAGCTATGAGACGCTCCGCCAGACCCAAGTCGGCACACAGCCTCCATGACATACAGTAATGGCTTATTGTGACCGTGAAACAGGCTGCATTTGGTGGCTGGTGGTAAAAGAGTGCTTGTGTGTCGGATTATTATTTTATTGTGTGATTGTTTTTAGGAGGAATTACTGCAGTGTTTGAAGCACTCATCACCGAAATAAAATTGTGAGAAAGCGGTTTGCTGAAATTACAGATTATTCGAGGTTTCTCAAGGTCATGTAAGAATTATATTATTTTCAGCTTCAATTCGTTAGTAATCCTGTAATGTTTCGGTTTTAGTAATACTAGTGAACTTTTTTCCGACACTTTTTAAAATTCTTTCTTTGTGGTTTATGTAACTTCATCCCATATTCAACATTCACCGTAAATCTAATAAATGGTTTCCCAAGGTGGAGGGGGAGTTTTCATCATATCATTGTTTCAATCGAGTCATTAAATCATTAAGAATGAATAGTAATAATATAAATATGTTATGCATCTTCGTAACAATATAATGTTGCTCTTATAATTCAATTTTTGAATTTTCTAATCTTTGAATCATTACGAACAATTTTTGCGTAAGATGCGAGCTTGCGCTTCTTGAATAATTGTTGTATTTCCCGATGTATCTAACTACTTGTTTATCTAGTACAGCGACAGCAAAAATGAATGCGGTTAAATTATGCGATAAATAACTGAAAAAGGTTACGTTAAATTATGGTTTATTTGCCTGCCAATGATCGAGATATAATAGAAATGTTTTATAATTACCAAAAACTATTTAATGATCGGTCTGGTTCGGTCTTATTTCATGCACTTCAATTTCAGCATGAATAAAATTTAAAATTCGAATATCCAGTTCAAAACTTTGCATTTGGTTCAAAACTTTTCGACATAAGATCGGAGCTGATGGGAATAATGCGTTGTTTCCGATATTCAACAGCAGAACTCGAGTAAGGAATCGAGTTTGGGACCCGATGTATCTAACTACTTGTTTATCTAGTACAGCGACAGCAAAAATGAATGCGGTTAAATTATGCGATAAATAACTGAAAAAGGTTACGTTAAGTTATGTTTGATTTGCCTGCCAATGATCGAGATGTAATAGAAATGTTTTATAATTACCTAAAACTATTTATGATCGGTCTAGTTCGGTCTTATTTCATGCATTTCAATTGCAGCATGAATAAAATTTCAAATTCGAGTATCCAGTTCAAAACTTTGCATTTGGTTCAAAACTTCTCGACATAAGATCGGAGCTGATGGGAATAATGCGTTGTTTCCGATATTCAACAGCAGAACTCGAGTAAGGAATCGAGTTTGGGACAAGTTTGAAGCACTTTGTATATCCAAGTTTCTGGAGCGAAAGGCATCATTTTATATTGTATGATCAACAATGGAGAATATAAAAATAGTGCTATTGAAGAAACGACGGTGAACATACTTGTCTCGGGAAATAATGTTTAGGAAAGCTTGATTGTCACGAAGATTGGTTCTCTAAGCAAAATACTTAAAAATACAACTCAGAACTCACTGCAATGAGTGACAGAGAGCGCATTTTCTCGTCGACGATAATTTGAGGTCACGGACGGACGGACAGACGGACGGACAGACGGACAGACAGACAGACAGACAGACGGACATGGCGAGCACAATAGTGCATTTTTTCCATAAATGAGAAAATTGATTGTCACGAAGATTGGTTCTCTAAGCAAAATACTTAAAAATAGTGAATGACATTCTTATCAAAATTGGCCAAAGTTACGATCAGAAATGGTTGTCATATAATTAAATGGTAGTCTTCTAATTAAATGATAGTCTTCTAATTAAATTGTAGTCTTCTAATCAAATGGTAGTCTTCTAACTAAATGTACCCATCTAATTAAATGGAAGTCTTCTAATCAAATGGTAGTCCTCTAATTAAACGATAGTCTTCTAATTAAATCATAGTCTTCTGATTAAATTGTAGTCTTCTAATTAAATGGCAGTCTTTTAATTGAATGGTAGTCTTCTAATTAAATGTAAGTCTTAATGGTAAATTTTTTGGGTAGCCGGTAATTACCTGCCACAATTGCCTTAGTTTATGGTCATAATTCACGATGCGAAAAATAAAATCTGAAGTGCTAAAATAATATGAAAAGATTAGATATACACACATTTAATGTTTATTTATATAGAATGACTTCTCGATCATATACTTTCTATCGTCTCTTAGGTCAAAATTATATTTCAGTGCTCAAGACTGAGTATTGCAAGAAATTTCATTTAATGATTCTCTGTACTTCATCAAATATCTGTTGAAGAGTAAAATATTTGCAAAGTGTACCAACGTCAATGCAATATCCACTGCTTATGATGAGTAAAGTTGCAATATACACAATTCATGACGACCAAGATTGCATGCAATATACCTGACAATTTTGTAAATCCCTACACTTCACTCCCGATGTAAATTATTTATCTCCACTAAAAAATAAAGGAGAAGTGGATATTGAATTCTTTGAATTCATCGTCATTAAGATTGAAATAGAAGCCAATATTCTACCGCCATGGTATCAGTAAATTTATTTCGAAGTAAAATGAACATTATTGGTTTTAAATAAGCAGACAGCATACAGACTTTTGTCCCTTGCCTCGAACTTTTGCGCAAGTTTTTGGCCGATGTTAGTAATTAACATGCAGCTTCTTTCTGAACTATAGGTGCAAATGAAAAGTTCACGAAAAGTATTAGGCTTCAGATGAAGGAAAAACACACAAAAAATTATAAATACATGGGAAAGGACATTCATGTCCGTTTTAATCATGGTTTTACTTTAATCCCATACAATATAGATTAATCGAGCGCTACGAAACGCAAAGCAAATGATCAAATGTAATAATTAAGTATTTGATTCCTTATGCTTATCTATAAAACAAATTTGCACACTATTTACCACTAAATTATTAAAAAATTAAACTCAGTACTCACAGCAGTGAGTGACAGAGCGCCTTTTCTCGTCGACGAAAACTTGAGGTCACGGACGGACGGACAGACGGACAGACAGACGGACATGGCGAGCACAATAGTGCATTTTTCCCATAAATGAGAAAATGCGCTAAAAAGAATCACAACACGATAGTGAAAATATTTTATTTCTGACAGTGGGCCCAGCTGGGTACAGAAGTTTGAGACATTGCGGCCGCCATAGCCTCTCCCGACAGGTCGAAAAGTTACTCGTTGTCAGGACGCTGCCTTGATTAGAACGATCGGCTGAATTTATTGAAAATTGGGCTGGAGATCAGTTGAAAAAGATTATATTGCACCATTTGTCGCATCACATCCACATTATAATCTTCGTAACTGAATATTATATCGAACATTTTGTTTATTTTCTATTTTCACAAACAAATGACAATTAATTTCGTGTTTCAATCAATATTAGCTAGTATAGGTGCAGAATTTAAATGAAATTTAATGGAAGGAAATTAGAACACGTAATTTTTCAGCTTATGCATTTACTTGATAATCCCAGTAGTTTTTTTACGAAGGGGGATGATTCGATTAAATGTGATTGGGATTTACTCTGAATGCCTTTAAGTTGGTTACGAGAGTTTCTCGTCTTTATTGGTGATTGGAAATATGCGTGTTGAAATATTTATTTCGTTACAAACTATCGTTTTCGTCCGACCTCCTGAATGTCAACATTGACTTGTACAAGGGTGCGCAGTTTGAGTTTCAGTCTTAAGTTTGAGTTTCAAAACTCAAATCTTGTATTTCTCTTCTGAACGAAGGCTATATATCCCGCAAAATTCGTTAATTGTTATTTTCTAGTGTCAAACGCCGTTTTCTAGGGAGATTAAGTTGTTAACTTCTATGACGTTTCTATCGTATATATGGTGGCATATTTGAATATGATTATAGAGAATCTGTGGTCTTTGCACAAGTAAAAGTTTTTTATATAATTGTTTAATTGTCAATTTCATCTGTTGCGTTACAAATTCCTCCAACAAGTATATATTGTTTTCAATTTTCCTTTCGAGGCTGGAAGACATTGACCTTTTGCTGATTTAAAGACAATCGTGACGTGTTACGTAATCTTATTAACTACGAAATTTCAAGCGAGAAACATCGTCTGATGACCTTGACAAATATTGGAGCTCTCTTCAACTTGAAGAGCCAGGCACGTGTTGCCATTCTTCAACTTGAAGAGCCAGGCACGTGTTGCCATTCTTCAACTTGAAGAGCCAAGCTGGTGTTGCCATTCTCCCGTATCAACCAGAGGTCTCTCGTCGTTGAATGTCAGTCATCGTTACTTATATTAACAATCAAATTATCCGCATTAAGAAGAAATTTACATGAGTTTCAAAGACAGGAATTATTATCCGATTCAATCGATTTTGACCTCCTCCGATGCTAATACTCGCAATATTTAGCTTTGAGAGGGAGAACATCTGGTATAACTGGGAACCTTTTTTAGTACAGACTTTAAGTTAGATTTCAATTAACGCTTGCTTGTCAGGAATGCTTATTTACAATACAGGGTTGAGTTCTCGACGTCAAATTATTCTTCGAAATTGTGTTAATTTCTATGCCATTTAACACCGAGCACATTCAGGGAAGGCGTAAAGATGATTAATTGTGTGCAAGGAACTTCCCTATGAATAATTTTTGTTCTGCGGTTAATATTATATCCGTAAGAACACGTAAATCCAGTAAAACAAAGCATTAATGAAATAAAAGACGTGAATCAGATTTGAAAACAATTTGTGTAAAGATTAATGATTTATTAAACAATAATAATTAAAACAACGAACTCCTGTTCAACCTGCTCATACAAGTGCAAGAAAACTTGAATTACTTTTATTACTGTTTCCCCATAACCATCACGCTCAAGCGATGATGGAAATGCAAACTTGTCGCGTTGAATATGGCCAATTTTGTTTGAAAAGTTTCTACATCATCAAAGAAGCGACTGCCAGTCATTAGCTATGTTGTTCACGTTGGCTTTGGCTTTCAAATCACGGAATTTCAGGACCGAATCCCTCGCTACAGGAACTTGGCTTGAATAGGACAGGACTGGAAGCCTCACTTGCATGCAAAGAGACGCAAATTTGACGCTAAAGAAAACCTAATTTGTCTCGTAGTCTACTAAAGTTCAATGTGAAATATTTATTCTGCTTGACAGACGGCGCGTGTGAAATGAAGCTTAAAGCAGCAGCGCTCTCAAACAACGCTTTCCACGCTTTTAAGCAACGCTTTCAATTAGAATAGAGGAAAACACTTTCAAATAAAATTGAAGTACGCTCGTACAATAATAGTGAAATTATAGATCAAACTACTGTTGTAACGACTTGGAATGAAGAGTTAATAATACGGGAGCGCACCAATTTTGTGCACCAATAAGCCCTGAATGGAACGCCTCGATCAGATCTCTCCGGGCATCCACCAATCAGCCTTGAACCACTCAGCTTTGTCCTCCTCCAGCCTTGCATAGAACCTGCCGTGCACCACCAGGCCGCGGATCGAATATGACTTCGGGCATCGTTAAATTACGTAATTTTACGTTCACCGCATCTGAGGTTAGGTTTCAGATAGCATAGTTCTGTTCCAAAATTTATCGTCTTTCGACTAGTGGCCGCTCGACCGATGGCTGATTCGACGCACGGCCTAGATACGGACGGCTTGAAGTGTTAAAGGCTATGTTCCGGAAGGCAGGAATCATGATGGTCCATTACATCCGGGGCAGTGGTGGTCTTCGGCAGGCGACCGAAGACCACCGGCAGGCGACCGAAGACTTTATCGTGATTTATATAGGGATGGAAGCCGAATGGATTCAATGCCCGGTGGTAAAGATAGGGAAAAAGTTCCCTATTCGCGGGGCATCACGTGGAATGTTGCGTCGTGTACAGCGAAATAAATACATAACGTGAAATGGACCGTGGAATAGTTTATTTTCGAGCATATTCTCAAACACACATTGTTTTATGTGTATTAGAAAAGCATCCGAAGTTTATTCTAACCAAAATTACGTTCTTTCACTTCCTGTTAAAATTGGGTCATGTTGTGTTAACTTATTTCCTGATTTCAGTATGACAGGATATTCGCAATTATTATAACATAAAATTATCACTATAGTATAATTTCGTCGAAAAGCCTAGGAAAGGACCGGCTAGGCCTTTTCCACATAGACCATCTAAATTCGTGGAAAGGACCGCCTTGCATTCGACCGAATAGTCGCTGCTCTCGGCGCAAACTCATCCTGGATCTGCTTGGCCAGCAGATCGAAATTAGTTTCTGGTCAGAATCTACTTTCCAACTTTATGGTAGCCTGAGAGTATGACAAGAGTTGGCAGAGCCGAGTCATACCGCACTTTCAAGCTGCCCAGATGCTGCTCTTCTTACCCTGTGCCGAGGCGGATATAGAGAAGCTGATTTACGTACTACCCGAGTCCTAGGTCTAATTTAGAGTCGGAAACGTATCTAAATTTTGTTAGGAATTAATGCTAGTAGGAATGACTCAACACCATTACTTGATGGGCCAATTCAGCAGATTAGTTAGAAAATGTTTTATGGATTAGGCAGTGTCTATGAGATATAATCAATTGGCAGCTTAATTTTATGCTAAGTGATATTGCGCAAAGAAATTTAATATTCTGAAGCATAAGAGAAATTATATTGTATTTATCCGACTTAAATTTATTTATAAATGTTATAAATTGTCATAATATCTTTTAAAAAAATCACCATTTCACTTCATTTTTTTGCGTTTTAATTAACAAATTCTGGAGCAAAGAACACCATACAATGAAAAATATTGATTTCTGACGTTTTGGTAATAAAAAAGACATCAGTCGCGCCCAGGGGCATAAAAATAACTAATAAAATGCATTATTTTTTCCGGTGTCATTGTAAAGGTAACATGGATATGTACTTTATATTATGATTGTGCTTGCAATACCAAAAATAATTAACAATGACCTTAGAAACTTCGGTTAAAGTTAAATGTCGGTCAGAGAAACGCTTCAGCGGCAGTGTAGAGGGACGCCGAGCTCTCAGGTCAACTTATTTCATGAGTTGCCCATAAAAAGCCTTCGAGGAGCTCAGTCCGCTCCTACTATAATGAAACTCTCGGATTATAAAGCTGCTCAAGTGGCAAACAGCACTGGGTCTTAATTTCCGATTTACCGGACCGATACACAATTCCATCGTAGTTACGATGAAGGGAAATTGTTGCGCTATTTTCGAACAAAATTGAGATATTCGATTACTTGAGATTTCCGAGTGTGCAGATACTGAATAAACACAAAACAATTAAGTTTTAAATTTTGATGTATTAGACTAATGAATTTTATTTTGAACTTAGTAATATAAATATGAACAAAGCTTATTTTCTAAACACGATCATACAATTCAACGGAAAATTAAAAAAAATTAGTTAGGTCCGCTGACTTTTGTAATAAATTGATTTTTGCACAGCATCGTTCCCCTCAGATACATGTTAATTGATTAAATAATAACGATCGCTTCTCCATTCCATACTTAAAAGAAATTTTCCTTTTAACTGCTATTGGTATTGCTATTCGTGCTCATCTGAATAGCAATACCACCCGTCGTATATATAGCAATACCACTATTAGACGTATATTATTATATTAGACGTATTAGCAATACCGTATATATAGCAATAGCAAAATACCACTATATATATTTTACCAATCATGGAGGCCGAATCTCGCGCCGTGGTTTTGTCGGATAAACGAAAATTTCCATTAACGTAAAATGTAGGCCCGTGATAGTCCCTTTGAAAGCTTCAAGTTAAATTCTTGGCCTATGTGTCGAAGTTCGTTTGTAAAATTTGATCTTTCCGAAAGTTCGCTGAACATTTCAATCCATCCAGGTCCTGGAATGACGGCAGTCTTTTTTCCCCGGTCTCCTTTCTTTCCTTTGAGCAATAACTCATGTAGTCATTGGTTCTTATGAAATAATTTTCTTCTGGCGAAATTAATGCAGTCCCGCCTACAAATCACGGCACTTTTGACAATGGGCCGGATCTTCAGGAATTACATTAGTCATTGTGTGCGTACGAATATCTTATATTCAACTTGATTATCTTGGACTGGTGAGCTGAGATTAAAAAATGCTCAATGAATAGTCTAAAGAGTTGCGACATCGTAATTATCGTATGAATTTTGGTTCTAGGCTTAACTCAGATCAGAATCCGTAGATATTTTCTGAGGTTTTAATGTCAATTATGTTGTGAGGCGAATTTCTCATTGCTATCTTGAAATGAATTTAATTCAATGATATACTTTCATGGTACCTTGGCATTTTCAGGGGGTGTCGGTGTAATGCTTTGAACTCAAGATATTTTCCGATAAATGCTTATTTGTTCCATATCAAATTCTAAATATATTAGATCTGGAAATAGAAATTTTATTTAAAAACAAGAATCTGTTTGTGTAACTTTCAAAGGTAAATTTTGGTTCATAACGCACAAACTAACACATCATTATAAATCAGTTTCGGAATATTGAGAATATTAATAGTATTTCGGAATATTATTAATGGTATTAATAGTAATTAATGGTATTTCGGTATATCAATGGTATTCGTGTTTCAGAAAACTCGCTTTTTCTTTCATTTTCCGTCGCAGTTCTAAGCAGCTAAGTGAAGGATGTTAACGTCGCAGTTCTAAGCAGCTAAGTGAAGGATGTTAACCCCCTCTTAGTTTACATTCTATCCAGCATTTATAGTGTCATGCCAGGTAAACTGCACGCTTTATACTATAGCTTCATCAATTTTATTTAATTTAGTGGCAATTAACCATCAAGATTCATGCAGTCGCTTCATGGGAAGATCTAATATTTTTGATAAACGCGATATTTGATCCACTTCTAGTCCATTGATTAGCACATAAAAACCTCATCAATTAAAAATTTATCTGGTCGGGAAAATCGTCCATTGTTCGACCTGTTGTCTCAATTTACTTTTTTTCCAATTTTGAATTTTAATAAATGCATAAAACTAACTCAATTCATGCGCGAAATAGCGTTGCATCTTTGTACGAGGATTTTCGCTTGGATAAGCGGGAAATATAACGCTTCCTCACGGGCATGTAAATTCATTTGATGACATGGATGTATTAATCAAATCTGAAAAAATGTCCCCAGTTTTCAGAATTTTACGGTGGCTGAGGTCTTTTATGGCGAAGACTGCATTTGACAATTTATAAACTAGTGTGATGCAATCTTCCGAGACTTTATTTTGTTGTTGAAATTTGTTATATGAACATGAATATCATTCCGTCCTTTGAAACTAAAATGTTACTCAAGCAATTTGTACTACAAGATTAGGGAATAACTTGATTGCATACGACTCTTCAGAATTCAGTATAATATTCGGTGATCCTCATGCGCAAGAAATACAAGTCTTTTGTGGTGCACTTCAGCAATTTCTTCCTCGCATGTTCCCTTCATAAAATTTCAGGCGGTTCAACCTGCAACAAAGGAAGCGAGAAATTGGAAATTCTCAAGAATCATGGCATCTCTACCTTTGTCTCTGTCGAATTTTAGTGCTTCTTGGACTTGAAGTTGAGTGCGGACGAACTTGAAGTTGAGTGCGGACGAAACTTGTCTATGCTGTAGCTCCGCAATACCTTGTCTCGTTTCGGGCAAAACTTTCTTAACTTTTAATAAATTCGATCTCTCATTAATGATGATTGCCCGTGAAACGTCAACAAAAAGAAAAATAAGGTTAATAAACAATAATGTAAAATAATTATTTGAAAATTTGCATTCGGATTTCAAACTTTATTTAATAATGCAAGAGAAAAATATTGATGAATTTGGATGAATTACATGTGAGTTTTGAGGAATGAATCTCAATTTTTATATACGCCGTGACATCAACATTTTCAGTTATATGGCCAAGAAAGTTTATTTTAGAACAATGTTCAGCTGATGTAAACTTTATCAGAATTCTGAAATACATTTGTCCCTCTTCGAAATAACTCTACCGTTTTCATCTAGAGAACAACCGACCGATTTCTTCGACCGATTTTTGCCACAAATTTTCGCCTGGAAGCAGAATTTTCTGCATCAAAGCTGAATGAAGTGTTCTAAATCTGCTTTCAAGCAAGATGAATTGTTTCCTCACATTAGAAAATAATCCAAGTCGTCATGGAAAAACGGTGCAAAAACGTGCAAAGATGACTTTGTCATGGTGGATTCTCTGCTCGTGGTGAAGCTGGTGTTGATATTTAATAGCGTGCATTGAAAATGTCGATCTATCAGAGACGGGAGCAGTTTACGCAAGCCTTCGGTTGTGCGGTCAAAGTCGTCATAACTCCTGACTATGAAGAAGTCAAGGTGAGATTTGTTTTAATTATTATGCAGAGAAATATTAGAATATAAAACATTTAAATATTTTCGTTAGATACCAGCAAAAAAGCATGCACCTGAAAACTGGGTGTGCTTTATTCTATATATTTATTACTTCTCATGCAGTTCATTTTTCTAGCTAATAATTTGGATTTCACCGAACCGTTGAGTATTGTACGGTATCAGCCCCGGTGCAAGGAGCACACGAACACGTGATATAATTGACTGTGATGTGTATTATCGCGCATACAAGACACTCCAAATAATCATTTTGTTCAGATTATCACGGGAATTAGGGCCTTGAGATGCTTTGAAAAATTGTAGGAATCGAATAGTATAGAGCGAGATGAATTTTAATCATACTCATTTTGCCCATAATTTAAAAAATGCCTAAATTCTACGAAAAATTTATCTGATATTTTTCATTGTCGATAAAAATGATAGTAAAGGACGTAAAAGTATTATTCACGAAAAAAATGTTGCTCTTAGATAGGTCAAATAACGATGGTTGAGCAGTTTTATGTTCAGTATTGTCTGTCAATTCATGCCGCCTAACTCCTGATGAATAATTCAGAAGGCTGTGGTAACTACATTTTAAGATGTCATCTGGAGGCAACTTCACATTTTGAACTTTTAAACCTCAAGATGAATTTTTTTCTCGTCGAAAATACCGACCATTTTCTTCAATATAGTCTCTAAGTCAGAATTCATTGCTTGTTACGCCACTCTATTCGAAAAAATTCACTCTGAAGAATCTTAAAAGAGTTCATTAATTGCTTTATTGATTGGCTGTTACAGCGTCCTAATCGCGAACTCCATTGTCTCAGCCAAGTGGTAGATAGTCAATAAGACCAACTTTTTCTGAAAGAGTAATCTTATCCCTCTCTGTATCAATACATTAACCGTCATTTTTAGTGATATTCTTGAGGCATGGCAAATCAAGTTGAAGTGGGTAAACCTGGATGCATTTACCATAACAACCGTAACATTTTATAAGTCGATAAATATTTCTTGAAATACTTGTAATCGAATTTGAATCGCAATTCAGGGAAAGATAGATCCTTCGTTAGTCGAAATTTTGCGTTCGGAATTTTTCAGTTTTGTGCCACCAGCCAGGATGATTGCAATGGTTATCATAGCATCCTTGAAGGCTTTGATAGCTATTGTAACAAAAAGCTCATCTATCTTACAATAGTTCTGAACTCACTGAAGATTGTCACTATTGCGTGGGAGATTGACACTTCTAAGATTGATCACGGTCCAGAACAAAGATGTTGGAAGGAACAAAGGCAGGAAGCGGTATCGCTGTCTTGGTTATGACCTTGCATTTCAGTCAAGCTTTGAACTGGCCATTGCAATATTCAAGACACATGCAACGTAATTACTGGGACCTCTCTGTTTCATAGCGTTGTTGTGATTTATCATTTATCGCAAAAGTGTGGAGTCAATCGGTGAATATTATTGATTGTGATGCTTGTGGTTTTGCTGTCGTGTTGACAAGTTCCTCAAATTACTAGTTGCAGAGCAGAGCTGATGGTACTGCGGCCTAACTAACAAGACTGGTAAATGGATGGCAGAATTCCCCCCTTGGCCGAGCTTTCCCGATAATAGAGGCTCCGCAACGTCGTTTAGAAAACTTTTAATTCTGCTTAATCTGAATTAGTCAGCCGTGTGCGGAGAGCTTCGAAGTAAGAACATTTAACGGAGTATTATATATTTAAAGGGTAATGACCGGTTCAGAATGGATCGCTTGTTTTAAGAAGAGTGATGGGGGATTGATTTTTCTAGAGATACGGTCACTTTGTTTGCGTTTATTAAATATTAATTTAGCTGTAGGACTCGCAAGCAAACGTTTAATCAAATAATTTAATTTAAATTTAGCTATTATTAACAATGCAGCGAATATAACTCGGAAACCGTCAGGAAATTCATTATACTGAAGAATGCAGTCAGTTGCTGGATAACCTTTACGAGCTCACAGCTGGACTAACCCTTCAATGGTCAATTCCAAATTCTGCAAGTAAATTGATCTCAGTACGGTGCTCCTGATTACCACGGATGAAATTTAATCAAGTGATTCAAGTGATATAATTTAGTCCTATCAGAGGCTCTATCATCATTTTTTGTGTAATTTTCTAAACACGATGGTCATAGGTAATGACATTTAACTAGTTCATTAACACTATATTAATGGGAGCCTTCATTCGTCCTCATAATGAAAAGTGAGGAAATGATGTGCTGAACTCTTACATTGTCTGTTGATACATTATCAATAGACAAACATTATTCCTAAATCATTCTTATCCAAACCTTATTGACCCTAATTATTAGAATTACCGTCAGTAGGCTAAGGTTTGAGACACGAATTTCTTAAGCCCTCAATTTGTTCGAAATCTTACAGGCACAAACCGCATTGGTAGGACTTTGAGGCCGCCGAATGTTTGGCGTCTTTTCTAGCCAATTCAACCAATTCAAGTGCCAAGATATCCTCAACTCTAACAGCGTTGCTCGCATACAGCGCTGTTGAAGGCTTGAAACGCAACTCCAGTCCCAGGCTTTGGCGAAAACAAGGTTTCGAAATCCCGACAAAATCGTACAGATAGTCAATTCGTTATCCTATCTCTCTTTCTGGAGGACAATCAGTGTTTCCTCCTGTATAAATCAACATGTAGAAGCCATGTAAATGCATTGACACGGTTTTCTGCGAAACGCAATTGTGAGAATTCCTCAAAATTTCAGTACATTGCTGTCGATTTTATTTGTAACATTCCAACCACGAAGGCGGCGTCGAATAAATTTGAAATATTCTTTCATTTACATGTTCCAACAATTTTTTTTTCGGTTAAATTTGCATTTTTAGGTATTAAGTTCCTAGTCAATTCAAATTGGGAGATGGCGGAAAATTTGGAGCAATACTTTATTGCTTGATTCTGAGAAGTAGTTTTACCGTTTTTTGAAGTCGAGTGCGAGCTTTTGCTTTTTTTTACATTCGATAATGGTACTCGGAAAATATTTTTATGTGAATAGTATGCTTTCGATTGAAATTATATCCAATAATTACTAATCTCTCGGAGAATGTCACTCTTCTATACCTAGATTTCACGAATCTCATCTTGAAGTTTGTTGGTTGGAGTCCATCGTCAATGTCCCGAAGTTGCGAATGTGACTGAAAATTGTCTGCGCGGCTGGTATTTCACGTGACTGTCATGAAGCATCGAGTCAAGCCGTAAAGTTTGTTCGCGCGGCTGGAATTCAGTGATGCTGATTACAGAAGTTGCGCTGAAGGGCTGCCGCCGTGTTAAAGCCGATAGCGGCTGCAGCTCTGACCTCGACCAAGTCGTGAGCTGACTGTACAACTTAATGGCTAACCTAACACAATAACCATTTTGTTTACCGGTTCTATTTTGAATATGCAATAACCTTCAATCATACGTATATTCAATATCTTGTCTGTAATACAAAAGGATTGGCAATTAAAATGTCCTTCATTTGATGTCATGCAGTGCACAAGTTAAAATCACATATTTCTTTAACGTAAACTAAACGTCGCCACGACCAGCTTTTAAAAACCGCGGAAAATTCAATGGGGAAAAGCAGCTCGCTTGCACTTAGGCGAGTTGCGCTTTATTGGAAAAAACTCGCTGGCATTTTCAGGCAAGCGCAGCAAAGAAATTCAAGTTCAGCACGAAAGTTTTCAGAAGTTCCTCCCGCTAGCTAGTAAATGGCCTTTCGGTTTCTTACATCGTTAGAATTTTATTTGTATCATTAAAAATAATACTCCCGATGTTCTGAAACAATTTGATGAAGTTTTTAATAATATTGATCGAATTCATAAGAACCCTTATCGACTTACCGACGAATTATTATCGGTCAGTAAACTTAAGTACGTAAATGCCAACTAACAACGCCTTATTATTTGCATTGTTAGCAATTTTTAGGTCTTATAAAATATACTTGATTTTACAAGTTGATCCGACTAAAATGAGGACCAATTTGGGGAATGATTATTTTTGTCAATACGTTGCAGTCAACAGAGAAAACTTTACGTTTTCAAGTGTAGATAGACGTACGTGGGTTATTTTTTTCATAATTTCAGGCATATCTTATATTGAAAAAATGTGAATTGAAACGCTGTAAAAAAGTCAATAACTACTCTCTGAACTACTCTGGAAATAGTAAATCGCTAGGATTTTATATTCTTGTCGTACCCCTAGGACTAAGTTGTTCATAACTAGTCCTGTTTATTTCGATATAATGTTAGGTCTTGTTTAGGTTTTATGTCTGTCTTTGAATTTTGACTTTACTGGCATTTTCAGGCAAGCGCAGCAAAGAAATTCAAGTTCAGCACGAAAGTTTTCAGAAGTCCAACCCGCTAGCTAGTAAACGGCCCTTTGGTTTCTTACATAGTAAGAATTTTATTTGTATCAGGAAAAAATACACCCGATGTCCTGAAGCAATTTGATAATAATTTCAATAATATGGATTGAATTCATAAGAACCTTTATCGACTTGCCGACGATAAAATCGTCGACTTCATAACTACTCGTCATCCTTATCGACTTCAATAAATACTCTCTGATGGGGTGCCATGATGCATTTAAAGTCTTAACTCCATTTTGCAATATTATCAAGTAAGCAATAATTATTTATCCAAAAATTATTTATCAAGAAATTATTTATAAAAAAAGTTAAAAAAGCTTAGTACCTCAAATCTCCTGCCCCAGCACAGAACATCTGACGACTCCGATCACTGAACTTTATTTTTATTTTCTAAATGCCTTTATGCGAAGTTATTCTTTCTATATTTCTTCCAAGGAGCGCTCCGTGCTCAATATCCGAGCAGGGTCCGCCTCCAAGAAAAACCATTGTATTTTGTTCAAATTTTCCTTTGCTAAAAAACCGTAAAATTTGGAGAAGCAATTTCACGCGCTCGTTGTGATACTTTCTTTACATTTGAATAATTGATTGCTGCTAAGCGCCAGAATGTAGAATGAGAACTATAGGTGTTCCTCGCACTTGGTCAAATGACTGTGGAAGTTTCGTTTATTTTTCATGTTTGTGATGAAAGTGCATTAACCTATATTTTGGGCCATTATATTCTAATCAAGACCTTCAGTATGTTGTACTATGAATATTTGTCTGTTGAAAAGTTCAGGAATAAAGGTGCCTAGGTACAATGCTTTGCGTATTTATGAAAAAAATTCGCGTTTCGAAAAGTCGTCGAACGAATTTTCGAATGCACAGAACTCCATGTATCTTCTTCTCCAGGGCTCAAAATAAATTCTTAGAGGATTAAAAGTCGATTTTATAAACTTCCCATATTATGAAACTCTTGAAGCAATGAGTAACAATGTTTTATTGAAAATTTGTAGCACTGTTGGTTTCGCAGCGTAAGGTTAGATTGTTTAAGGTACGTAGCTTAATGTACGACTTTAATGATCAATCTCGTACCGTTTATTTTTTCAGCCAGCGTTCTTATCCTCTACTTACCCGGCATGTTTTCGAACTCGTTAGTGTCTCGAAACTAATTGGTTTATGTTTTGTATTGCACAGGAAATTTGCATCAGATTAATATATAGTAAGTTGGAAATGATTCGCATTCTCGGCCAATTTAGGTCATTATGGTAAAATACAGCTATTTGATTAGGGGACATTTTTACTCCAGCTGCTGGAAACATTAGTCTTACTACTAATCCGTGTACGAAAGTCAATCTCCACTGGCACGAGTTGCTGCACATACAAAACTTTTTCAGTAAATGAAGAAAGTGAACAGCATTCAATTCACACACCAGTTAACAAAGAGATACGCAACTTTCTAGGCGCTACAAAAAAAAAGATAATTGCCACGAAAAGAAGATGTTAAAAAAACTGGTGTGTCCTTTTCAGCAATAAAAAGTTGAAAGATTAAATTTTTGCTGCATGTAATAATTTTTTGTAAATAGATTAAAGGCAAATTATAGCACATAACTATATTTTACTAAATTTCAAATTTTATGACAATATTATCTGAAATCTCGGGCCATCTAATATTTCAAATATATTTAGTATACGGGAAAATATTCCGTCCATTTCCGTAAACCTCTACGAATTTCTCAGCCAGATAAATCGATCTCTATTCTGTAAATTGCCTCCAATATTCCACAATATTTGACCCTACCTTTGAATTGGAGCTTCGACGCAAAATTTCGTCATTTATGCGCAAGACAGCCGTCGTGTTCCCTCAAGTCTGCCTACATATAAAAATTTGCTGCATTTTTCTTCCACGCATATAAGCCAATAAAGAACTTGGAAAAGATTTATCAGGCCAGTTACATAAAATTTTTTAAAATTATCTGCAATAATGCTAGAAAAAAATATTAAAAATAATTCGGTTCCTTCTAATTATGACGAATGCGTCCGACAGTCAGCTATTTTTGCGGATGAATAAATTTTTGGATTTTTTTCAAGTGCTTTTTGTTTCTCGTTAACGCGTCGACGCTTAACAAACATTTATTCTATTACTTGAAATTGAAATTGATTTCATAGTTCTCACATCATAATTTGTTTTATACTATACGTTTATTTTATAATTAAACTGCGATTTTTATTTCCTCGTTTATTCATAAGTGCACGACTGCTATAATTTTGAAACGTATTGGCTGTCCCTAGCAAAGAGTCTAGAGCGTTGAACGAGTTGCCAGAGCCACGTTATTGTGTTGAGTGTACCTCACGACCTCTTCATAGCCTCTTATCTATCGCTTTTTAAATTCGAAGTTCACTTCACCCTCAGGGTTTAACCCATCGCTCAAAAGCTCATCGCATAATCATAATTTTGCCACCATTAATTTGGGGCAACAGTTTCCCGAGGGTAAACGAACTCTGCATTAATAAATTACAGGGCATAACAGCTCGGCTAAGATTCATAAATTGAAGCATAAAAGACGGAATGATCCACATTGCATCATCTATGGCTAATTAAAAAAAATAAATAAAACACAAAATAAAATTAGGACACTAAAATGGCGGCTATAAATTATGATACTTTTTAAGCAACGTGTGAAGTCGGATGGATTGCTCTGATTAACACAGGTCCGGAAAATTGAATTTTCTTAATTCTGTCGACAAGGAAAATTTGCTGACCCAATCTTTTCTTTCCGACGAGAAAACCAAGTCAACGAGGAACTATTAAAAGAATGAAACTTAATTCTGCGTCTGCAGAATCTGGTCGCATTCTGTTTGACAAGAATGATAAGCGGGCCTAAGCAATTTAACTTCTACAATATAAGCAATATTGAGAAATAAAAGTTTGTACAACTATGCCTTGAAAATAAATCGCAAGCAACATTGAATCGCGCATGTTGCATCTGTTGTCATTCATGCATGAATAGCATTTGCCTAGTGAAACTTTAAAAACCATCATTTTTATCACTTTTATTCACACACTTTTTAAATATTATAAAAGCTTCACGTCAATTTCACTTTAAATTTTATTCTATTGGGTGTTTCTGGGACAGGTGTGATCCCATATACTGTATATGAGATCTACTAAAGACTGTCATCCTAAGAATATAATATTATTTCGTTCGTGTAAACGAGACAGTTTACGGTTGACACGCGTTTATTTGACAGTCTTCTGTCGGGACTTTCACGTTTATACGGAAGTGAATTTTTTTGCTAGCGCCCAACTTTCCAGCTTTTGCTTGACTCCTAAACCGAGTAAAAACTTAGACTGCTTTTTCGTACTTCAATGTCATGTGGTTGAGAGGACCAGATTTTCTTCACAGTAGCTGAAGCGTAGCTTTTCCCAAAAGGCAATGATGTAATATATGAACTTTTTTCTTCAGTGGATGTCAAATGCCGAGAAAATGAAATATATTGTCATTGAAAATGGTTATGAGGCCAGCTCTATCATGAGTTAAAACTTGAAGAATATCAATTTTATTTGCTTGAAAGATACAACTAGAATCAATAAAACGACTTATTTTGCTATTATTAAATTAAGTATTATATTATTTGGATATTGTATTATTGAAGTCTTACCGAGAAGATGAAGCGGCTTTCCGAACCCTTTTCAATAAAAATTAAGCGAATTTGCTTAGGCGAATTTCTTTGTTTCGAAATGACGAAAATACACACTAATGATGAAGATACGTTGTTATAATATTGATTAGGTTTCACTTTGAGCTGATCAATTCGGTTTTATGTTTTTTGAAATTATATGTATAGCGTAGATTGTTGCTGCTGCGAGCAATAAGACTCGACTCAAAGTCAAAGATTTTTGTTAAAAAGCACCGTTTCTTTATAGAAGATTTTTTACAGATTTTATATAAAGATTCATTTTGATGTCGACAAAGCACCATTTCTTCATGTATTTATTACAAATTTCTTACAAAGATTTATTTTGATGTCGACAAAGCACTGTATCTTCATGTATTTCTTAAAAACTTTTTAGTTATTTTTATTAAATAAATACGGAATTGCCATGTGGCTGAACATGATGGTCAGGATGAGCTGACGATTTAGATAGTAAGAAAATCTCACACTTCACGAAAAAAAAATTGCTCATGATCTTGTCTAAATATTGAAACTTTATTAACCCCAGAAGCAGAATAAACCTGACTTTTACGCCATTTTGTCGGACCAAACTGGGTTAAGATGACAAGAGTATTAAGGGGAACGTTATTTGGACAAGGCATCTCTTATTTTTTTGAGTGTAGTGTGCAGCGTGAAATCCTCGTCCGCAAAACGTCCTGTTTTTGCTCACAATTTCCCCACTGTTGCTCAGACATGCAGGGAAAAAAAAACAGAAAAATTCCAACAGCCAGCCATTTTGAAATTACTCAGCACCGGTGCAATGGGCACTGAATTAAATGCAATTGATAGGAATGGGGTTATTTACGATCATTTTGTGATGATCTTCCGCTTGATATTTCGAGCAGTGGAAGGTTTATACCAATCTTCTTGAAAGAAAATAACAATTTGTTTGTATTCTGATGACAATACGGTATTTTTGTAAAATTCAATCGTTTCATTAATTCACTCGCTTCATATGCCAACAATTCATTTCGAACTTACCGTCGGGAATTCTCTTTTTTCAACGCTTTTAAACAAGTAGTCGTTTATTTCTGCTGAAAAATTGATGTAGGTATGTGAAGTTGGAGCTAAAACTCAGATATTAGAAAAATTTAGCACAATTATATAATTATTATCATTATTATTATTAGAATTATTTAGCAAAATTATATAGGAATTTGTGATATTGGCATTTCTGTGTCGTCTAAAAAAATTAGTCGCGCTTTCTTCCACATGTTGGTCACAAAAATTGTACCGTCAAAAATTGTATGTAAAATTCCGCACCTAAAATAAAAGATAATATTCCTGTCACTGAAGAGCAAGGGAAAAAGTGCAAGCTTTTATCAATAGAAATCATTTTCCCAAATGCTCTCATGTCAAAATAAGATGTCTATGCTGGAGAGAGTATGCGGAAACGTACAATTATTGTTTTTGTTAATAATATTCCATCATTCGACTGTAATCGTCATTAGACTGTAACCTCTCAAGGGATTTAACCTCTCGGCTACTGATGATCACTCTCGTTGCCAAGTCCTCATCAATACTATTTAGCATTGAAAACTAATAATCACAATAATAGCATTAATAAAGATAGTAATAATAGCAATAAAAATGTGTCGTGAATCGTAGATAAACGACTAAGACAGGGACGCCCAACGTTTAAGACTGGACCGCCATTATACTTGAGCGTGAAAAAAGGTACTGAAAAATAGGCTCTACGTATTCGTATGCGAGTATGCGTCACTTTATATCCTAAATAACGACTCGTTAGACGTGTGCATATGTTCCTGTTACACGAAAATGCGGATTCTCTATTCGTAATCATACGTATAGGGGGTATCTATTATACGTAATCATACGTATAGAGAGTACCAATATTATACGTAATCATACGTATAGAGAGTACCAATATTATACGTAATCATACGTATAAGCTTCTGCTTAATATTCTATTTAGGAATTGGCCACAGCTACAGGACAGATCAGGACACAGATCACTGTGCAGGATATTTTAGCAGACCTAGTTACTGAACCATGGAAGTTCAGAATTTTATGAAATTACATGTTTGCGTATCAAAATATTTTTGATCAAGCCAAAATATATGACTTTCAGTCTTTGGAACAGTGAGATTTCATACCTACCAAATGACGTGATTCACGGAAACGTCCTGTTTTGCAATGTCATTAAAAAATGGGTAAAGATATATATTGCAATATAAATTTAATAGAAAAAGACATTATCTGAAACTGCTCTCTTATTTTCCAGACTGCTCTCTTATTTTCCAGACTGCTCTCTTATTTTCCAGACTGCTCTCTTATTTTTCAGACTGCTCTCTTATTTTCTAGACTGCTCTCTCATTTTTCGGACTGCTCTTACATTTTTCGAACTGCTCTCTTATTTTCCAGGCTGCTCTCTTATTTTCCAGACCGCTCTCTTATTTTCCAGGCTGCTCTCTTATTTTCCACTCCGCTCTCTTGTTTTCCAGACTGCTCTCTTATTTTCCAGACTGCTCTCTTATTCTTCAGGCTGCTCTTTTATTTTCCAGACTGCTCTCATATTTTCCAGACTGCTCTCTTATTTTCCAGGCTGCTCTCTTATTTTCCAGACCGCTCTCTTATTTTCCAGACTCTCTCTTATTTTTCAGATTGCTCTCTTATTTTTCAGACTGCTCTCTTATTTTCCAGACTGCTCTCTTATTTTCCAGGCTGCTCTCATATTTTCCAGACCGCTCTCATATTTTCCAGACTGCTCTCTTATTTTTCAGACTGCTCTCTTATTGTATTATTTTGAAAACTTCTTAGTACGCAAGCCTGCTCTGTTTTTTTTATCTCTTCTCAAAACTAGTCAAATTCATTATCGCTTGTCTATAACGCGAGGGTGGACAACAGCGCGCTTGATTCCTTTTTTGTTGGAAGAACATTAAACTTTTTTCAACAAAGAACGCCTTTTGTTTCAAATTCAGAAACTCTCAAGCTTTTTCTGAAGAAAATGTCACGAGGAGTGCGAATGACACGAGGCAATGCTGTGTCAGCTAGAGGTTTTTAGCCGTATAAATTATGGCAATGATATCCTTTGCGCGTCGAGGCAAACATTTTCACTAACGTCCACTCTTGAGAAATTGGAATATTTTGTATTTCTTGTAATACAATAGTTTTGGTTGAGATTATTTTCGAAGTATTTAATTCTGCTCTACATGCACTAATTATTCCAGATGTTCTATCTCTGCGTGAAAACCTTTTTCCCCAAGTATTCGATCGAAACCAGTTTATTAATTATCATGATTACACAAATAACCTCTAAAGACTCACAAATTATAACTAATTATAAATCTAGACCAAGGAAAGTATAAATGGAAATTGTGTAAATAATAAGAGGTAAGAAATGTCAATAACAGCAACTGAAACTTTTTACCGGATCTTTTCGGTCCTGGAATGGAATTCTTTGACAATCGCACGTTGAAAAAATTAAGATTGAATTAAATGTGTGAAAAATCTGTGCTTATTGAAATAAATTAATATATTATAATTGCATTTACCGCGGGTAAAATTTTCCGCTTGGCTTACTTAATGACAGATTTACTACAATTGTTAAGTGAATGTCACGGGCGAGAGACTTCGGATCAAAAGTATTATTACTTACAGGAGTTACTGGGGACACGAATGCAAAAGTTCCCCTATTCAGGTTCCACATGAAAAACTTTTTGGCTTGAGTGCTGGTGATTCTCAAACTTGATAAGTTAAACCAACTCGTGATTTTGCCTTTTTACTTCAATTTTCTGTACTGAAAGAAGGAATTCATAAGCACTCCTTACATTCATGTCATTTGTGCGAGTTGAAGCCAAATAAGTCTAATTTCGATTACAAGTAAAGCTTAACCATTTTCTTTGCAACGATGGGAATAGTCAATAAACTCACTGTAAAAATTTCTAAAATTAGCAAGAACTGTAATTTATTATTCTAGATAATTTTTTACGTGAAGTTATGCCTGCCGATCTTCTCTGTAAAGCTTAAGTTTCCATTTATTGTTCGAGTGAGTTCTTAAAATTTAATGTTCAATACTTATATAATCAGGGAGCAAGATTAAGAATAGCTACGCGTTCACATTATGTCTACACCCAATGCTATATAATAAACAAACCCCATCTGTCGTTCGAAGATATTTTCGTACGATAGCCGAAATTCCATCGAGGGCAACAGAAGGTTCTTGAAATTGGCACAGTTGGCTTCAAATATTTGAAGGCAATTACGTGTCAACACTCGGAGGACTTGCGGGAATTCTATCGAGTCATTTGATGTGTTACGACGGAAACGCTGCGAGTGAGAGAAAGAGGAACTGCTCGTCTTGGCAGACGTCCATGGTCTCGCCACCGCAACTGCTTTCTTGCCATATACCTTCTTGGAAGTCGACTGACACAAGACATCATCGCCATCAGTTTCGAGGAGCTCAAAAAACCATGAATGCTTAAATGAATGGGCGTTTTTCCTGGCCAGATTTGTTAGCGAGCTCCAGGAGAGTCGAACTGCGTAGTACCCGAGGCTGGATGCCTGGCCTATGAGATTGAGGCAGTTTTAGTTCGTTGATTCAAATTTATCTCAAGGGAGTGATGGAAGTTCGGCGCTGGCCAAATGTTTTGCCAGGGTGGATTCTTGGCGTCAGGTTTAGTGGAATGGAAGTCGTTAGGAAAATACACACGGCATTTAATCCACCGAGCATGTACTGTGAGCCTCCGGTGAAGGCATTCGCCTTAACAAAGAATTTGGTCTTCGTCAAAGCTTCTCTGGAATGTGTATTTATGGCCGATAAAGCTTAGAGTTCCACGACGAGTTGTTCGAATGATGCATGCAATCGAACCGACACATGAAAGGTCGAAGACTCGAGTTGACTAGTCGAGTTTGTTTGCCTTCGTGAGCTACACGTTCCTGAAGCAAGTGAAACGGCAACGCCACCACGAGAAGCTTTTTGTTGTCGGCCCTCGCGCACTGAGGTTGTGGCTCAACGATTTTTATTCTCTGAGCAGCACGCACCTCTTCACAGCTGCTCAGAGCTGCGTCTCTAGGAGAGAACCACCTAAAGAGTTGAACACGGAAACGTGAATCACATGGATACCTTCCACCTAAAAAGAGTTGTTTGGAGGACATGTTGAAGATTAGTGATTTGATAAACGGGGCTGGATTCTTATTCATTTGTCCTCTGAACGGATTATTGAGTGACCAGGAATTCAGTTACGAATACATTTGTTTGACTGTTAGTATAAACATGCACGATAGGCATACAACATCAACGTTAACTCTAGGCACTCTTGTGTTATCCGATACAAATAGGTTTCATCGTAAATGATTGAAAATATTTTACGTGCATGCCACGAAAAATTTGTCACTAGAGATATTGAAAACCATTGTCTGGTGTACACTTTTCGTCGTATTTTCATTCCTTCTACAGCCGACGCTAGTCGGTCTCTCGATACGAAAAGCATTGACGGCAGTTAATTTATTCGTAAACGGAGGGTACCGGAAGGTATCGGAGGGAGAATACATAACTTAGTTCTTTGTCTGACGACCAACTATTAATTTCCATAAAATTTTGATAATTGGTTGGCTCTTTACAAACTTCAGCGCTAGGCTAAATTCAAAATTTTCTCCAATATTAATAAGTTGCTCAATTTGAAATAAAAATTGGCAATTTCTTGACGAAATGCATCAGTTCCTGTGAATCACCGCGAGGAAAATACCGACTGTAGACGAGGATCAGCAATCACGTGCCAAATTCTTGGAACAGTTCTCGTAAAATTTGCATCGCGCTCGGGAACGCTGCAGCTGGAGAGCTCGATAAGCACCGACCGTTACGGAGATGATCACGCGTTCCGGCAGCAGATCCGATGCATGGAAACTCCATCTTGAATATTGTTCCGAAGACGTGCATGGTTTTGTTTGTTATTGCAGCCTGCTAGCTGGAAAATTTCTGCAGTATTAGGGAAGTATAGAGTGTTCATGACAAGTTTTGTACAGGGTTATGGGCAGGCCATTAAAAAATATTGTTCCGAAGACGTGCATGGTTTTGTTTGTTATTGCAGCCTGCTAGCCGAAAATTTTTTTGCAGTATTAGGGAAGTATAGAGTGTTCATGACAAATTTGTACATGGTTATGGGCAGGCCATTCAAAGATGTCATAAATTTAACGGTGTCTTTATTCCCATTGATCGAGACACGAATAGTCTTTTCCTGTTCAATGTAAATCGTTCATTGAAATCATAAGTTTTTAACTGGCTACTTGTCTTTCTTATCAAATAAATGATGTTCTAGCTTTCCTGCTGCTCAGCAGTTTTGCATACACTAATTTTTTACATTTTTTTAGAATGCAAACATATACTTAACTAAAATTTTGGCATGAAGATTTCATGTTTTAGAGACGCGTGTTCGCAAACATTTTCTTATTCCCAAATTAAATTCCGCAAATCACCGAGTACCACTGCCAGAATAATTGATACGATCTACTAATTGTCGTAACCACATCTGGCATAGAACGTTTCCCATACAATTTAGTTTTGAATGCTACTTTTCACATATCAGAACATTTCTAGCATAAAAAACGCCAACTTATAATCATGCTACATTGCGGTTTCATACTTTTTACTGTTAGGAGTAATTTCAATATTCCTCGGCGAAAAGATCTTCGGGGTTTTACCATCCTGGGTAAGAATTTATCTGGCCTTTACTTGACTATAATTATGCGACCAGACGCTCATTTACGACCATTATTGGATACGCCAGAGTCATATATCACATGCATATCAATGCGCATAACGACGCATGCATTTATATGCCTGGAGAAAAAATGGTTTCCTCGTATTCGTGATATGTTATCCCAATTAAAGATATTCGTAAATGTATTATTGACCAAGTTTTGCCTAGGTCTGGAAAACCTTAGCTTGGTGAGTTCCTTAGATTTAAATTGTTAATTTGAAACTAGCATTCAACGATGGATAGTGGATGTGGATTGAAGCGAAAAAAGAGTTTGGTCATTTTATTTATTCGCTACAGATTTTAGCTAAATAGTCAATGAATAATTCAGAGTGCCTGTGAGTCTGAATTAAATTAATGGTAATGGTATTAACATGTTATCATTTATTTCCACCTTCAGCAACGTAACACGATAAATTCTATTCGATCGCTAAATCTGCTAGAATTTCATTTCAGCTATTAAAATGTTTCATATTTTGTCCTTTTGATGTTTGTTGAGTTCTGATCCGTCATTCTGCGGCTGTGAATTGCGATGCGTCACTGAATAAGACGACATTTTCATCTAATTTATAATCTTTTATATTCGAGTAGCTTAATTAAATGTTTAGTAATAGATGCCAAGAAATTTATTATTTGCCTTTTTTTAAATATTATTAAATGATGCCACCACGTTCGTCAAATAGACTCCCTTAATTTAAAATTCATTAATTGATGCCCACGTACACCAATATTGTCCATTGAAGACGAGCCTTAAGTAAATTCATTCTCTCTCTACCATGAAAAAAAAATTATTGAGGGAAGCCATCGTAACGTACTTATTTTTTCTCGGTGTTCCTTGACTCATTCATCGCGAGCTCGTAACAAAGCCTGTAAATAAAATTTCTTAGGAAGCTAAATTTTCAAAAACCTCGGACGCCAATTACGTAGATTTATTACTTCAATTTATCACTCGGTGACTCTTCTTAGAAACAGTCAGAAATAGATTAAGGAGTCGTTTGGTTGAATCGAGTCTTGTAGCCCTTTTTGTTGGTTGCAGTTAAGGTTTCAGTAGTAAGGGTTAAGTTTTAGGTGGCTGCGTGAGTAGAAATATCTTTCTTGAAGGAATAATGGTTGAAAATAGAGCAAAAATTAAAATTTAATACTTTCGTACTACTGCACTCAGTGAAACAAATCGGTTAAATTGTCCAAATTGTAATACACTTTCCACACGTAGCACTGATACGTCTTTTTGTCAGGTAATACCGAGTCTAGATTCCCACACACTGACAGAAAGTGCGTCACTATTAGGACACAGCGTCACTCAATTCCTGGAAATAGTGGGGCTTTGTCTTCCAATTAAAATTAGAAGCTGTATTTAATCAGATGACATTCTAGTTTGATCACGACAAACTTGTTGAGAACCATGGCACGGTCGGTCCCAGATTGACGACGCTACACATTTCCTGCACTTTACACGAATTCAAATCTTAACCCTCGCTACGGGAGGCCGGCATCTCCCATTTCTCGTCATTTTTGAGCCGCTTGCCGCTCATTGAAGTTATTTAGAGACCATTTGCATAAACGCTCTGCCCTCGCAATCTGAACTGCCGACAATAGCATCCAGTGAATCACCAGGCAAGAGTAGTTGAACGTATACAAATTTGAACATCACGATGTTGGATCATTGTGGGTGATGTTATTCATGTTACCTTTAGTATTGAATAATCGTGATTGATGTTACGCGCAGTTTGATCGATGCCCTGGGTGATATTACCCAGGTGACCAGCAGTTTGATCCATGTCATGGGTGATATTATACTAACGTTACCTACAGTTTGATCAGCATGGGGATGTTACCCCTTAATTGTTACCCACGTTATTGCATTGTTTGGGAGAGATGTTACCCATGTTTTACCCACGGTTGAAAAGCAACGCCGTCGGCACTGATGCAAGCAAAATTTTCTGCGCAGACGTAAAAGAATAATTAATACTCATAATTATTCATGAATGAAAAAAATTGCGAAATTTTGATCATTTATTGTTCAGGAATGTCAATTTGCCAATTCAGGAATGTCATCGTCTAAAGGTTAATTTTTGTGCATCTGAAAATTAAATTTATGCGGGCAATCTCCGTATGAATTCTGTTTCTTCTATTTGGTATAATGAACTATTTTTATCCTAATTATTTTTATTACAAAACACCTTGTATAATTGAGGGTATAGCGTCTAAAAAATTCCTTGAAATTTTCTACGTTGCCTAAGAAATTCAATTTACGGCGAGATTTCAGGCCAAGCCTGATCTCCGCGTTTCAATTTATATGAAACTGGAAAGCTTAGCTTTAACAAAGTGAAGAAGGTGCGCCAGGGTAGACGACTTTATCAGTTGAAATTTCGCTCACCTCGTGTGCCGAAATCAATTTAATTTAACGGTGATTTTCTATGACCTGATTTAGGGAGTAAATTCAATTTTATTTTACTAGCTACATTGTAAAGAATTTACTAACAGCATTGTACATTCTGGAAAGCCATAATCCCAAAACTTGAGTGAGAACATTGTATTCAGCATGAAATACCCCTCATATTGTTCCATGTCCTGCTTAAATTGCAACATGTTCCACTGAAAAAGCCTCGTGAATTTCTATCTAAATTGTATCATGAAATCCTACTTAAAATGCACCGTGAAATCATTAGTGGACATCAGATGTATCAAGCATACGTCATGGAATTCTCAAGGGAAAGTCGTTCATTGAAAATTGGCGTCTGGAGAATCTGTGTCGACAACTTAAACCTTTTGCATGAATATGAAAAAATCATTGATATTATGGCCATCAACGTGCAAAAATATTCCCAAGTACAGAAAAAAGTTTCCTTTAGTTGAATTTTACACTACATTTTCCCAAAATTCGAAATGATTAGCTACTGAAAATATGAACACTGACGTGATGGAGCTGCAAGCGGTTACCCACAGCCCCTCTGACGATGTTATCTGCCTTCTTTAATGATGAAGAGAATTTAGCCGCGGCGTAAACACGGCGTTACGGGGAATCAAGGCATGCGCTCCCCAGCCCAGAGTAATTTAATACACTGAGATGGGGACGGGTTCATCAAGCGAAGTAGGAAATACCGTACGGTAGGCTGAATCGGCAGAATTCCGTACGGTAGGCTGAATCGGCAGAATTACGTACGGTTGGCTGAATCAGCAGAATTCCGTACGTTAGGCTGAATCAGCAGAATTCCGTACGGTAGGCTGAATCGGCAGAATTCCGTACGGTAGGCTGAATCAGCAGAATTCCGACGGCAGAATTCCGTACGGTAGGCTGAATCGGCAGAATTCCGTATGGTAGGCTGAATCGGCAGAATTCCGTACGGTAGGCTGAATCGGCAGAATTCTGTACGGTAGGCTGAATCAGCAGAATTCCGTACGGTAGGCTGAATCAGCAGAATTCCGTACGGTAGGCTGAATCAGCAGAATTCTGTCGACGGGAGGTCTTGAGATGACGGAACGTTGTAAGTTAGCAGGTAGTGAAGCGTTGTAATTCTAGAGGTGGTGAAGCAATGTAAATCTATAGATTAAGCAACAATGTGAATCTATAGGTGTGGTGATGCTTTGTAAGTTTGCAGATAGTGAAACATTGTCATTTTTGGATGTGGTAAAGCGTTTAAAGTTAGAGGAGGTGGAGAGGCGTTGTAACTCTGGAACGAAAAATGCCGCGAGTTGTTAGGTTATGCTCGTGTGAAAATTTTCGTTGCATTTCTTGTCGCTTGATCTAAGACGAATTTATCAAGATATTCCGGATAACTTGCTATTTTTCCTTCCTTTATTGCAGGATTTTCTTGAGTGGTACTAAACCATGAACTGTGTTTACTCTCAAAAATTTCCTACATATGTGAATCGTTATCGTTTGATTCGTGAAATAAAATATTTCATTATAATAAAATTTTAAAATAGAATATTACATATTAAATGGCTCAGAAAATGAGTTCTTTTAATTAAATTGTCATAATTTATTGTAATCTTATTGTGTTTGCAGAGCCACAGCATCCATGGCATGGGTGAGGAGGACCGGCACAACAGACCCCACCAGGAGATGGGGCAGCTCACGCCTGAGGAGAAGAGGTTCCTGCTCGCCGTCGAGCGAGGAGACGTCGCTACTGTCCGCAGGTCAATTAAGTTCATTTTATGTTGGGATACTCTTGTCTTAAGGTCGAAGCACAGTTGGTTAATTTGACTTCGATAATTTCTCAACACAATCAGGGATGAGAAACAATCTCATCGCACAATCTGCAATCAGGGTTATTTTTACTTCAATAATGTCTTATCTTACGGTCATCGTCACAATCCACAACGTGAGTTAATTTTACAGCACTTCGATAATTTCTTTTCTTACGGTCTTCGTCTCAATACGCAACGTAGGTTGGTTTCGCTTCAATAATATCCTTTCCTACGGTCATCGTCACAATCCGCAACCAGTGTTAGTTTTACTGCGATAATTTATCTTACGGTCATCGTCACAATCCGATACGTGGGTTAGTTTTATTTCAATGATTTCTTTTCTTACGTTATTCGTCACAATCCCCAACGTACGTGGTTAAGTTTTACTTTAATAATTTCCTATCTTACGGTCTTCGTCACAATCCGATACGTGGGTTAGTTTTATTTCAATAATATCTCTTCTTACGCTATTCGTCACAGTAACCAATGGGAGTTTTTTTGACTTAGATAATTTCTAATTTTAAGGTCTTAGTCACGGTCTGGCGATGTGTAATTTCAATGTTATGCTTTCTGATCTTATGATCATCTTTATATGTGTCGCGGTCAGCTGATGTGCTATTTTTGTGTAATGATATTGCTATTGTCCGAAGGTTTTTTTCCAGTGTCCTCTGTTTGTGCACACTGCTTAGGTACTTAAAAATCTTGTCATTAACAACTTGTATTAATAATAATATTATACATTGTTATACTGCTAATTTTGAAAAATGAAAAACTCACTACGATTTTTTGTTCAAAGCCACTAACTCAAATCGGAGGTAAAAATTTTTTTTGACAGTCTAACATATAACATGACTTTCATAATAACAGGATTTTTTACCATGATTTCTCTTCGGCATCTCTGTTATTTTTGTATTTCACGGTTTTCAAATCCAATATTGTGTTTACATCCATGAATTTGACTTGCAAAACACAAGGGATAATTAGCATTCAAAAGATGGACGTTGAGAGCGAACTAATGGAACAAGCAGCAACGTGGTACATGCTGAACGCTCGAGCTCCGGCTTGTCGGGGCTTAATTGAATAGCCTTTTCTTTCTTATCGCTTATCCTGGTTTTAATTTATGACCGTTTAATTGCGCTGCTCTCCATAAAATTTTTCTTCGTTGTCGAGTGCCTCCTGGTTTATTAATTTATTTGTACGAATCGTCATACTTAGCGCTTCAATGGACTGAAAACCTAGTGTCTTTTAGCAAATCGTAAGTCACATTTTGATCCTAAAAATCTATGAAATTAAATCACAATAACGGCTCTGGAGAAGTTTTTTGAGAGACAATTTGTAGGCAGTTAAAAATTCAACACTACTCTTTTGCTTGTAAACAAACTTTGGCTATAGAACGAGGGCATTCAGAATGAAGCTAGGGAATTCGAGGCGACTGAACCTTCCACTCCTAAATAATGAACGAGTTACTTTGTGAGTAGCAGCAACTTTATCCATTCTTGAATTATTCTTGCGAAAGTTTCAGAAGATATATTCGATTTCGGAAGAAATTTTTTCATGAAGAATTGATCAGAATGGCTATCTGAGCTTCATGTGAGACTCTTCAACTTATGGTTTGACACCAAGCGTTTCATATAACACACGTTTTCCCATCATTGCTCTTTATTTTATTGCAGTGACAATTAATTTTGTTGGGGCGTCAATATAATGGCGTGTCATCGCTAAGTGACGCTGGAAGATGGGTCTAAGATGTCATCTCATGTCGTTTATGAACTAAGAACCACTTTTCAAACGAAAACTAAGAAAAATTCTTAAAGCATGAATCTCCTAAAAAATAAATAAATATTTAAATCTGAAGTAAAGCCCGCTTATTGGAACTAAACAATTTTGGATTAAGTTCTCTTCCATTTTAAAGTGTAAATAGACTTTTTTGATGAAAACGAGATCATGCTGAATATGTGTAATTTAAAATATGTGGAAAGTTGTCTGCATTAAGTTTGGCGAAGTTTGTACGAATGCTGCCGTTTCATCTCTATCTCTAATCCTGAAAATCCTGCACGGAATAATTTGTGACGTTTTGATCCTGGTTTAAATGAAAGTTCTGAAAATTTCTCGGTTGTGTCAAAAAACTGAGCTGCAATTCTTTCAGAAGCAATAGCGAAGATAAAACTTATTTCTTTTAAATAAATTTGGTCTTGCCACTTCTTCCAAAAAATTCTTTTCTACTCAAAAGAAATGTCTCTTGTCCAAACTCATCAAAACGGAGATTTTCATAGGATTTTGTTTTATGAAATTTGCGTAAAAGTTAAAAATGTCATTGGTCTCATTGAATGTCAAATGTCAAGGCCTCATTGAATCTGTATTATTTATAAATAAGACATAAAGTGAAGTCATGCCTATCAACTTGAAGGTCAAACTAAGAAGAGGGTGCAGAAGTTGGAAATAACTGACTTGATTAAAGTTATTTCCTTCAATTAATATATGCCGATCACCAAATTCTTCAAATGATACTTCATTGGTTATTCTAATCAGTAAACTCAACACCCAAATTTCATCAGAAAACATCTAAAAAATACTTTTAAAACGCTCGTGTAAAGTAAAGCAATTTAATAACCGTAACTTGCGCGGAAAAGTTTGTGGGAAAATTGTAGACTTTGTTCCATGGAATGAGCTCGGTAATTTATTGTATTTCTATACGAAACTTTGACCAGGAAACACCTTCGTTCTCCTAGTATGTAATTGCACCATAACTCAGAACTGAGGATGTATTTTGTTCAGTGAAGCAACGAGCCTGCCGTGATTTTTGACTTGGAGTGTACCTCGCCTATGTATATTTTTTCGAAGTAAAAGTTCCCTGGAGAAAATTTAGAACATCCTGCGGACGCTTGAATTTCTTCTAGAATTCATAATAATTGTATCGTGAAAGATCATCATACACGATTTTTAATGATTGATCTTACTTACACAAATGACTGCATGGAATTGTTGTTATCGAGTTGCATTGCCGTCGATAAACCATGTATGATTACACGATTAATTAAGTTGCGAATTTACAACAACAGTTTTGGCAATCAATAGCAATACAATATTGAAATAAACTGAATCTTTAAAGTAAAACGAGATTTTCCATTTGTTTTGTATTTTTATATGTTATGAAAGAATACATTTTTCCTAAATGTGCACATCAGTTTCCCGCTTCTCCACTCATAAGAAAAAAATCTCCAAATTTCCTCGAGATGAACAGAAACATTTTTTTTTTTGCCGTCGGCAAAACGTCGGCGAAAGTCTTTAACGTTACGCCATATGCGCACTGCTGCCCTAATATTCCGCCCTCTTTATATTTTTCCGGTACAATGACTCTGACTGTGGCATGCATTGGCAGAACAAAGCTTTTTTTTTGCATATTTTGATCTGCAATGCGTGTAGCCTTTTGTTCTTTCGTTTATTGCTTGGGTCTCTTTGATTGGCGTTTCTGGTATCAAGTTCACTTTTTGTACTGTATATGTACTAATAAAAATGCGGAACTTATCATTGAATAAAAATGGTAATTTTAAAAAATTTTACTCAAAGAAAGTTGAACCAATAACAGCTTTCACAGATCACCAATTAATTTTGTTCGATTGAATTCCACCTAATTTACTTTGAAGACACCGGTAATTTCCCACTTAAAATCTGAGCAAAACAGATGAAGCGATCAATAATCTCTAATTTACTGGCAATGTTGATTTTTTTTCTCCACTTGGCATGAAGAGAAGCAATCAGAGTCTCATGGCTTGAAGATGAGGCACGGCCTTTGATTCGGTAATTTGTTTCAGCATCGAGCGCCCTAGACCGGAGACGACTGGGAATCAACAACGACTGGAAAACGTCTTAGCTTTCTACGTCAATTCCATGCGAGCACGTGGCGTATAAAAGTATACGAGCACTCAGAGTGAAAAAAATTGCGAGCCTTTGGCGTATAGTTCAATAAGAACATGTGTCGAATAGTCCTATACGAATGCCATCCGCGTAAAATGCTAATTAATGCTATACGAGCACGTGTATATTATAGTAAACGAGTAGTTAATGTTTAATAGCTAATTGTTCCTGAAATAAGTTTACAATTAAACTATTAACAAAGAGTGTATTATGGAACAAAATTGATGGTTTGACTGCAATATTTTGCCAGGATGTTGGTGCACTCACAAGAGACGGGCTGTATCAATATCAACTGCGTGGACCCACTGGGCCGGTCGGCGCTACTCATGGCCATTGACAACGAAAACCTCGAGATGGTCGAACTGCTCATTGAACACAAGGTGAATAATTCGAGATAATCATATAGAAACGTACAATTGTTAATGTAATTGAATAATTGTAACTAAGAAACCAATATATATGCATGTATTTAAATCATAGTTTTAGTGGTGATTAAGAGACGTTGGCCTGTGGCTGATTCTTAGCGTAGCGGCTTAGTTGCGGGTTTTGAACCCCCAACTCGCAGCCACAATCTTGGCGATCGCAGTCTATCGGCCACCACAAGCTGGTGATGAAAATAGCAAAGAGATGAAATTGCTACGATAATTAGTTGGATTCCAATTATAATCTCGGCGTCATGTGTCAGGTAAATAGGTTGGAAACAGAGACATTATGATGAGTGAAATATATATCGCTTGCGATATATATTTCGCTTGCGATATATATATGTATACAATAAAATTAACTTTCGATGAAGTGACTAAATCTTCAATGAATTTGAGTTACGACGGTGATAAAAAACTTGACTTTGGTCATAATCGATACCCAAACCTCTGAGATAACTTACGGCATTTCCTTTGCTTGGCATATTAAAAAAATTTTCCTGTTCCAATATGCATGCACTTCAACATAAGAGTTCATTCGCATCATTATTCATTATCAACTGTTAAATTAATTAAAATTTCAATCACACTTTGTAGGTAATTTATATAAAATCTCTTCGTCCTTCCAATATCGGCTCTTTTTCGCGCATGCGTCGTATGCAAAAACCAAGGAAATTTTTAAATTTCTGCCACGATGAAGGCGACGAACATTCGGAGAAATTGCCTCCTGGCCGTCGGGATATTTACGGCGTGCAGATCGCGCCATGATTCACAGTCCACTAGGCTTGTACTTACGACGTATTTCTTTGCATTTTCTTGTGATTTGAGTGCCTTGAGAGTAGGAAATTTACGACCGGGCCGAACAAACTAGGTCTCTTGCCGCTTTCCAGACCATGACATGGCTATTCCCACAAAAAATACGTTATCAGTAATATTTCTTATCAGTATTATTTCGGTATAGTCTTAGTTTCCCAAATTTTCTTTAACACTGAGAGTTCTTGTTGAACGAAATTGCGTTTTATGAATTATCGTGGATTCAGAGATGAATCAACAGCACCGCTGAACTTAAATTGTTTTATTACTTAATCGAAGAAATGCTGCCGTATGGTAATGAGCACCTCGAAATCTCCCATTACCTTATCCCCTTTACAAATTTTTTCATTTTTATACTTTTTGGTTAATTGTAAGCAAATTCATGTTTCGAAGTAGCATGAGCCTCAGCGCCATTTTTTTTGGAGAAATTCAATGCAAATTAATTGCCGTCCGAATGATCTGGAAATATTTATTTCTTTTTTTTTGCAACAAAAATTTACGCATTTTTCAAAAATCTTGCTTTTGGTCAATGGTTGTCACCAAAACCCACGCATTTAAGATCGAGACATCAGGTATCTAAATTGAAGTAATTATTCATAGAAGTAGGTATAATTATATTTCGGTGTTCAGGTGGAGACAAAAGATGCTTTGCTCCACGCCATCAACGAGGAGTATGTGGAGGCCGTGGAGGTGCTTCTGGAGCAAGAGGAGCAAGTCCACAAGCCTGGAGAGCCCCACGTATGTATAAAATATTGTTTAGGGAAAGTTGGTGAAATATCGATTGCAAGATTTGATCATCACAGACACGAAAGCGAGCTAAGAAAAACGTGGTAATAAAATGAAATGAAGTCAGAAATTTGGAAGCAATCTTTCTTTCTACTCTTGACTAAAAACCGAGTAAGAGGCAACAAATTATTCTTTTAATACGACTATAGTCATTTGTCAATTAGTCATTATTATTTCTTCTGTTAGTATTACTTCCATTATTATTGTTTTTATTAATTATTATGAATTTCGTTTATTTTCCATTTAATCATCAATCTAAGATAGTGTTTGAAATATGTATTACAGCCAAGGCGACCCATCACCTACCATTCCGTGAAGAGCTCTATAGTGATGTAAGGCAGGGAGTGATGTTACATACTGACTAAAGTTCGAACATTCGATGGAGATAATGTTTCTGAAGTTGGGGATAACAGCTAAAGAATGAGTTGCTGGAACTTTATTGAAGCTTTCATGGCAGCGTCATTCCTTGCCAGTGGAGCTTGATAGATTCATCTTACTGCAAATATTAGGGCGTATACTGTTAATAAAGTTGATGAGCTTTTAATGTGGGAATTTCATTCTTAATCAGATTCCAACTTTCTGTTGATTTTGTATTTTTATGATCATGAATAAACTTTAGTAATACTAATGAGTAGCAGTAAATTGAATACTATTAACTTTTATGAATGAATTTTAATACTTGCATTGGTGGATTTATTTACAATATAGTTAAAAGTAACTTCTAATTCCTTTCGCGAATCAAATTTTCCTTTTTCGACGAACGTCATCCACGGTGAGTGGCATGTGCATCTTAAGGCAGAGGCTCCCTTGCCATGAAATTGTTATACCATTAGTGTCTGTTAGTGCATGCAACTTCTCGTTGAAAAATTAATATTATGCGCGAACGTGTTTTCTAATAAGATCATAGCCGCTCTCAAAACAACCTGGAATCAGCTATAAAAAGTCGATGCGAGTTGCAACTAATTAGCTTTTGATATACTCGTTATTATATGATAAACTATCTCCCATTCGATACAATTATTTTGTTTTTTTTTTTACTATTCAATTGACATTTTTTTGACAAAGCAATAAATTGCCTGGACGCTAAACGAATGTAAATTTTGTGCATGGTGAGCAAATATAGCGGCCGTTTATTTCTATTGCCTGGCGTGCTGAAAGACTTTCGGCTTTGAATTCAGCAATTTTCCAGATTTAAAAGTAAATGAAGTGCCGTGTCAGAGAGTCACTTATGCCCAGTCACGCACACAGCGTAATTTTTTCTCAGCAACTACTCCGAAGAAGTTGAAGAATGGCAATGTACAATACCTAAACTGAATGTTTTTATACAGAAACGTTATTATATTTTTTCTCGGTACGTTTCGGTGCTTCGCTTGTAGAATTCATCCAAACCCCTAAGTATTTTGAGAACTATCTTCAAATTTCAAGTTTCCACTTTGAGTTGATTGTACATTGGAGGAAGTAAGATGATCAAAATGGCTAACATCCGCCTCTATGGCAGTCGAAAAGACCCTCGAGATAATTGTTGAGGTATTAACTGCTAGGAAATGATATCGGGCAACATTAGAGGGCCAACTTAATTGACAAGAAGGCGATTTTTCTCTCTCACTTAACCCCTTGTTCATCAAACTCGCGGATAAATGAAATGCCGGTGATAAATTATCTCGTATTCCTTAAGTTAAGTCTTTGCTCCAATTGCCCAGCATGTGATATGATTTTCAGTAATATTTTACTTATTCAGTTTTTAATGTCTATATTCAATATTTCTATTTCCCTGCTTTATGTGTTAACAAAGCGATCGATAATTTCTAATGGATTCGATGCTCATGATGATCATTGCCTGCTGGATCTTTAAATTTCTCTTAAGATCTTTACTTCAAACTTACTCTACACTAATAACTAACCGGCACACCCGTTGTTTTGCCTGCTATGAACAACGCATGTTATTTTTTTCCCCCTCTGATGTTTTGTGTTTCGGTCTTGTGCAGAAATATCCTAATAGGTGTAATGAATGTGTTCTTGAGCCTCGACCGCCATTGCCACCTGACCAGGTGAGATCACATAGCAGGCAACTTATTAGCTTGTTCGTCCTGCGTGTCTCTTCTGCTTATTTCCTAAATTTTGTTTCCCATTAAACGAGAAATCCCAGAATTGTTTATATTTATTACATTCTTTATACGGTCACAATTTTTTATTGAGCATGTTTGTTTTTTTATTATTCCGTGGGCTTTATTACATTTTTTCTTTCATTGAGATATCGACAATTGCTAGAGTCTAATGATGGATGCGCGAGCTTGTAAACCAGATAAGTAATCTGGTGTATAATCTTGGATATAATTAAGTAAGTCTTTGTTCAAAAATGACGCACTTTTATGCGCGTGTGGGTGGACCTGACCCAATTTGGAAAACTACCAAAAATTGTGATTGTGTAACGTGCTACATGGAAGATAATTTCTAGTTGCACAATATTAATTTTCTCACTAGAAATAATCAGAAACCTTACAAAGCTTAAATTTTTCACCTCATTTGGGGTAAATTTGCATTCAATATTTTTGGCATTCTTAGGGTAACTTCACTATTAATTATGTGTGACATAACATTAAAATGTTCAATATTGTAGACTATAATGTATACTAATACTTTCAACTATTAGGTGCATGTGCAAATGTTGAAGTCGCAATTTCTCTGTTGGTACATTGACTAGGCGAATAATTACTGAACAATATCACAATGTGCTGCCATAATTGTCAGGGAAACATATTTTTTGTTGTAAGGACCTAAAGAAATATCATGGGTCTGAGCCAGCGTTTTAGGTGTGAGAACAAACATGATGCAACGCCGAGGTGACAGCCGCGGGTAACACTCCACCAACTAACAGCAGTGCTGTTAGTCGGTGCAAACAAGGCCTCAATTAATGTGATTAATGAGAAGACGAGACTAGCCTTGTGAGAGCGATTGATGTAACGAGCTTATCAATGTGAAAGAGAATGATATTGTTAGCTTATCATCACGATGAAGAGGGATGAGATAAACTCTGTAAGCATTTACGCTTCTATGTAACGAGAGAAGTTGATGGTCCACTTAGAAATTATATCATCCTTTCTTCTGCAAAGCAAGACATTTTTAGTCAGTATTTAGCGAAGTTTTCTAAGTGAGAGTTTCAGGGAATTTTATATCTTTATCATTGATATTGCTCAATTAAATAGCTGATTTTTCTCGAACAAAAAACAAATGTAAAAGCTGACTCAAAGTAAGCCATATCGTTCTAGCAGTTTAATCATAAAATTCATGTTTAAAATATGTCTTGATCAAACAAACTTGAAATTTCCTGCATGCGAAACGTCCGCAGAAATGTTGAATATGAACCTATGTAAAATCCTCGATGTCAGCTCGCTGCCAACTTTTTCAACTACGATGAAAAAATGCAAGATCTAACTTCCCAAGCTATTCTTCATATTCAAATATGCTCTGGCAACCGTGAAATTCACTTTGACAATAAAAATCGAAGATAAGAAAGACGAGAAGAGAGACACTTCCCAAAAAAGCCGCAAGAGACCAGATTTCTGAAGTTGGCGGATGTCTCTTCATTCTATTTTACTAATCTTTAATTATTTTACGGGGCAAAAGATTTTAATAATTAAAAGGATTTCATTGGCAATTTCGCGTTGATGCCACCGGGTACAGGGTTTATGAGGTGCTTATGAAATTCAACTAAGTGAAGTCCTAATAATTTAATTTGCTGCTCGTTTCAAATGCATTTTCGAACCTGGATTCACATATGCATGTCATATAACTACTCTCAGCCTATTGACATTGATTAATTTATTTTCCTTTTAAACATTACTCCCAAAAAATTATTTGACAACCACCACAAACTAATCAATTTTAAGACTTAAAAGTTCCAATACTCAGCCATGAATTTCTTATACAGGCATATCATAATATCAACATAAAATTAATATTTAAAAATGGGACGCATGACACCTGGACGGTTCCTTCTGAGGCCATTCCATAAAGAATAGTTAGGGATTCGTAACTTTATCAGCTAATCACTGACGGTTTTTTCAAGCTAAACACACCAATCACAGCCGAGAAATCGGCCGGTACGTGTATACTAAGGTCCCGACTTGTATACTTAGGTCTCAACGAGTGTACTTAGGTCGCGACGTGTATACTTAGGTCGCGACATGTACTTGATCCGACGTTTGTACTTATAGTTAGACCGCTATGTGCACTTGAACCGTTTCGTGCTCCTAGGCCACTAAGTGTACCTGAGCAAATTTTGATAGTACGTCTCTGGTTGTGTTGCAGAGTTGGGAAGCGATCCCTCCAGAGACCGCGACCTTCACCAGAGACATCACTCCTCTCATCCTGGCTGCTCACAGAGACAACTACGAGATCATCAAAATCCTGCTCGATCGTGGGGCTACTCTGCCCATGCCACACGACCTACGGTCAGGGAATTATTCGTCATTATTCAATATTTTGATACCGAACTTCTAAATATTTCATTGACGCTCTCCTGGTGGATCTTCAATATTTCAAAAAACATCTTCAATATTTTCAGAGCACCTATATACTCATTGTATATTTAATGCATGTTCAATATTTTATTAACGCTTTCTCATTGTACAAGCGGTTGTCAAAAACATTCCTTCAATGCTTTTTAATTCTACGGGGAGCATTTTTCAAACTTCAATTTCAATGCTTAAAGATTGCAAAATGTTTGCATTAAACATCCTAATTACAGTAACAGTAATAATACAAATTATATATTATGTATGTATACAATTGTATTGTACAATTATAAAGTACTTAATATGTATGTATACAATAATAATACAAATACATGACATAAGAAAAATTATAATTTGTCTAATGTCATGCGCAACGTGCGAGTTGAGCATGTCTGGCAGGTTCTAAAACTGTGCATTTTCATTGTGGGCGATTTCATTCTATATAACACGATCAAGTTATTGCTCTTGGCATCATAAATCAATTTCTGATACATATGTTGCTAGACACATTGCTTACCAAAACTGTAATCAAAAAGGACGGTTCTAGGCGGATACCATCAACGAGCTAGAATCTACTTATACAAGTTTCATCTTCAAAACGTTCTTAGTTTTTTATTTATTAACAAATTAAAAGGTTTACTTAATTCTGAAACACCCTGTATAATCTTATGCTGGAAAATTGTCGCGGCTAAGTAACAAAATAATTAAACTTAATTTATGCATTAAATTTTTGCACCAAAAGCGGTTCAATTGTTCTTTGGGGAACAAGGCAACATTGTCAGTGTAGCGTCCGTTTTCAGGCGATATTCTCTGGTCATATTGGGAGTCTCTCGAAGCTCTCGGCAAATGCTGACTCAGCTCTTTGGGCGAAACTGACCGTGTTGCTAACCTTCTTTACTATGTCGGTTAGTTGAATAAACGTGTGAAAGCTTTATATCTAACATCAGCTCGATGGTTCTTTAGAATTTGTCAGTATTGATAAACTCGTTCGGGCGCAAACTAAATTCAATTTATTTTGACTTGGAAACAAATACTTGTCCAAAAAATATTAGCACATGCACAATTCACTCGTTTAATTCACGAGTGAATTGTGTATTCACATTCACAATTCACTCGTTTAATTAAAAGCAGTTGTTTCGAGAATGCCTAGAGAATCCATTTGTCAACGTCGAAAACTTTGAAATTCGATTAAATTTTGGTGTGTCTGTTTACTGTGCACATGAGTAGGCATTTGGTTTTGCAATGTATAATCTTTTCTACGGAAGTTATTAGAACTTTTGTCTATTCACTTTACTCCGCTCCAAATGTCGACCGTTGTAAAAAATTTGGCTGTAAATCGCTTTATGTCATACATTGCATTGTACATCCCTTGATCAATAATTACTCAAACAATCAATTAGCTCCGTACACCTCCAGTTGCGGTTCATTCTGAGTTTCCATTATTAACAAATGCAATGAATGTCAATATCTAGAATAGATATTAGAATATTCTATGCACAGTTTTTGTAGAAGACGTAACCTATTCGTTATAGTTTAAATGTATTATTATCCTCCGTTTGTCGGTATTTAATATTGAATATAGGAATAGGATATTCAGTTTCCACGATCTTGCTCAAAAAATGAACCTAGTTCTATCAAATGCATCTAAAATTACGGTCTCATAATATCATGAACATTCCATCCTATTCTCTCCGTGCATGCCATGCACGAAGAATGTGCATGTCATGCATGAATGATTTTTACGACACGCATTGCTAATGGGAATAGCAGGCTAATTTACTGGTAAGCCATACAAGAAGCACAGGAAGCATATAGTTCCTCTTGTCGATATACCCGAAGACGGCATCAAAGTTCAGCGTCACTAAAGTCAAACACAGCAACATTGAAACTTTCAACTTGCATTATTTTGAATTATTCTACAGACAAATTCAAATGCTAATGAACGTTGAACAAGGAAACTTGTTTTGACCAGCCTCATCCTCCGAGGGCGGATGTTTGGATGCTTTAAATCAGTCGTTGCGAGAAGAAGGGGTCATTGAGCTCTTAAAATTTGGATGAGGTCCAACTTTGTTGAAAACCACGGGGGCTCGACCAGATGCCATAGAAATTCTCACAAACTAAAGGAAATGAGCGCTTAACTCGAACATGCCTTGTTCTTCGATGGCTTCAGAAGCTGTTTCCTGGCAAAACAGACGCTTCTCTTTTTTCCGACTTAGAAAACTCAAGAATAACAAAGAAATCTATTTGCCGATGATCCGTGGCATCCAATCAGCCCATACCGACTCATCCGGCTCAGATAGACGAAAGCAAAGTGATGAACCATTTTTCTCCTACTACGTAAAGTAATTTTCTGGATTCTGAGAAATTCGTCACTATCTCTCGCCATATTTTTTTCCGTTTAATATTGTAATTTCTGCCCAAAGTTTATCGATTAATTAATCCGTTATCCCTGACCTTATAGAGTTGAACGTGATACAAAGTCTTTATTTTAAGGCAATTCTGTGTTTTCGCCGCGGGCTCAACCCAAAAACGGTGAGTAAATTCAAACGTCATTACGAATTCCTTCAATGTTAACTCTTCTTCTCACCAGAATAACAAAAAGACTACATTTCTTCGCGCCAATGCAATCATGTCTCTCCCTAATCACGTTAAAGGCTTTCCGTGAACATTACTTTGCCCTAAGCCATTGACCCCTGGAGTGAGAATCGCTACCGTCGTGTGCGCAAACTACAATATGTGTTATCCTTCTGCTGCGAATTTTCCACTTTTTTAGTGACAGTGCTTAGGTAATGTCATGTGCTAAGAATTTGGGCTACTGACTCATCCTAGAACAGGCACAGGAACACAATGTTTTTAATTATGTTACCGTGTGTTTTAGAACTGATACAGGAACGCAATTTTTAATAATGTTACCGTGTGTTTTAGAACAGATACAGGAACACAATGTTTAATAATGTTACCGTGTGTTTTAGAACAGATACAGGAACACAATGTTTAATAATGTTGCCGTGTGGACAGGTGTGGGTGTGAGGACTGCGTTACGTCGCGTTTCAACGACTCGTTACGCCACAGCCGCAGCCGCATTAACGCATACCGCGCGCTGGCGTCACCGTCACTCATTGCGCTGTCGTCCAAAGACCCAATCCTGACAGCCTTTGAGCTCAGCTGGGAGCTCCGGAGGCTCTCCTTCATGGAGCATGAGTTCCGGAGTGAATACCAGGCGAGTATTGCGTGGAGCATGAGTTCCGGAGTGAATACCATGCGAGTATTGCGTGGAGAATGAGTTCCGGAGTGAATACCAGGCGAGTATTGCGTGGAGCATGAGTTCCGGAGTGAATACCAGGCGAGTATTGCATGGAGCATGAGTTCAGGAGTGAATACCAGGCGAGTATTGCGTGGAGCATGAGTTCAGGAGTGAATACCAGGCGAGTATTGCGCGGAGCATGAGTTCCGGGGTTAATTCGAGGAATGTATTGCTTGCAAATTGAAAAGTTTACCAATTTCATATATTCATATTAACAACTCTCGCTTAAGATCCTCTTAAACGAATTATATGACATCAAAATTATGATTTGTTCGACGAACAGTAAATTATTAATCAGTTGTCATTAATTTGCCTATAAAATATTTGATTGGAAAAACATTCCGAAATTACCGTGGCAGTTGCGACATTTTTTACCTCGAGTAAAAGGCTTATGAACGTTATGTTATATCCTGCAAACATTTTTAGCGATTTAGTAAAACATTATTCCTTAACACATCACCCCTTAAACTCTTTAATTATTTCTAGTGAATTAATTTCTTGCTAATAAATTTCATTTTGCCCTTACGAAAATTAACAGGGCATATGCATGACGCACAACGCATGTGGCGCAGGAGACAAAATATCCATGTTCATTTTGGATATATAGTAATTTTTAAAATTTATTCATTGATAAAACTTATAAATTGGGATAATTTTCCTGTTGAATTAATTAATTTTATTTACAGGAGCTGCGGAAGCAATGCCAGAACTTCGCGACGGCGCTGCTGGACCACACGCGTACTTCCTTCGAGCTCGAGGTGCTGCTGAACCACGACCCTGCGGGCCCGCCTCACGAGCACGGCGGGCGTATGAACCTCAACAGGCTCAAGCTCGCCATCAAACTTAAGCAGAAGAAGGTAGTTAATTGCTCTTATTTTAATTAGCGAACTATTTAAAATAATAGGAAGTAGTGTAAGATAATCGTGCTCGCCATCAATTTAAGCAGAAGAAGGTACTTAATTGCTCTTATTTTAATAAACGAACTATTTGAAAATAATAGGTAGTAGTGTAAGGTGATCCAGCTCGCCATCAAACTTAAGCAGAAGGTATTTAATTGCTCTTATTTTGATCAACGGACTATTAAAAATAATAGGAAGTAGTGTAAGGTAATCGAGCTCACCATCAAGCTTAAATAGAAGAAGGGATTTAATTGCTCTTAATTTGATTATAGAAGAATTAACGAGACCGGCAAAAATGTTGCAGTCTTTTATATTCCCTCAAGCTCCTCAAAAAGCTCAAGCAGGAGAAGTTATTTATGATTCAGGTAATTGCAATCAAACTGTAATCGTAGGTTATCAAATCAAAATTGTAGGTAATCACAATCATTAAAGATTTACACTTATATATAAAAATATAAGTCTGTAATTCAAACCAGATATAAGGGATGGAGTGCGATGTCTGATGTTTCTGACTAAAAGCTAAAGATTTTTTGTGCTCATTCTAAAACTTCAATATCCAGGAAAATAGTACGAATACCATGTCTAATATTTTTTGTTCTTTGATTCGAGCAGGAAATGCATCATAAGTTCAGAATTTTAAAGTTTAGAACGATAGGAATACAATATGCATATTTAGTATTGAGGACGTTGCTACTTGATTTTAATTTTTGTTTATTTTCTTGTTCTAAATAACAAAGAAAACGCTAATGTACAATGTTTCTTCTGCTATGTTAGAAACTGGGACTTTATTTATTCAACCCCAACTAAAGAAAAATTGTTAATTTTTAAAAAGAGGATAATTATAGATGTTGAAATGATAAAAAAGGATAATTTTAGCATCAATTTCAACATAGCTTCCATATTCTTGATGTTCGAAGGCAGCTTCAGTGAAATTATATGATTCTACCCGTCGACACCACGAGAAGAATAACATAGAAACAGCAAGAAAAAAAAATAATAGAAAAAAAATTTGCTGATCTTGATAGAAGAAAAATAATTTTGAAGCAAGAATTAATTAATTAAAAAGGTTTGGACCGACCTGCCTTCGCAGCAAATATTTGAGTCTTTCGGGGCCAGTGGCGAATAATACTTGCGTGGCCGACTGCCCGTGACGATCCTCCTTTCTTGATAACATTTTTTTTTGTGTGGACATTTGTAGTTTGATAATAGTTGTTCTCTTTAGTTTTCCGCTAAAGAGTAAATTTTTGCGACGGTCTTTGTAAAATTGCATAAAAACTTATTGAGTTACTATTTAGGTCATACATTTATAATTTCATTTGAAATTTTTTTCGGAGTAATTTGTTCTAAAATAATGAGACTGGCATGAGTATATCTCTACGATATATTGCTTTCCATCTTTGATCCAATTAACATCCATTTAGCAATCATTGTTCTTAAAAAATGTTCTGTTTGTGTAGTTCGTGGCGCATCCTAACGTCCAGCAGCTACTGGCATCCATCTGGTATGAAGGACTGCCAGGATTCAGAAGAAAAAACATGGTCCTGCAAGCTCTGGAAATTGTTAAAATAGGGTTTCTGTTTCCTATTTTTGCGATTGTCTACATCCTAGCCCCACACACGTCGATTGGTCAGACGATGAGAAAACCCTTCATAAAGTTCATCTGTCATTCGACTTCTTACTTCACTTTCTTGGGTAAGCCACTTAGCTCCTGAGGTTTTATGTAACATTTTATCTCTAGATTTTTGAAAATTTATTTCCTATGTATTTTTTGATTAGGACGTATTTTCTTGGACTTTATCCTAAATTTGAAGAAAGCGATTATGCATTAATAATTATGCTATCAGATTGGGCGATGCTACATTTAGAAAATTAGTAGTTTATAATCGTTGCAAATAAACAATAAACGGATTTACGGATTTTCACTGTAATTTTGAATAACTTTTTGCTGGTGATAAGGCAAAAATCAAGCTGATCCTGGCACCGCAGTGCATCAAAACAGAATGTTGTATAAACTAGCATTTTTTTGAAACGTATCAAACTATTCTAAACTAATGTAATCAAAACTGTAATAAACAAATTAGTTGCTTTTGTTTCCCTGAAGTGCTGCTGATCCTGGCGTCGCAGCGCATAGAGACAGAGCTTGTGAACACCCTCATGCCGAGCCTTAAGAAGTTCGTTGCGACCGACGTGACAAGACGAGGGTCTCCGCCCAGCCTCATCGAGTGGCTCATACTGGCTTGGGTGTCCGGTAATTGAATTATTAAAACATCATTGTTCGTCTGGCTCTTGGATAAAACCTTTTTAATATTTTATAATTATATTGTTCCATGTTTTACAGAAGACCAGATTTTGTGATGGTGTTTTATTGTGAAATACCTTAAGACTTTGTTGTCCCAGTTTGCGGCCAGGGTCTGAGTTTCAGGGCGGATACTGATTGATACTTTCTCTAGTCTAAAAGTTTATTGAGCTTTGAAATGAAGAAAAAGTTCATGTGGATATTTCCTAAATCCTTGCTTGATTGCCAGGCCTGATACGAGTGGATAATCCTTATTTATTTTCTAGGCCTGATATGGTCCGAGATCAAGCAGTTGTGGGACGTGGGCCTGAGGGAGTACGTAGGCGACATGTGGAACGTCATCGACTTCATCACGAACGCGTTGTATGTCGCCACGGTGGCACTCAGGATAGTCTCTTTTTATCAGGTATTTCAAATTAATACATTGTGATGTTATTCACTAATCCTTCTATTTTGCATTGTTTTCTTTGCATTTGGACACCAAAAGTAGCATCCATTCCATCTTCATGAATTAAAAACAGTGTGATTACAGTGTGAACAGTGATTCTTTCCTATATAAAAAATATTTAGGAAAGAATCGTTTACAGTTATTCATTTGTTTACTGGTAAAATTAAATGGTTGTGATAAAATTGAATTCACTGCGCTAAAATTTAATTACTTGTGATAAAATTTTATTACTTGAATCTAAAGAGATACACTGAAGGATTAAACAGCATATTCTGTTTGCAGGTTGAGCGAGAACAGGCTGCTCACGTGGTACAGTCTAACAGCCTGTCCCGAGACCAATGGGACACGTGGGACCCAATGCTCATCGCTGAAGGACTTTTTGCCGCAGCCAATATCTTCAGGTAAAAGTTATATTGAGCCCCTAAAATTGTTTCCTAATACAGTATAAATGTTGCGATCACTGGGACCCAAAGCTCATCCCTGAGGGACTTTTTACAGCACTTAATATTTTCTTGTAGCGGTTACTCTGATATCCTCCTATAATATTCCCTAAACTTTTATAAAGAATTGCGACCAATAAGACACCGGGACCGGATGCTCATGCCAAGTGACTTTTTGCAGCAGCCAATATCTTCAGATTGAAGATCATTATTTTTTTCGACTCTGATTAAAACTCTGGTGCTGCATAAAATATCGCTATAAAAAGGTGAATGATTGTTTTATTCATGTTTATTATCCCCTTGTGTGTACATAACTGAGCGATGAGAAATGTAAATTACAGTGAAGAATATTAGGAACGCTAGAATGAAATGAATCACATTGATGAATGTTTAAGGAAACACCACTGTTATGGAATATAAAAAGCTGTATTCAATTATGGAGAGAATATGGGGAAAATATGCACCGTTGGAAATTAATCATGCAAATTAAATAATCGATTTTGATATTTTATCAGAGAAGTATTTTCTGCATTGAATTTTTCTGCATTGAAATTTATATTAAGCACAATATTGGAAAAAATTGAGTCATAAACGTATTTCTCATCACTGAATAGAAAATATTATCTTTCTTTTAGGAGACATAAATTAAAAAATTCGAAATAATTAGCTTCATTGGAAAATTTCTCGCTAAAACCATTCTTTTTATTGCAGTTCGCTGAAGCTCGTGTATATCTTCAGCGTGAACCCCTACCTCGGTCCGCTGCAGGTCTCCCTGTCCAGGATGGTCGTGGACATCCTCAAGTTCGCCTTCTTGTACCTGCTCACTCTCTTCGCTTTCTCTTGCGGTGAACTAACTTATCTTCAACAGCCGCTCAAATTACGATGATGCAATCATGCAGAATATATGAAGACTCTGACCTATCGCCCAATTTGCAGAAAATCGTGCAATCGTGCAGACAATATGACCGATTAAGAATTTAATTTTAAAGAGACGTATTGGTTACGGATAAAAAACTTTTATGTGTACAAGATCAAGGTTATAAGGTCGTTTCGCACTGTCGAAAAGTTTGAATACGACTGAGTCAAAGATGCAAGAATTTCGTCATATTGCGATGAGGGTGACGATATGAGAATTAAACAATAATGCTCCTGCTGTTATTCTGCGAAGAAATATAAATAACATTATATTGATAGTTTCCTGCTCAACAGGCATGAACCAGCTCTTGTGGTTCTACGCGGACTTGGAGCGAACTGACTGCGAGAATTTGACACATCTCGGGGCGACAACTCTGGGCGACAACATCACGGCGCTCGCTAATGGTTCTGAACCTGAACGCGACTACTGCGTCGTTAAGAGATGGCGTCGCTTCTCCAAGTAATCAAAAATAAAAACTATTCATTATTCTAAATCATCAGGAAACGTAATTTTATTTCAAGCTTTAATTTTCAATTGTTGATGAGATAATCCTCAGGACTCACACCTCCCGAAACATTTTGCAATGCACAAATTTTTTCCGGAGTAGTGACCTGATGACTGGACTGATGAAGGAGAGACACATTGTCAAACGAACTACTTATGAATCATTCATATTATTTAACTTAGTTTTTTGGCTATTTCTGCATCGGAGGCAGTTTTTATATGAAATGCCCGCATATTTAATAGACAAACTAAAAATGTTGTTCAATGCAATGATGGCCATCGTGAGCATCAGAGTTAAAGCGCGAGGTCGCATATTGTTGAAGAAATGATTTGGTCAAAACCAAACAATCAATGGTGATTGTTTGGTTTACAACATCACGAATTTGATCTACTATCAACAATCATTTTTTCTTATATTTATCTTTGATGAAAAATATTCAATGAATACTTCAGCCGTACAATGACTAGTATAAGTATTAGATATCTTATCTCAATTTTAGTAGCACTATATATATTAGTGCTTCAAATGTTTAACTAATATCAAATTTTTTTAATAATATCTGCATTAAATAAACAGAATTGCAGCGCCCGTGAATTTATGCCTAGTTCTTAATTCAAAATCTTAATGCTGTTTTTATCTATACTATGATTGATAAGTTGACGCTGATAGAACTGCTTGTTATGATCTTTAGTACCTAGACATGACATGTATTCCAATTATTATACTCTAATTATTAGTTATTTTGCTGCTGTTGTTACTCGTGAATATCTATTTAAACAGTCGTACAGTCACGGTACTAGATATCAATGAATTTTATTAATATTTTGGTATTGTTGAACTTCTATTGATGATCTCACTACACCGAAAGTATATCTTTCGTAATAATTTTCTTATACTGAAGTCTGTCTTTTGTTTCAGCTTGTTCGAGACTCTGCAGACGCTATTTTGGGCGGCGTTCGGCCTGATCGACCTGACCAGCTTCGACTTAAAGGGAATCAAATACTTCACAAGATTTTGGGGGATGTTTATGTTCGGGACATACTCGGTCATAAACGTCATAGTTCTTCTTAATCTTTTGATAGCAATGATGAACCATTCCTACCAACTGGTCTCAGTAAGTTCTGTAAGTGTAAATGATCCAAAACAGTAAGTTTTGTGGCACTAAACCGGTGTGAGGCTTCACTAAGGATACCGTCTGCTCCTTGTTTGCTTCTCAGTTCGGCGAATTTCGGCACTAAATAAAAGTGTTTGTATATTAACAAATTGAGTGAACGTTAACTTGTTTTACGCAAGTATTTATGTGGATTTTTAAAACTGTTGTCACTGAAATTGTGATGCTTCAATTGGGAATTTTTAATTAATAAGCTGTTGAATGTAGATTTGACATTATATTATCCAACAGAAATCTTCATTAAACAAAAAAATGTACAGTCATTCAGGAATTCAGCCATTTGAATTTCATACTCAATTTCTTGATAAGCACATTTCAAGGCATATGTTGCCCCTCAATAATGGCTGAGTGCAGAAATCTTTATTGATTATCGGTACTAGAAATTCATGTTTCTCACCCCTTACTAGAGTTACTCTGAATCTTGGTGGTCGAAAAAGACAAGATGAGTCTCTTTTGAATCCTCATGCCGCTTGTCACTTATATTCACTTCAGTTGTCGTTTTTATATTCATCTGTAATGAATGTGCGTCGTGTGTAAGTTATGTGTGTAATGGGTCCAAGTATTGCCTGTTATTTGAAGTACTCGTAAAAATCTGAGTAAATTTAAACTCTCTAGTGCATTTCATTAAAATTAAAATAAAAATCTATCCGAGGATAAAATTTTGATGCTAAAATGCAAAAATTAAATAATTTTATTACACTTAGTTGAAATGACTCGTAAAATATTGATAAAACATTAATAAGAAGGAGATTTTTCGTGTTTCATTCTTATGTTTCAGTTATTTATAACCGATTTAGATGTTAAAAAGATAATGAGCTAAATATTAGCTATCTATATCCAAGACTTCATGTTCCTTTAAATTCCTTGATTGCTATTGTTTCTTTTCTCTCCAATTCTACCCTCCTTTATGTAGTTGCATGTCATGGTATTAATTTCAGTATTGTCTATAGTATTCATAATTTTCATCACTTATTTATTTACCGAATACTCTTAAAAAATTTTGACGTTCCCCAGAAGCTAGAAAAGTGCGTATAAATATCAAAACCATTTAATTAATTTCGTATTATATTTAGATTGATACTGTTTTGTATGATAGCTTTGTGATTCCCTCATTTTATGCATGCATATTTAAAAATTCTCAAATGACCTCTAAAAATCAGTTTCTTCCACCAATACGGAGGAAAATATAAAAATGTCGACTTTTTATGATTAGTAAGTACAATAAAAAACTTATGATTATATCAATTCGTAATTTACGCATGCTGTTGTAACCTTAATTCATATGAAAGGTTTGCTTTATTTGGTTCACAGAATTTACACCTTATACATTTTAGGTAAATTGTAGCAGTAGTCCTAACAAGAAAATCTTGTTATAAAATTATAGGTTCTTTTTTTCTTTTGGTATTAAGGAGGTATCATTTGGTAGTAAATCAAGTTGGACAACTTTAGCATCTCTTTCATGATAAATATTTTGACCGGTTTCGGAATGCTTATTTCTGACTTTTTATCAACAAACTGAAAACACGTTTTGTTCTTCTCTCTAAGCAGGGCAAACACGGCTTTAAGGTAAACCTGAGTGCTTCCTACCTCAACGCATTTATGGCCGTGGCGATGCCACTGCTTTCAATGAAATGGAAATTTTTGAGTAGAGTAGAAGCTGCTGCCGCTTTTTTCCTCGCCGAACGGGGTTTCAATTTCAGGATTTCGATGGCCGAGTGCGCAGAGCGGGACGACAAGGACATTTTCTCATTCTTTCGACCGGGACTTATCATACTAATAAAATAACTCATTTATTGATTTGTAATTTAGAAACGACTAATATTTGTTGAGATAAAAGTTCTCTAGAAATTTTACTTAAGACGCATAACTCAATATTTTTCAGCATATTTTATTTAAATATGAACATTGGTGATATTAGAGACAGATTAATCTTTTAAGTATCCGTCGGACTTCTTTTTTTCTCTAGAATATCGATCGATCAGCTACAACTTTAGAATTATATTGCGTTAATGATAAGGTTCAATAGATTTGATTCCATTTGAAATCTAAACCATCCAGAACATGTGTCAATAGAAACAGCCTATTTTAATCGCGAACGTCATGGGATCCGATACAAGAAGAAGCTCCGATTACTTTGTGTGAGGTTATGTTGGTGTATAAATTATGTCTCATTCCAAAGAGTAAAGGCCTAGGATTGCAAAAACCTTGAGTAAACTAATATTTTCGTCGCTAAATGACTAATGAGAAATATCTTACGACTCAAACAATTATGCTACATGTTTGTAGTGACAAGCCGCTTCTTCTGCCGACTTTATTTTTTTCCTTATCATCCTGCCTCAACGTTCACATGAATTTATCTCACCTTCACATAATTCTTTTATAGATACTTTATCGTGTAATGTTTAGACGAATATTCATTCAGCGTGGAGAATCAGCTTTTAAGTGTGACGATTTTTTCCAATGTGTAAATATATGTCCCCGATATTACCGATGACAATTATTCGGCTTGAATACGCATGCATATTTTTGTGTAGAAGTAGTGGAATGTGTGGTAATTAATTTTTCTGAAACTGTATTTTATGTGAAATATTTCTGGTGTATACTTTTTCATATTTTCGGCTCAATGTCGCATATTCTGTATTTTATAAAAGTTAGACCATATGCGATTAGTATTAACGGCCACCTAAATTATGGATTTATCATAATGGCAATATTTCGAATTTTTAATATATTTTCAATTACTTTCAACAGTAAAAATAAGTTAGATGAAAGGTAAAGAAAATTTACTACCGTTCATTTTTGCTGTGATTTTTTACTTTTTGATAACTGCGGTAAAATTCTATTTCTCTAAATTCCCATCTAAGGTGTCCCAACACCAAGCCAAAAAAAGCAAAGGGATATCCATTTTGCAATAAAATTTTGGGATAAAAACTGAAATGAAGTTGCTTATTTTTGATTCGACGCAGATTTATTTCGTATGTCTGAGTTTAATTGATTGATTTTAGGCATTGTGATCGCATTAATTTTGAACTGCAAGGTGTTTAGAAAATAATTTAAGCTGAAGTATTTAACTGACATTACACACCCCTAATCATTGATGATATTCTACTAAACATAAACTATACATGAAAATCGTTCCTTTATAATGTACACCGTTCCAGGAACGCGCGGACGTCGAGTGGAAGTTTGCCAGAAGCAAACTCTGGATCAGTTATTTTGAAGAAGGCGAAACTTGCCCGCCGCCGTTCAATATCATCATTGCTCCAAAAAGTGTTTACTACTTTTTCAGGTATTCATCACTTGACATTTCGCTCAGTTATTCTAAAAAAATTCATATAGTCGCGTACGAGCTATTTTCGTGCTTATATTTAGGTTGAAATGCCTGGCAAAATACGGAGAAAAACTGGTTTAAAAATGTTTTCGATGGATTTTTTCTGTTGGCAAATTAATGTTGGTAAAGTTATTGACCAGCAAATAGTTGAATTTAAATTTATATAACTGAAAATAAAAAACCCTGTCATGCATTTCCTCACGTTTTTCTACAAGCCATTTATTTCTAACATTTAAAAAAATAGCGCCGAAGGTACATAATGGAAGGTAAATATTTTTGGATCAGGTACAGTTAGTTTTTTTTTCAGGTGGTTCCACAGGAAATTCTGCCGCAGGACGAAAGCTGCAAAGAAGGAACACATGAAAACTATTCGGGTAAATATTTTTTTTGTCAAATCTGAAAATTAACGAAGTTGGTTGAGTCAGAATGAACAATGGGTCACTTCACAATAGAAGGCATGAGTATCCAAATAACTTCACTTTACATCTCGCTTATCTTTAATGTTAAAATGTGCAAAAGTGTCACTGTTTTCAACTGTGATTATTTTTTTGTGTTTTTCTCATTGCAGAGGAAGGCTAAGCAAGCAAGTGAGAGAGAGCTGCGTTACCAGGTGAACCTTTTTTGGAACTGTCTTTTTCCTTCATGAATTTAATATTAAAAATTTTGCCTTCAATTTTAATATCATTCGAAAATTGTTCATAATTTCAATTTCCATTACAATAACTAGTCTTAATGTTTTAAGAAGCGTAAAGAACATGGAAAGAGCCCGTGGGATTCATGAGGAAACTGCATGCACTAGATTCATGCTTTATCGAGCGTGAATTGAATTATTAAATTTATTTTAATCGTTATTATAACGTACAATGATCAAGCAATCAAATTTTCAAAAAAAAAGGAATGTTATGACTGAAATTGAAAAATTTGGTGTAAAAAGCAAGCTGACGTAAACACGACAGGGTTAAACAGTTAACAGCCTCATTGTGGTCGAAATATCTTTTTATTGGGATAACAACAATTCATGATTTGCCATCCAATAGTTGGTCTTGATCATTACACTTTTACTTTTCTTGGAATGAACTTGAGTCATTAAGATATCATTATGCACGAGTAGCATAGAATTTTGGTTCGTTATCGATTTCATGAAAACGATAACGAACGATGATGTGTTAACGATAACGAATGGTAACGAATTTGATGAAAACGATTTGGTACGTCATCGATTTGATTTTTTAATCACGCTCTGAGTTCTGCTGTAAATGAAAACTTAGATTTAAATGCTTGTTTAATTTTTGCACAAGTTACCAACGTTTGTGCAGAGCATCATGCGTAACTTGGTACGTCGCTACGTTACCGTGGAGCAGAGGAAGGCGGAGAATCAAGGCGTCACAGAAGACGACGTTAACGAAATAAAGCAGGATATTTCGGCCTTCAGATGCGAGCTCGTTGAGATCCTCAAGGACTCTGGCATGAACACTTCGACCGCCAACACATCAGGGCAAGGTATTCGGCCACGAGGGAGTAAGTGCCATCATAAGAACTTTCAAGTTTTGGTATTTAAAGTAAATGCTTCTCTAAGCTCTGGTCTGTGGAAATGGTGGTGCCTCTCTCTGATTTATTTCCTGTAGAATAAAATGTGAATATATTTTGTAAGCAGGTACCACCATTATACTGTGACAGAGCGCTTCAATGTCGAAGCTATTAAAAATCATTGGCAAGCAAAGGTATGATGAAAACTGAATCTGTTGGTTCCCACTGATAATTAATTCGCCAATGATTTTTAATGACATTTGCTCATAGCTCTCTCAGTGTCACGCACTCTCCCGCACGCTTTAAAACGTCTCCAATGTATGGCACGATCTCCTTTAATATAAATGAAGTAAATGTGTATACTACATAAATCAAAGTACCCTATTATTTTTTTATTTTAATGCTACAATATAAACCATATATCATTAGATTATAAATGAATCCGCTTCGAAATATTTAAGGTGAGATAAATGATTTTTCTGGTGAATTGGTTCAATGTTACAAAAGAATTCACATCAACAGCTTCATAAATCTTCGCGCATATTTTGAACACCGTTTGATCCAATTCCAATTGTTAAATAGGAAAAAATTATAAAAAAATCTACGATCTTGACTACATGACAGACATTACTCGGTGATTATTCAATAATGAATTTGTATATTATATATGTAAAAAATTTTTCATTATCCCAGTGGCATTAAAAACAGCAGCTTCCTAAGCTCCCAAGCTTATACTATTGTACCATCTCTTCAATAAATAAATTTTTAAAACCATTTCGTTCAAATTCTAAAGTCATGCATGCCGTGAGAGTAGCCTCGTCCCTAATATTATCCCTCGCAATGCATGCAAAATAAATGTCAGTTTTTCCGTCAAAATATACAATAATTCAGTTTAATCCATTGTCACCATGAAAATGTTGAATGATTAATGCCTAAAGTGGAAGAAAGAACCTAAGATTATTTGTTATTTATTGATCCATTTAAACGTTCTAGTAGAGAGAAGTAAGTCTTTGCATGCACCTTAAACATATCAACGTTTATTTTAGTGATTTATTTAAAAAAATATATCCAGGAGACTTGAATTTAATTTTCAGAACAAAATAATTTTGTTGTGCATAATGCAATCGAAACAATTGCGAATTAATTTGATTTGGTCAGAATTTCATAGTTAACTCATAATTATGAGTTACTTTGCAACATTAGATAATTTAGGTTACAATTTAAAAGTTGTTTTACAATTTAAAAATTACTTTACAACACAAACTTCGCGCCAATTTGTTCTCCAGTGAATGTAATCAAAACACAAATCATCCTGTCTTGCAATCTATCTCACCAATGATTGCTACCTAATTTAATACTGTAAATTAATACCTTATTTAGGATTTGAACTACGAAAAGGAATGTATAGGCATTTTTCTATTGATAAGTGCACCGCTTGCGATGGTCGTCATGCGACCAGTTATTTTCGATTTTTGAAACATACCGACTCCCTTTCACGCCATAGAAATATTTACCTTTCACAAAAGTCAAGAAAATGAATTTTTTTTAATTTACTCCGAACTTGTCAATCTAGAAATGATTATTGGTATGTTATTGGTCCATGGCTATTTTCTTATATCTATCAATTATATAACAATCTGGAATGTGTATATGTCAAAAGTATACGGACTTTGCAACCAGTATTCGAGTAACTCACATATACAGTTGGTTGGTGATATATCGACAGCATGTTGAAGTGTCAAATTTTTTCTCGTACATCACATTAAACTTGAAATGGAAAATTATAATTTTTCATCTTCAATTTTGCTACTACCTACGTATGTTAGTTCCTCTAGAGTCTAGACAATAAAAGTAGTAGAGAAAAACATTTAATTTATAATATTGGTGATGATATTGGCCTCCAGAATTTCTGTCACTTTACAAAATAAAGTACAGATCTTTGCAGTGGTGAAGTTTTCTATTACAATATTCCGAAGAAAATGTTCTTTATTGGATGTACTAAATTAATTTAAAAATTGTAGCCAATTGATTGGGATAATTTACGTCAATTCGCATAATTTGAAAAATTATTTCATGGAATCCTTAATCAATTCCCGAACGATGCATGATCATCTTGAGGTGTTTTTTGCTGCTTAAGATGGTTTTCTTTTTTCGTATTATAAGTTTTCTTTATTTGCAATTTTTACAACGAAAAGAGAGCCCTACCGTGGCTCCCTCATAACTTCTCAAGTTTCAATTTTAGAAAATAATCAATCGTTTTAAAGAAGGCAGGAAATGCATCAAACAAGTTGACACTTTTAAAATCTATAAAGTGTAGAAATAAAATTTCATATCTCCCCAAGTTTTCTCAAATAAAAGAAAGTGTTGACTTCGAACTATTATGTGCCTAAGGAAAAATTTGCAACTTGCACTTCAACGTTTAGTGACTATTTTGGTTCCAGGTTCAGACGTGAAAAGGAACCGTCACAAGGAACGCCGCCTGATGAAAGGCTTCAATTTATTTATATTTCAAACAAATACCTTTAGATGCCTTAACATTCTAGGTTCCGGCGGGAAAAAGAATCGCCAGAAGGAACGTCGTCTGATGAAGGGCTTCAATATCGGGGTGGGTTCTCTCTCCAACCCTCTGGCCAACTCCGTAACAACGACGGGAACATCTTTGAATGAGGCAAGTCCAATACTGAAAATTTATTGCATCTAAAAGGTGTAAATCGAATTTTTTATACATCAATTAAAATTGTATCGTTGCACCGCTTCACTTATTTATAGCAATAATTATTTATTTATTGCCAAGTGAAGATTGTAAATGAATTTCTCCCCTAAAGAAAATTAGGTTCCCTAATTTTTAACTAATATGAAGTTTCTTGTGAAATTATTGAAAATCATCAATCAATAGATGCCATAACGTTTGTTCTAGAGAAAAATAAAAGTTTATTTGTCGTCACTATATGGTGGTTCGCTTATTCATATCTTTTCTGTGCATTAGCCGCTGATGTTGTTTATGAATATGCATTAGTAAGCAATTTAGTAGCTAAACATGCTTACTTAGCTTAGTGAGCGAATTGAATAGTGTTCTTATCCTGAATCTGTCATTTCGCGTAATATCGTTCACCATTTCATGCTATTTATTTTTTAATTTTCACGTACACGAATTTTTGTGGGGATGAACTGGGTTGTCATCGTATGGATAAATTGCTGATACTTTTGTAATTTCGAACGACAAAAATCAGTCATTTATGCAATATTAAGCCTGGAATAATCGAAATCATCTAAAGTTCTCCACATTTGTGACTTTTAATTTATATAAATTAATATATCCCCATGCGCCTATTGAAGCACGGCGCGCATGTAAATGATTTTTTAATAAAAGTAAGCAGTTTTTTCATTCAAAAATCTAACCGGTAATCTCAAAAGAGATCAAGTTTCATTGGCAAACATTTTACTTCAGTTTCAAGTAAATCTATGGAATTTTATTATGCCAAGTACTGTTTGAGTGATACTTTTACTTTAATTAATCCACATTATTGCTATCAGTTGGTTACCCAAAGTGATTAATGTATATTATTGGAATACACATTATCAACTTAATGAGGGGAAGACTGAACAATTTGTTGCTCATCTCACTACATTTATGTCTTTCCTTGCCTTACCCTAGCATTATTTCTTTAACAAAATTTCCCTTGACGATCATGTAGAAAATTTCATATCTATATTTCATAACATAAATTTCTTCTTCCATTTCCTCGTTTAGTATACCAGTGTATAATATTGTGTATTGTAGGTCATATTCTGTAATTCATTGTTTATTGTCTGAATCTCTTACAGAGTAAGCTCACATCACTGTAGGCTGTAAGTAGATTGGCTCACTGTTCATCGTAACTACAATTTGTTCTCATATATCTGTCCCTTCATCCTTTATCAAGAATGTACAATTTCCGAAACATTTCAGAATTAAAACTACCAGGACTCCGCTCAAAAATTTCAACGAAAAATAAACCTAAGTAGTAATTTCTAAATTCCATATACACTGCACCCAAAATTAAATGATAAACTGCGGAACCCTTTTCAAAATCCTGGATGAACTCACTTGTTTCCTCATTTTCCAAAAAGGCTACCATAATCGTATCCACGCCTAGCGCAATGCAACCTTTATACTATGTGTTGTGAATTTTGACCCTTGTAACCTATTTTACCTTATATACACTCCAGCATTTTGCAAGATGCTTCTCCAGCTCTCGAAAATAAATCGTATCTTCCGTAAACTCGTTCTCCCACAGCTTTAAATTGGCAGTGACTTTAGCACCTCCCGCTCATCTTCCATGTAGCTACGAGAATGGTTGTACCCTTTACCGATAATTTATTTTATATACTAATAACAAAGTTTAATCGGGAGTACGTAGCGTCGTGTAGCGGGTAATCTTTTCGTCTTTCGAACACACAATTCTTTCTAAATTTACTTCTCTGACGCACGATTATCATCTAATGAAAATTCCCAAAATCATGTTTGTATTGGGCATTTCGAGTCCTAATCCAGTTGTTGTTTGCATGTCAGCGTGGTTTCATTCATTATGTGTAGTATTTTTCTAGCAACGCTTCCTCGAGAAACGACAGCGTAAAGTCAATGGAAAAGTAGAGGAAAATGCATCTGAGATTAATTGGGAAACTAATGGTTTTCCAATTTACGGTCCACAGAAAGTATTCAAAATATAGTTTGATACTCAAGTTTTTTTTTAGCTGATCATAATTTGCCGGCTCCACTCATGGTCAAGTTTGGTCTAATTAAAAAATTATAAAAGTTAGCAAGGTACATCAATTTATCCGCTCACCATCTAACTTCAATTAAAAAATTAGACCTCTCGAGTAGCAATGCTGTAGAAGGTAACAAAAAATTAGGGACGCGTATTTACGAGATTTGCAATACAGGAACCCGTCGATACTATGAACGCGGCGGCCAGCAGCGTTGGGGCGGTCAGTCGGGCGCTGCAGCAGCGGTCGCCAGCAAGCAAGCTGGCAAGGCTTGCTAGGCTTGCAGAGTCTAAACTGGGGCGACCGAACAACAAGAAACGCTGGGGTACTCTCGTCGAGGCTGCCAAGAGCGCCAAAGTCACCAAAATGCTCTCCAAGTCTCGGTCGGATGAGTCCATGTCGTCGGGGAACGAGTGTGAACAAGAACAAGAGCCTCTGCAGGATGATGACCGCTCCCCAGATGATGGATTGAGTACTCATGGAGGTCAAGAAATGGAAAATCGCATTAGTGTTTCTGGGATTTTACGTCCAAATAATGGAACAGGCGGAGGTTTGTCTCTCGACCCCGCCGCTTTGGCAGCCAGACACTTGACAGAAAAATTTCGCACGAGACGACCACCGAAAACCAGCGTAAGTTTCGATGAGAACGCCCCAGGCAATGAAAACGCGAATACAAACCAGGAGTCGAGTTTGAACAATCTTGTTGAATCGGTGGACCATGTTCACCCAGCGGGCTGCTCATCATCTGTGGACAGCAGAAGTATTTCCCCGTCCCTTGTCGCCAGTGAATCTTGTGAACCCCTTATGCTATTCCAGAACCGCAGCATCGCCAATCAAAATGCCCCGCTAAATCGTTTAAGCCCCAGCAGCAGTGAACCTCCCTCGGACATTCCCTCCTCAGGCCGACCGGCGAACGGGTCACTGCAAGCCTCCCACCTACCAGGCGTACAGACCACCAACCAGCAGGTGGCGGGCGGGTGGCTCTGATCCCGTCGGACTGGGTCTCAGGTAACTCATTTCCCGTAATTTTTATCACTTAACTTATTAACACTATCGTGAATGAAATAACCAGAATTGATTAAATTATCTCTTGGTAACACTTACGTAATTTTTCGAGACGCGTTGGATCAATTATCGCAAGGCTGAAGGTTATTACCCCCTTCATCAGCATAGACATCTTGCATAGACTTGTTATCATCAACCTAATATGCTTTTTTTGGTCCTGAGTCCTTCTTCGGTTGCCTGTTTGCGGCTGATATGCAACACCTTTCATCCATGTTTGAATTTTAGACTAAAATATAAATTAAGTAGCATTTAATTGCAATTATTTCCTTTATTGCAGGACGAATGTACCGAAGACCCTCCTCGTCGTCTCATATGTAAATATCGTTCATCCCCCACCATCAGCCACACGGTCACCATCACCAGGTCCTACTCACATCTCTGATGATTCATATTTCACACAATGTCTTTTTCCATCAAGTTTTAGTTATACCCTCTTGAAGTATTACGAAAACTATGTATGTAAAAGCTCGATACGATACATTTTTCTTTTACTGGTTATTCGCTCACTGGCCTGTGTATTTTGACAGTTTCCTGAAACCAGGTTGTCGTTGCGAGATATATTCAAGTATGAACATTATAAGTACTTTTTGATAGATTTTTAACAAAGTTTGAGAACTCAACGTCGAGATAAACAAATTTTGAAAATTGAAGGTTTCTCTACCAAGTAATCCTCATACATGTCAAAAATATGTCAAAAGGGGAATTTCATTACCATCTGTTCAGTGATTTCCTTATCTACATGTTGAAAATTATTTTGTCTGATTTCTTTGGATTATTTGAAAACAATCTGATTCGTTCAACAGTAAATATGTGTTCCAAATTAGCTCATTTCCTTATGGGCAATATGAAACGCTTATAATTGATGGGTAGGAGTATATTGGAGCTCGACTAGGATATATATTTTGAGGAGGTGGATATATAAACGAGAATTTTGTTAAGATACTTTGTTGGATATTCGAACCAATTTTTGAATCTTTGTTTATAGTTTGTTAGATGAACCTTTTCAAGTAAGTATCTTAATCATTACTTGCATATCATTTGCATCAGAAATACTCCTTTGTTGATGATATTTTCTGGAAGAAAAGATTCAATTTAGATTGCTAACAATTATTTAAAAAATTTTGCCATCTATAGGGGTGCGAGCAATCTTCCGAGCTAATGCGATGCATTTCATAGCATCAAAAAAGTTTATAGAAAGAATGTGGCTGGAAAGTTACTAAATTCTGAACATTCTAAACATCCTTGTTCTAATAGTTACGCATAAAATAGCTTAATACTATCAGGTCAGGAACCACTGATGCTGAAAACTTTTAAATTCAAAGTTAATGCTAATGTAATAATTAACTTTCTACTAAGGTGGAAAGCTTTCGCACAAATATTTATTCACTTCTAGATTAATTTCTATTTTAGAATATAACATAAGAAACTGTTATTTTCCTCGATACATCTGCATTTCGTCTCAGGACCTATCTCCTTAACGAGACCGAGCATGAGTAAAAGGGATGATGCATGTTAACAGTTGAATGATACGCTTAAAAATTGCTAAGGCCGCATTGTTCAGATCTCAGGTAGTTTATAATCATTGAATTTGTTCAGTAAACACGAATGTACATTCTTGATTAATTGATTAAGAGATATGAAATATAAATCTATGTCAATCCTGCGATCCGAATGCATCAATATGTAAAAACCGCTAAATATTTTATAGCTGACTTTGTTTCTTTAAGTCCCGTTGTTTGGAAACATAGTGCAATTCCCCTTAACAACTGAAAACTTGAGAAAACTACCCTAAGAAAATTCTTGTGAGCGGCTAACGCAGTTTTCCTCGAGCAAACGAGACCTGTAGAGAATGTAGAGTATTTCGAAATATTATTAAGGAAGCATTGGCTATATTAATCCTTATGTGCATACTTCATATTATTTAAACGATTGAAGTTTTAATCCTATTTACAATTCTCCAGTAATTCTAATGTTCACACATGTGTAGTCGTAAGCCTGACCGATCCTGCTTATTGAGCTTACGTAAGCTATGACACTTCAGTTCAGTTATCACTATCATCATCGTCGTCACTTTCCATTTACATCACATTATTAGCCGATGCCTAGAACCCGCTTTCAAGTTTGGTCATTGAATCAAATCAAATGGAAATTAGTTACGGTTAACTGAATGGTTGATGTCAGAAATTACTTTTTGTCCCATAGTTCTGTAAATATTTGTAAACGTATCGGTATTTATTGTGAGCCTGATCTCGCTGTAATGACCATTTTACATGTTTTTTGCCGCCGTACAAGATTTATCATTGACATTGCCATTTACAATGACCATCGCTCTCATGGCCATTGAAAAAAATTATTAGGTAGAACTGCTTACTTTTACAGCACTCGAGATGTCATCGTGGGGAGACTATGACATCTTCTGGGTTATTCTAGTAAGCAGAAAAAATATGTTTGTAATGCTGTTATTCACTTAGTGAAATTTTATAATTAGAAGAAATTTACATACATAACTTCGCATATGAAATAAAGCTTCGAATAATGTTAAACCGGTGCTATAAATGACTGCTGCTGTATTCTGCTTCAATTTCGTACATTGGTTGTTCTATTTATAAAGAAACTATATTTTAAAAACTTTGCATTGATATCTGTTAATTGTTCACTGCTGCAGTTTTGCTACGACGTAGTAACTAGGATCTATAACAAATAAAACGTAATCTAGTCAATGTGAGTCCGTCAATCTGCATAGCTGAAGGTGAAACTGCGTCGCCTTTTTATTTATAAAATTTTAAAGGCTGATATATATTCACAGTAAAGCTGTTCACTGAGTAAACAGCACAAGTCACGTATTTTATATACCGTTTATAGTCAAACTATAAACGGTATAACTGTCAGAGTATGAACCTAAGTTGAAGAGTTGTGCCCTTTCAACATGTGTCCAACTTGTATAGTTCATTGCTGTTCAAACTGCAGTAGACATCGTCTTTCACTAGAAAAATGAACAAATTTAGTTCATTAAAAAATAGAAACCCAATTAGACACGTTTTGAATGCTAGAAGCTGAATTTTAAAAATCCTGTTGGTATAATTTTTACACTATCTTCTTCGGTGAGCTGCACTTTTGGAGATTATGAATTAAGAAATGAGCCTCCTATAAAACTACACACATCGCTTACGAGACTAAAACTTGATATTTATAAATACTTATAAATGTATTAATTTGACATTGGTCTGCAAATGCATATATATAAAAATATCTTATAATAATAATTGCAATTGGCTAAACTTAATTAATTTTCATCAATTTCATGTGCAGGCATCATGTATAAAGCCAATGAAATTGTGCCTTCACTGCGGTTGAAGTTTGCATAGAAGAACGGTAACTGATGTGTTTAGAGACAAAACTCGTGTCAAGGCAGCTCTAAATTTACAAATAAATCTATAGTCTGTAATTTGCTGCGAGCATTCATTCAAATAATAGTAAAATTTATACTTGTACAGTAAACATTTTATATCCTTACTATGCTTTGAATGAGTACGAGGGTAAAGAAGAGAAATTAAAATTATCAGTCAATGACAAAATGATAACTAACACATAGACAGAAATATATAAAAATTGATTTACTTACTCGCCAATTGGGCAGTACACATAACGATTATCCTGAAATCAGCGCGTCTATTCAGTGATTGATACTAGAACGTCTATAAATTAACTAAATTATCGGCTTCCCTTGTGATGATCGGGCGGCAAAGTCAACATTATTATCATTTAACACAATCTATCCCACTTTATTCCTTCAAAGTTAAAAATTCTGATAGCACTCACCTAGTGAACCTTGAGATTAGCAATCGCCTTTATTTGTGATAAATAACTCAACATTTGCCTCTTTCGCTATAATATTTATGTTCAATTTAAAAGAAAACAGCTCCCAGGACAGGCATGAACGACCATTCAATCCCTGCTGTCTGCTCAGCTGCTCGATATTGCTCTTCTTGCCTTCACTGATTAGCGTCGAGATTGCGATGCCTCACAATTGATTGCCAGTCCCAGACATCGAAATTGGAATCATATTCCCTGAATCTGTCCTACCTGAAACTTCTATGTTCGGTCGTCGAACTACCAGCAATGAACTTTCCGAAGCGAAATAGTATTTATGAGTTTATTTTTGAAGTGGAGTGCCGATCGTAGCGTTCCGGTTTTATATCTCCACGTATACATCAGAAAATCAAATGCTAAAATCAGATAATTATTTGCAAGCTTTGCACAAATTCTGGATTCGATTTCGTCTTCTACCTCCAACAATGTTCAGTGTATTCCGAAGAAAAAAACTCATCACTCGAGCGCATTTGTGAGGTGTGAGGTGGATATCGAGTGCTCGGTAAAAGTTTCGGGCTGAGCCGGCGAAGCGCAGCTTAGAATATTCATGCAGCGGCGGTTCTTTAAATTACATGACCGCGCGCTGGTGAGCGAGAGCTGCCCCGTGGATCCTGTCTGCATCGCCCAAGTCTCGTACCAGCAGCACAATAACACCCGGCTTGTCAGGACAAGCCTCGTATCATGACTACACAACACCCGGCTTGTCAGGACAAGCCTCGTATTATGGCTACATAACACCCGGCTTGTCAGGACAAGCCTGGTATCATGGCTACATAACACCCGGCTTGTCAGGACAAGCCTTGTATCATGGCTACATAACACCCGGCTTGTCAGGACAAGCCTCGTATCATGGCTACACAACACCCGGCTTCTCAGGACAAGCCTCGTATCATGGCTACATAACACCCGGCTTGTCAGGACAAGCCTGGTATCATGGCTACATAACACCCGGCTTGTCAGGACAAGCCTGGTATCATGGCTACACAACACCCGGCTTGTCAGGACAAGCCTCGTATCATGGCTACACAACACCCGGCTTGTCAGGACAAGCCTCGTATCATGGCTACACAACACCTGGCTTGTCAGGACAAGCCTCGTACCCAACACCCGGCTTGCAATTTTTCTAATCAGTTTTTCATCGTCATGATGCAAATGGTAGGAAAGTTTCAACATTTGAACATGGATTTCCATCTCATTTAGAATAAATGAGGGATGAAGTGAACTAAGGGTGTGGCTAATACATGAATATATATTTGAATGAATTAATTTACTACCGCCATATAAACATGATTACCGGGTGAATCTTGAATTCATGATCATGAGTAATTGTGTAAAAAAACATTGTATTAATGTAGCACGCATCCTAAAAAAATTATTTCTCTGTCATTAAAACCGAACAATTGAGGTTATAATTATTAATTATAATGCGATCCATTCAATTTGTGCAGCATTTGACCGTGCTACGACTTGTTGTAGAGCTCTACCTATATACATATATGCATTAGAATATAGGACAGTGAAGGAGGCTAATTCGATTAGCGAAGCCTCGAAATGTTTAGTCAGGAAACAGAGATGAAGAGACCTACTTTGGAATTCCCATTTGATGAAAGAGCTTTGGACGACCGCTTCCATGAGACCGTGGCTCGAAGTGGTGGATTAAAACGCGGGAAACTCAACTAAATCTGAATAAGTGGACCGGAGACCACATACAGAACTCCTACTCACAAGGTGCAAGGAGTTAAATCCCGATAGATTCTGCATTTATGAACTATTAAAGGCTTTTTAATGTCCGAATAAATTTTCCTTCAGAAATGATCGTTGTCGCCCTGGTTCTGGTTTAAATTATTTGATAAAATACGAATTACCGTGTTAAAACCTTGAACTAAGTTTTGAAAAATTTTCCAAAAATTTGATATCGTATGTTAATTGATGCTGACTTATGTGAATGTGTCGCATAGTTCGATGTGAAATGTAGCGTTATATTCAAAATTCAAACTGATGACCAAGTTGTTTGGGTGTTGTGCATATCCCATTCACCGCGCTGCAGGACGCGACCAGAGCCACTGTATGCTGCAGAGGGATGCTTTGGTCTTAAGGTTGGAATTTTATTTCAGATATTTTTAACATGAAATAAATAATTATGCGTTTTGGATAATTGTTTACAAAAATTAGTACAAAAAATGTAAATTTGAAACGAAAGTGTCAAATTATTTCCTTGAAAAATCGAAATTTTGTATAAAAAGTTATTTAACTCAATCTCCGAACAACGTCTGGAAAATTGAAAGTTTGGCAGCAATTGAACATGCTTTTACACAAAAACATTTTGCACCTATCCTTAAAATATTTGCCCACTTTTTAAATACGGTAAGTAAAGTAATATTTATATTGAGCATCAAGAGAATTCTCACTATTTTGCTGGTACAAATATTCTAATTCTTCAGACTAAAAAAATCTATATATATATATATATTCACTATTTCACGTCAACCTAAATATTCAATAATGTCAAACCTCATGCTATTTTTGAATTACACGAATGAATATTACGTATTATGCAGTGAGCAGCTGCACTTGTATGGATTATTCACCAGTGGCAAAAATGATTTATCATTAATAGCGCAGCCGAGGGCTGGATAAGGGGAACAGTTTTGCAATACACTTAAAGGGAAGTTGCTCATCAGTTGGAGCAGGCACAACTTGCATGTTGTATTTAAACGTGTCCAGTCCGCAAATATTAATTCAAACAAAACATTAACAACAAAGTTGAAAATAGCCGCGTAGGTTTCTTGTTATATAAAAATGTTTTCACACAACGGATTACTTCAAGCAAAACATTTACTATAAAGTTGAACGAAGCAGCGCATCTTCCATGAAAATTCAAGACGTTTTCATACAACAAAGATGAGATCAAATAATACAATAAGCAACAATAAAGGCGATTAAAGAAAAGATAAACCCAAAGAAAAGAAAACATTCTGAATTTAGATTAATTTTGAGGGCGTTGCAGTTTAAAGAAGGGAAAGTAGTTCTGTTTATTCTTCAAATTGACTGAACTTTTACGCGATAGTCTTCCTCTCTATTAATACAACACTCCACGTGAATAAATATGTAGAGAAATCCAGAATGAACTTCATGTATTTACAGGAATAAATAATACGCAGTTATCAACCTTGTTGCGGATTATCACGGAATAAATATTCAATTTATAACTACATTGCTTAGTCGTAGATACACAAGTGATATATTTTTCTTGAGAGTTTCTCGAAGTGGGATCACGAAATTGTTGGACATCTAGACCATTAAAATAATTTACCAACCTATAAGTATATAAAAAATTGTTCCCATTTTCCTCCTGACTACCTTTTTTGTACACAAAATGTCTTGTTACCTTTGCAGTTAGTTTCATTACACGTGAACCGATTCCACATTCTATTGTAATCGGTTTCACTGGAATAATCATTCAGACGATCAATTCCATTTACAGTTTGTCCAGACCTTAAGCCAGTATCTACGGGGCCGAAATTCGGTATTCTCTACAATGGGGTTTGGACACGAGTCTTAATCGAAGAACGACGAACTTGACTGAAAATTGTATTTGATTACCCCGAAACTGGAAAAAAATTGTCGGCAAGGCCACCTGTTTCAAAGTTTTGGATCATAAATACCGTCTTTTCGGGACTTGTCGAGCTGTTTTCCAATTAAATTCAAGATCAAACCGACTCTTTAAGAGTTAGAGACGCCGGTCGATTAAGGGGAATTTGGGTATAATGAGATACGTCAGTTATTTTAGCTGGTAAAGGGTACTACACCACCCCCAACCATATCAATAAATGCACTGACTTGTATGCCATTTCTTCCCCTATCTGCTCTAAAAGTTTACCCTCAAGTAAATAAAATAATTAACAGTAATTGACAAATAATTGTCCCTCAGACTTTACTCCAGCTTCCCAATGGGCATCAACTAAATTTTTGTTGTTTGGCGTTGATAAAAGAAATTATAATTATGAGAATTATTTCTAAAAACGCGTTACTTGTCTCCCAAAATCTATTGCCGAATATTCCCAAATGCAGTGAAAGCAATAAAACTTGTTTCCATATGTTCTTTGTAGGATGATAACTATAGCTAATCTTTATTGGAACAATTAATTGTAGGTAAAACAATATTGCAGCAAAGGTTGACGTATGCTCCACAAGCTAACCAAGAAAAGCCTTGGACGTGATTTATAAATAACTATGAGTTGAGACGTGACATGTGCTGAAAAACATGACTTACGTGGCTCAAGGGAACAAAATTAGGGCAAAATGACAATTCTGAGGATCGTGAAATTTTATTTGTAGCTTAATTATATTTTCACGGCCATCGTGACCACCACAGGAACTTTCTCATAACGGCCAACGGCCTCAGCGGTAACCATAACGATAACGACTGAAATGGTCGCTCGTCCCCCAAAATTGAACTAGACTGCCAGCACAGAATTTCTAATGTTGAACAAACAAATAAGGATAAAAATGAAGAATTATAATTTCCACCCAGGCATTTCGGTTGACCAGAAAATGTATGAAATTGTATGCAAAATGAAAGGTATGGTTATGATGTAATTGGTTGGTTTGAACCTGAGGAAAACGTTATAATAAATTATACTAATAAACTGGAAAAAACTTATTGGTTCTACATTGTAGTCTGAATTTTGGCAAAATTGAAGTACTAGTACAAACATTTGGTTCACGGAAAAGATTTAGATGAACTATAAGCAACACTAGTACGCAAACAGAAATATAAAAACAACTGTGTTTCGAGAAAATCAATCATGGAGGAGCATAAATAAGAGAGGGTTTGACTAAGTCGAAATCTGCAGTCGAAGGAAGCCTGGGTACGAAGCTTCTGCAATAAATAAACCTAAATTTATGTTGAGCCGTATAGGTTTGTTCCTAGAAACAGGATTATCTGCTTCTTGTGCAACAGCAAAGAAGGATCTTGAAGCCAGCCTTCAAGGAGATTTTCAGTTTTGTGTTCAGTAATGGGGATACATACTAAAAATTTTATCTTCAGTGCTAGGAGTTGAAATTAGTCTATTTATCTATCAGGTTTGAGAGATCTATGGAGTATGCAACATTTACCGTTTAATTGAGTAATTTGGTAAAAAGTGCAATAATAAATTTGCAGTTATTACCGTCACTGCCCACAGTTGAAATAAATTTATTCTCTTAAAATTTGACGGTAAGTAGTTTCTGAAATATAATCAATATTGATTACTTCAATCATTTAACTGGAAATTTTATCTAACCCTGCAGTTTGTTTATTTTACAACCGCAGAAATACTGTTTAAATTTCATGAGTACCTGGCAGTCGTTTCTGAAATACAAATAAATGAACCCATAAACCTGCAATTATTTCCATCACCGCCCTGAGTTGAAATTAACATAATTACCGAGTTTGAAGGAGCTTTACGGGAATTTGCTCGCGACTGTTATCGGTCAACTGAATATTTGTTATAAGAATTTAATTGTACGTTAGAAAAACTCATGATTGCCTTCCGATATCATAAATATTCTTCAAAATATACTGAAAAGTCATTACAGTAGACTAAACTATCTTTTTTATCTCCAAAACATTCCTTGACATTCCAAAACATTCTCAAAAACATTCCTCCATCTGCACATACCAATAAATATCATAAACATTCATCCCGAAATCCCTTGTATTCCTATTAATAACCTGAAAATTCATAAGGGCAACCTAAACGTTATATACAATTTCTTCAAATAAGATATACTCACGATTAATTGCTTTTAAGATCATGTTTGTGAGAAGTTGAGCTCGGATTCAGTGCGAGAGATTGATATTATTACAGAGATTGATATTACAGATTGATATTACAGAGATATTACAGAGATTGATAGTTAAGTTATAACTGTCGAATAACGAATGAGAGCGCAGAGAAATTTTCAAATGGCACGAACGCCATTAAATCAAATCTCGGAAAAAAGTTTAAAACATAAAATTTTAAGAATTTCAGTATTTTTTTAGGGGAAACACAGCGGAACAACTTTACCGGGCAGTTCCGGATGAGGAATTGAGATGGAAAAAAACTGAATGAACAAAAACAATGCGATTTGCATTGATTTCGACTTTAATAAGATTCCATGTGACTCATTTATGTGGATTCAACTAAAATCAATATTAATTTAACTATAATGTTTTCCTTCATTTACAGTTATACGTTACATAATGTAATTCATTTTCCCTTCAAATTTTTATGAACATACATTTATGAGTAAACAAAATATGAATATAAAAATACGTGAGTAAAAGATATGAATACTAGCGCTGAATCATCTTAGTTCAGCACTAACAAAAGTGAATGTCAGGGAGGATATGTTAGGGTCAAAAAATAAAAATTTTAACCCTTAATTACTTAAATAACCTTTAATTTAGTGCTTAATTTTAGTCTAGAACAAATCATTTAACATATTTCTAAATAAAAATCTGACTATCGTTCAATGGTAGAAATTTAATACAAACAAGTAAATGAATACCATTTTTCAATAATATACATTTAAAAATTACTTCTTAGAGACAACACTTCTAATAATATACGTTTAAAAATTACTTTCCAAAGACAACACTTCTAAAGAGTCCATTGTCTCCAATGTTACAGATGTACAATGAATTTCTCATTTTATTTTCGAATATTAAAAAAATAAAATTTTCAATTTTTTATATATAAAATTTTTTTTCAAAATTATTTATTCTGTCAATTGATTCGTGCCTTGCCTCCGACTTCACAAAAGTGTGCAAAATTTCAAATAAATGTGACAGGTAAAAGTGTGCCAAATATCAGTTAAAAGATTTGTAGCTGACAAAATAATTTTTTCAATTTTTTAATATTAAAAACATTATTTTTGAAATCATTTATTTTGTTATTTGATTCTTGCATTGTCTCCAACTTTATGCAAGTGTGCAAAATTTCAGATCGATAGGATAAGTAGAAGTGTGTCAAATTTCGATTACAAGATTAATTTTTGTAGCCGACAGACAGACAGACAAACAAGAAGTGAAGTTAAAGAGAAGTGTTGTAAAAAATCCAGTGTCTCCAATGTAAAACATGTACAATGAATTTCTAATTTTAATTTCGAATATTAAAAAAATAATTTGTAATTATTTTAATACATAAAAGAAATTAAGTTTTCAAAATTACTTATTCTGTCAACTGATTATGCTTTGTCTCTGACTTTATGCAATCGTGCAAATTTTTAGATCGATTGGACAGGTAAAATTGTATCATATATGGATTATAAGATTTATAGAAGACTAAATAATTCTTAAAAAAATTTTCAAAAGAAAAAAAATTAATTTATAAAATTATTCATTCTGCCAATTGATTCATGCATTGTCCCCAATTTTACGCCAGTGCGCAAAATTTCTGATCAATTGGACTGGTAGAAGTGTGGCAAATATCGAAAATAAAATTTGTAGCTGACAAAATTATTTTTAATTGTTTTAATATTAAAAAAAATTATTTTGAAAATTATTTATTATGTCACTTGATTCATACATTGTCTACAACTTTATGCAAGTGTGCAAATTTCAAATCGATTGGACAGGTGGAAGTGTGTTAAATATCGATTATAAGATTTGTAGCAGACAGACAGACAAACAAACAACAAGTGAAGTTAAAGAGAAGTGTTGTAAAAATAGCTATTGTTTTCTGAATTAAAAGCAGAATTTTTGAAATTAGTTGATTGAGTACGGATGCATGCATGACCCTTTAGCGATGCAAATTATTAAAATATTTTAAATGAAAATAAATTCTCCTTGCAATTTTTTTACATTTTATTACATGATTGGAAATTTTGAAATGCCCACAACTGTGACAGGAATTGTAACTATTTTCGAGTCAGTAAAAACTTAGGAGCAAATAAAACGACTCTTGAATTCACTATAGACCTTCTATTTATAACGCCAAGTTTTATTGCTCAATATTGAACAACCAGTTTATAACAGGGACCAATTTCAAAGGTCAAACGTATAGACCATATAGAAAGAGTCAGTTGTTTGTTTTTCAGTGAAGCTTCAAGGTTTGAAAAGCGTGGGGAGGGCAGGACTCGAGTGCTTGCCAAGCACAAACACATCTGAGAACGCATACTGAATCGCAGCAGCCACAATGAACACAAGAGCTACGATTCATTATATATGCTTTGAACTTCGTCTCAAATATTTAGCACCCAGTTAAGCCTCGGAATAGAAATGTAAACTAACTTATTAATGAGATTTAATGGCAACATTGGGATAATTTTTTTATTACGTAAGATATAATCCAATAAACTTCTTTGACTTGACATCAACATTCATTTCATTCGGATTTGGAATGTTAGTAAGTTGAGCAAAGGCTACGTAAATTTACAAATTTGAACTCAGTTTGTTTGTTTTACTCAAGCAATTAAACCAGATGGGCTCGTAAAAGCTTTCTTTCCAGATTGGCGTTCTTGAATAGATGTGTATATTTTAGCAACAGTTGCAAAATTCATTCTGGCTAACTTCATGGCAGTTACTATTATAATAATGTAAGAAGACATAATAAAAAAGAATTTTGGAAGACAAGGAAATGGAAATAAAAGTTACTATTGTAATAATATAAGAAGACACAATAAAAGGGAATTTTAAAAGACAATAAAAGGAAAATAAAAGCTACTATTGTAATAATATAAGAATACACAATAGGAGGGAATTGACGTCTAAACTAAATTCTAGCAAATTTTAGCTGTACTTTCATGTCGGCAGGAAATCGATAACAATGTTTTATAGTTTAACTAATTCCGCACATCTAAACCTGTTAGTTATTTAGTTAGATATTTTAACACCTATACCGTAATGCCGAACATCTATACTGTATTGGCAATCCATAATCTTCATACAAAATTTTCTCTCCTTCCAATAAAGCTCCTCAGATGAAAATTACCCGATTAAGATACGAAGAAAAAAATTTTCTTCAGCGACTGAACATATATTCTCCTTACAACTTACCGAGGCTCAATGGCTGCTAGTCATTTTTCTTCTGAAATTTTCAAGCACAAAGGCTATCGGAATGACCTGGAGGCGTGCGTGCTCTTTTTTTTTTTTGCAGCTAGCGGTTAAATTTCCTGAACCATTCGGCCACTCATGGGTAAGGAAAAGATTGTTTTTAGGGTCCCTCGTAAATGGAGAGTAGCTTTGGTTCGATTCGGCCGTGACCACTAAAAATTTGCCGAGACTTTCATGCCTTCCAGACAAAAACATTGAATTGCGAACTGAAATTTAAATTACATATTTTTCACATTCAGACTAATAATATTATTTTTTTCAACATGAATGTTCGACTTTGAAGTGAGAATAACCGTTAGTGAATTCTAGGTAAATAAGATCTCTATTTCATCTCATTTCGACTCACGAATAGCACGGGAACAAAATTCATAAGCCCCTTGGATAGAACCTTGAGATAATTTTTCAAGGCCAGAACCCTTATAAATTCTCTAAGAAAAGTTTAGAATGGCCCGCAAGTTCCGACAACGGAACCTAAGGTCAGCCGCCACCTGAGTCGGAGCGAAGGGTGTGGTCAGGACGGCATTTCGGCCGGCGGTGTTTGGCTGCTATTTGGGTCGTGGTGGGCAATTCTCTGCTTGCTGCCCATGGGAGCCCCAAACATTTCTGCTATCGTGGTGCTGCCTGCGCTTCCATTGGCCATCCACGTGATATAAGATCATGAAAACGGAATGAACGACTCTGTGGCGTGACCGTATCCCTCAACACAACGTGTCTGTTCTATAACACTGCAAACAACGCAGCAATATAAGAACACGTATATCTGGAATGCGTATTCTTATAACACTGCAAATCTGCAAATAGCGCAACAATATAGGAACACGTACAACTGGAATTCGTATTCTTATAACGCTGCAAACAACGCAGCAGTATAAGAACACGTACAACTGGAATTCGTATTTTTATAACACTGCAAACAACGCAGCAATATAAGAACACGAACATCTGGAATTCACATTTTTATAACACTGCAAACAACGCAGCAATATAAGAACACGTATTCCAGTTGTACGTGTTTCCAGTTGAATTATATCCATGTAAGTTGTACAATTTTTGCCCGTACATGCATGTGTATTTTATTTTTAAAAGCAATATTAATGTTCAGCGCGTCGCAAAAACCATTTTAATTCTGTTCACAGATAAATTTGCATCTTATCTGATCGAAATAGAAACTTTATACTCATACTTGTAATTAGCTGGTGTATTGTTGTTTTCTGGCTGCAAAAATAAGTCACGTTTCCATTACAAATTGTTTGAAATGAGAGCAGTTGCGGTGAAATTTCAATATCAGTCTCAGCCTCATAAACAATATGCTTAATTTAATGACGCCCAAACATAATTTGTTATTCCGCACAAGCTACGGTAAATCGAGTTCCAATTATACCATTCCCTGGTGAAGTTGGTCACATAGCTTGCATTCTCGATCTCACCCGCCGCCTTGACCGAGGGTTCATTGTAGATCTTACACGGACGGAAGATCAGTGACCGGAATTACCGTGACCTCTTGGTAATTAATTCCAGTCCTGTTGCTCATTTACAGGCTAAACGAGGCAGTGAAGCCTGCCGTCCAGAAACTGTTTACGTTTAAATGGCTTGCCTTTTAATTACGTACCAATCGTTAGAGAATTAGCATTTAGATTTAGGCCAAAGCAAACACCAGTGAAAAGAGTACTATTTTATTTTTAGTGAGAGTTTTTTGAGCGAGCCTTTTTTGAAGAGACAGCGAGACAAGAATTGGTTGTGAAATTTACACGAAGAACTCGCACTAGTATCTTTAGTAAAAATACTCTTTAGTGAAACAATGACCGAATGATAATCACATATGACCGTTATGCGTCATATGTGATACTTATAAAATCGCACATTTTATTGAAGAAGATATAAATATTAATATTGCACGCATCATACATTCGAGTGTCCTCCTTTTAAATTTCTTCCTTAAATTCATAGAAGTTGTTTTCAATAACAACTTGATCAGGATTTTATATTTTCATTCCATATTCATGGCAATGCCATTTTTACTATAAACAGCCTCCCGCATTGAATTTTATCGTTAAAATTCTCTTTCTTCATCTCCGCTCAATTGGGCAACAATTGTCATGCTCTTTGAGACCGGAGTTAAGCTCATCAGCCTCCAAGTCTCATTGATCGAAGTTCCCGCCGAATAATCCAAGTTTCAACAGTCAACTGAAGCTAGGAAGGAAGTCCCCCGACACAATAAAGCTAATGCGTTCAGCCTGTCCCAAGTTGCTATCACTCACCTGGGCCCATGGGAAGAAAGCTTGCGATTATCAATCTGACTTTTGGCTCATTTTGATCGGTCGCGGAAGTGCGGTTCGTGGGTTCATCAATCCTAGGACGCCTGGGGCCGAACTGAAACTCTATCATCAGCAGATTCAAAATTTGCTTCCTGTTGAAGGGTTGCAGGTCATCATGAAAATTAAAAATCGGCAAATGGTCACTTTTTCCAGAAGAACACCAAGGGCTTACAAGCAAACCAAAAGGCTAATGAGTGAGCGGAATATTCATGCATATTAAATTTTCAGCATTCAATTCAACTTTTGAAAATGGCAAATAAATTGTTTTTAGCTTGAAAAAAAAAAAAAACACATAGAACCCTTTTGTTTTAAACATGATTTCCATTTGCGGAGAAATGCATAATTTTAAAACGAAATTTTTTTGAAATGTGTCACACATTTCATCAGAACACAAGCTTAAACGGTGGGCAGCTGAACTGACGTCAGATTGATCTTTCTACAATGTTAATCGGCCGTAGTAAATATTTGATCTGGACGGAGTGATTTTCAGTTCAACACAAATTTTTTCTTACATATTCGCTATCTCGACAAATTCTCTCCTAATCGAAAGTTAAAGAAGAAATTAATTCATTTATAACCATTTCTCTATTTTGCTGCGCTTCTATTCTTTTCATAAGGCAAGATGGAATGTTGGTAAGAGAACAATAGTACCACTGATAAGCAATATTTTATTGCTATAATTAATTGATGTATATTGAAGATACTTTGTTGAGTAAAATATAAACAATACTTCCCGACTCTGAAGATAGATGAAAGTAAGGCAGGCAAATTTTTTATATTATTATAACTTCTAATCCATAAAATCGAGTCTTCTTTAGATCGATAACATTTGTTACTTACTTGCAAATGCAGCCAGCCGTCAAAGTTAACTGACAATTTACGATGCAAGAATAATTTACCGTTAATGAAACTCAATGATGAAAAGATTTATAAGGAGAAATTTCGCGATGAATTTAATAATTTCTTACAAATTTGAATGCACAAGTGAAAGATTACTCGAGATTTTGGCCGGGCACTATTAGGTATAGTACTAAATTTCTTGTTTTTCCTCAGTACACGTGTCATTTTCTGCAAAAAATTCAAATTTAAAAAGAAATGGAAAAATCTAAACCTGAATCATGAGTTGTTAGCAGAAGATTCTGTCAACTTTTATTCTTAAATAATTTTTAACGAAATTCTCCTTCCTTCCTTTAATGTAGTGCTAGGGCCGTGCTATCCCAACTCACTTTAGTTCCTCTTGTGGCCTAAGAGCATGTAACGGTCGATATCTCCTCTGTGATTGGTGGGTTAAGCTCGAAAAGCCATCATTGATTGGGTGATGGAGTTACCAATTCTTGAATATTTTCGATAGTATGGACCTTTGACTTTGCAGACCCAGGCTGCGCTGGTACGCCTGAAGGAAAAAATTACTCCTAAAGAAATAAAAATATATAAAATATATTTATATATTTATACATATTAATATTTATATATATGAAAATTGATAAAAATAACGCAAAGCCTCCAGTTGTCTCACCGTGCTATAAAAGGACCAGGAAGTTGTTGAGAAGAACCTGACCTTTCCGGGCGAAATTTTTATTTCTTCTGTTTCTCTTCCCGAGCTTTGCATGACAAACGAAGAGAACTTAATTACGGCTCGGCAGCCATGACGACTACACGTCGAACTTTCCGATCAAGTTTCCGAGATATTCAGTTACACTTTTTTCTGAAATATTTTGCGCCAAATTTGGATTCCTTCATTCAAATGTCCTAATTCATTCACAGTATAGTTAATTACTTACCTGTATCTTATTATAGCGATAGCAGACATTCACGATGTCATGTTCTGAACTAAGAAATCAGTGAACAGGAAACTAAATTTTCTTGTTTTCGAAGCTAAAGCCGCATGAGTTTACAGAGCTCGTTATAACGGTGAACCTCAGTTAGTTCACAAGTTTTCTTACCTAAAACTTTATTAATAAAATAGAGAACTTCAATCGGTGCCCATTTTTCTTTGCCTGCAATCTGGAACGCCGATCAAAAATTCCAGGGATTAAATTAGCTGGAGAGGAAAGCAATCTGATGTGGAGCTTAAAGGGCCTCTTTTCCGGACGAGTGCAGGAGTCAAGCATCGGAAATTGAAAAAAAGTCCCTTTTATGGCCGACTGAATTGGGGCACTCGGTCCCATTTCGGTCCAACTGTTCGCAAAAACTCCATGCTCCATCACATCCATCACAGGCTACCAAAACTTTGGAATTAAATATTTAACTTAGTATTAAGTGCGCGGAAACGAGGGGATTTTGTATTTTACTTGTGTTTTTTTCAAGTTTATTATTTTGTAAGTTTTTTATAATAATTTCATATAGACATAAAATCTTGTTTCGTAAAGTAATTTAACTCTAAAATTTTGAAATGAATTGTAATGACAATTCCGTTTGCAAAATTGCAACCGGTATCACTCAAAATTTCGAGTCTCAACAACTTTGACCGTTTTTCATTTCGCTAAATTTTTTATTTTTCAACAACGCAAGGACGGGGTTATACGAGGCTTTAAACAATTTCAAAATAGAAATTGTCCCAAACTGAATCTTAAATCATTCTTAGCGAACACCATTAAGCATTTTTAATATTCATGTCTGAGATAATGATTCCAATTTCAGGCAAAAGTTTATCTGGAATGTTTTTTCCATCAGACGAGATACAGCTCATCGTTAACTCTTGTAAATTTCAGGGAATTTTTTTTTTCCGCAATTAAGAGACGCTTAGAAGTGTGTCGTAATTTAGGAACTTAATCTTCCCAAAATACAGACAAAAATTATTTCAGTAACTCAATCATTTCTCTTTCAGGAGATCAGGTTCAGTGTTATGGTGATCGCTCTCAAATCTCCGTTTCCGATTTTCTGAATTTTTCGGCCCTTCTTAGAAGAGAAAAATTAGTTGAATTGAATCTTTAGTGACTAAGAATTTAAGAGCAGATAAACTTCCACCTAGCGGCCAAGCAATTCATGCTGGTACCGTAATACAATTATTGGAAACTAAATTTATAACGGTAATATACTAGTTACAAAATTATGGCATAGCCCTAGCTTTTTAATTATAACATTTATGAATTATCGTACAATTATAATTTTATAATAATTAGAACAGGTGAAATGTTGGTAATTTTCTAGTGAATTCTCTACTTAACGGTTTTTATTGAACCATTGACGATAATTTACAAAATCATGTCGTAATTATTGGGCGTGATAGTTGACAACGCCCCTGAGATTAGAAGTGTTAGATGGAACACATATTTTTATACGCTAAAACAGACATTGCTTCGCCTAATTCGTTGAGAAATTCACAAACTAACATTATGTTATAAATTTATATGTTTTCGTATATTATATATTTATCACACTATATATTCATTCAACAGAAGTTCTTATTTGATTTATACATATAAAATCGTCCTGAAAGCAATTCGAATAGTGCGCACGTTTCTGGATGAGAGATAAAGATTGTGAAGCAAAAGAAAACAGTTGCGAATAAAAATTAGTCATTTTGAAATTAAACAGCAATGAGAATAAAGTTTTGTAAAATAAATGAATTAATAAATCTATCATCCAATTCGTATTAATAAAATTCATTGCGATGAATATCGTGGCACGATCTCTTTTTCTTTTGGTGAATTTATTCAAACTTTATTTTGCCCCCGAAATGTATCGCTCAAACTTCTCATAATTGGCATCCCGATCAAATTTCTAATAGTATTTCGTACTGAAATTCACACCTCAACAAAGTTATTAAACTCGAAATTATCTTCAGAAATCAACGCCCCGCCATAATTTCTGACACTTTTCAGGTATTTTTTAATATTATAGATATATGAATTATATCATCTTTTACAGAATTCAAGTATTTTATCACTGAGAGGCGGCAACCCTCGCGGCTCTCGATGACAAAGCAAACAAGACGAGGACGCTGCAGAGAACACGACAATAACACGGCCAAGCGAGGGGAGACTTGAACAATGATACATAATCCCTAACAAAATTTAGAGTCGCCCCAGCTTCTGGTAATCTAAATCAGAAGCTGCTCTGTAAATTTTCACTGGAATGGTGCTCTGCCTGCCAAATGATCTTTCAATTGAGAATATTTATACATTTATTAAAAATAACCTCACTAAAATGGATATTTTTAAAATGAAAATATCCTTAATGTTGGGGCTATTTTCATTTCAAATCCGAGATCCGCTAAAATATTATAGAACTACCTGGAACTGCGCTGAAATGTAAAAAAAGTTTTTTCAAGATTCAATTAAAGATGTCGGGGAAATCCTGCATGAAAATGTCAAACGTGCGATGAAAATCTCAAATCAAATTTAGGTTAACATTTATCGGGACTATGATTTCATGAATTACATCCTTGAAATCCCGATAAGCAAGAATGAAAATAACTCTTTTCAGTACAAAATCATTGTAAATAATTCATTGAAATGTCTGAATTTTATTAAATCATACACAAAATTTCATAAAAAGTTTACCGACAAATGCATTTTCATGTCTCTGAATGTCTCCTGCAAGCATTGAAATCAAAACAGATGCCAATGACTGAGGGCATCATCATATAGAAACAAATTTTTGCCCTCGGAGTATTTTTCCAGGTTTACTGATACGACGCAAAAATTCCCCCGGCTTACTGATAATACGCAAAAATATTCCCGGCTTACAGATAATACGCAAAAATGTTCCCGGCTTACTGATAATACGCAAAAATGTTCCCGGTTTACTGATAATACGCAAAAATGTTCCAGGTTTACTGATAAAACGTAAGATTTCCACGATTTACTGATAAGACACAAAATTTTCCCGGCTTACTGATAAGACGCAAAAATGTTCCTGATTTACTGATAAAACGCAAAAATTTCCCCGGTTTACTGATAACACGCAAAAATTTCCCGGTTTACCGATAAGACTCGAACCATCGAGACGCCCTAACGAGACCTCCAGTTCCAAATGAAGCTCATGGCCTGTAAGGGAGTGCCCTCAAGCACCGAAAGATTCACGGCACTGTCACCCTCCCTCAAGCAAGCACATTTTGTACCCCGATTCAAATAATCCCCCACCCCTACCTAGCTCCGTTCCTCTTTCTTGCACCAAATTTAATTTTTAGCTCTTTCCCTCTCTCCCTCTCTTTCCCTCTAGCCCTCTCTTCATTCTAAGCCCCGCCCATGGAACTATGTCTCCAGGAATACCCGCCAATCAGTTTCTAAGGTCATTAACCTTATATCAGACATATAAACCACTAATAAACTTCCCAATATTTCATATCCTTTAGTGTATTAACAACAATAATAATGGATAGACATATTATTTAACACAGTTTCTCCTCTTAACGTAGGGGGAAGAGGCGCGTGGATCACGAGGTGCTGTCATGACCACATCCTCTCTGTCTGGCGGCAATCGATAGGGCGGCTCCTCTCGACAAGCAAATTGAGGGAGCAGCAGACAAGAAATTGAGGGAGCAGAAGACAAGAAATTGAGGGAGCAAGAGACAAGGAATTGAGGGAGCAAGAGACAAGAAATTGAGGGAGCAGCAGACAAGAAATTAAGGGAGCAGCAGACGAGAAATTGAGGGAGCAAGAGACAAGAAATTGAGGGAGCAAGAGACAAGAAGTTGAGGGAGCAGCAGACAAGAAATTGAGGGAGCAAAACAAGAAATTGAGGGAGCAGCAGATAAGAAATTGAGGGAGTAGCAGACAAATAATTGATCGAGCAGCAGATAAGAAATTAAGGTAGCAGCAGACATGAAATTGAGGGAGCTGAAGACAAGAAATTGAGGGAGCCGCAGACAAAAAGATTGAGGGAGCAGCAGACAAGAAATTGAGGGAGAAGCAGACAAATAATTGAGAGAGCAGCAGATAAGAAATTGAGGTAGCAGCAGACAAATAATTGAGGGAGCAGCAGACAAGAGTTTGAGGGAGTAGCAGACAAATAATTGAGAGAGCAGCAGATAAGAAATTAAGGTAGCAGCAAACAAGAAATTGAGGGAGCAGCAGACAAGAAATTGAGGGAGAAGAACAAGAAATTGAGGGAGCAGCAGACAAGAAATTGAGGGAGCAAGAGAAAAGAAATTGAAGGAGCTGCAGACAAGAAATTGAGGGATCAGCAGACAAGAAATCGAAGGAGCAGCAGACAAGAAATTGAGGGAGCAGCAGACAAATAATTGAGGGAGTAGCAGACAAGAAATTGAGGGAGCAGCAGATAAGAAATTGAGGATGCAGCACACAAGAAATTGAGGAAGTAGCACACAAGAAATTGAAGGAGCAGCAGACAAGAAATTGACGCAGCAGCAGACAAGAAATTGAGGGAGCAGCAGATAAGAAATTGAGGGAGCAAGAGACAAAAAATAGAAGCAGCAGCTGGCAATAAATTTAAGACGCGAGAGACAATAAATTCAGGAGCAGTAGACTGAAGTTTTAGAATTGTGAGACTAGAAAGATCTTTCGTAGAAAAGAAAACATCGAAATTGAAAGAAGGTCTGCAAATCATGAAATGAAGAATAAAAATCGAAAAAATATGAAGAACAAAAGTTGGAAAACTGCAAGAAGAAAGTCAGGTATTTCAGGGAACATTAGTCTATAAACTGAGTCTCTGATGCTAAGAAATTGTCTTGAAACTGTTAAATGCAAGGGTACAAATGTCAAAAACTGAACGAACGAAACTAAAAAATCTGAGTGGACGACAGTAAAGAAAATGAAGTGAGTCCTGCTTGGAAGTTATGGGAATATTAGCAAAATAAAATCAATTAAACTATATATTTTTCTTTTATTTTTTGCCGATTGACGGGGTAAGAACAAAATAAGTCAATGGATTTGAATTCTACACAATTTAGTGACGAGAGCGTACTAATTTGCGAGAAATTAATCACTTAATCAACCATTTCGCGCGCGAAATGTTGAAATCTGATTTAAACAAATTTCTGATGGTCCACATTTTTTCGATTGTCAGTTAACCTCGAGGGTAAGGGTTCAAATAAACAAAGTTGCAAACTTTGGGCAAGTGATAGTGATATAATAGTAATGCGATTTTCACCACTAAATTTTCGGCTGAGTGATACTGCAATGGTAATGTCTCGAGAAATATTGAAATCCTATATTATTCATCTCAATGCGAGACTGGAAAAAAACTTTTAATAAAAAAATCAAAATAGAAATATTTATTGTTCAGTACATAAGTAATGTTAATGAACTTAGAATTTCGACAATAATTCCCATTTCATAGCATTTGTTGTATGGGGAGATCCTTAACGCCATACATTTTTACTGATCTGTTAGCAATCAGTAGCAATCAATCAACTTTTGTGGCAATCAATCCTCGTCGTATTTTGCTTGCTCAACTTGGTGGGCGAATATTTTCTTTTTTGTCAATTATACAAAGCTGATAGCTGGTCGAAAATGTTTCGCAAAAATTGATTTAATATCCCGGGTCTCGTTCCTGTATGTATTTTTGTAATTTATTTCCAATAGTAGAGGCTAAATGACCTGAACTGCCGTATGTCCGAGAAAACTTATGCAGATCACAACGTAAAAGTCAAAATAAACGTTAAAATTGAACTGTTTAGTGATCGTCTTCGGTTATTAGAACAGATGTCGTTCATGACCTAAATGTCAAATGCTAAAAATGTCAAAATTTCAGAAGCATAGCAGATTTTTTTGCGACGTACAAGTGCTTATCTTTCAGGTTTTCTTTCTCTTCAGAAGACAGCAATTCTGGGCGTCTCTTAGAGAACAAACTCATTTGTCAGACTGTCACTTAACTGGTGGCCTGGTTCGCCTGGAGCCAGGTCACTCTGGGACACTTCCCATTGTTGGCAAGTTGCCCATCCATCCAAAACAAAACATACACAACCACTTAGAAAACACATTGTGATACATAGCAGATATATTTGGTAAAAATATTCATATTTTCAAACGTGGATCTAGATAATTATTATGAACTTTCCCTTGGTTAATTTGGAATAGCCGTAAAATAATCCGAGTGACAATACAGAAGAAGTTTTTTGCCCGTCAGATTCCTGAATCTGTTACAGGAACACAGAGCCGCAAGGATCTAGTGTCTTGAATCTTGAACGTAACCAAGTGATTTTTAAGACTCGTGCCTTTGGTGTGTCCAGGTTTAGCAGGTGTACGACAGCCTGGAGACGGTTGAGTTTCCCTTCCATTAAGCTTCATTTACAATTTAAAACAGTCCCCCCGGCGCCTCTCGAGCGTGTACGGCCACACACTGCAGCCCTCGGCTCCTCGAGTTTAACTTATTGCTTGTCCACGGACTAAAACTTCTTCCTTTCGAGGTCAATGTTCCCAATGTTATATTCATGAACTCTTGGAGAAGTTATTCTGGGTTCATGGATGAAATTATATTCTTCAGATGTCCGATAAGCATTTTTTAGGAACTACGATTCTACAATAGTTTCAATAGGAAGAGAAAGTGTGGCAAATAGATATAATTTAAAAGTTTGTAGTTTTTAGCTGGCGATTGAAGTTTGCAAGCTCTGTGCTCATTATCATCAGATCCAAGCGCCGGAGGTCAGAAGCAGAGCTATTTTTTAATAATATGCATTTAATGCATGCTTTTTATAGTGTCTGTCCACAAGGACTTACTGCTTTACACGAGAAAGAAGAAATGCTATAACCAAGCCTAAATAAAAAGTTTATATGTGTTGACAAACTATTGAAAATATTGAATAGCGAATGACAAGTAATGAACTTGCCATTGTTTTCAATAAAGAAATACGCGTACTTCCGTGTCATAGGCCCGGAAAAAAACTAGCAATACTTCTACTAAAACACATAAAAATTTATGGCGCCTGTTTTTTATATTCATGAAAACCACGAAGAGGCGTAAAATGCGTCACCATAAAAATTCAGCTCGTCTTTCCATCTCTTCTTGTGAACGATTTTATGTGTTATTTTATATCCGTATGACGATGTCTGTATTTGCATGAGAGTTCTGATGCATTTTGTGTCGCTTGAAACGACCTGCCATTACTCAGCGTCTCTACTGGCGTCATTTAACTCAAGAAAAATGGTTAGTATAGTAACCAGCAGGACAGTAATCTTTGACCGAACATTGATTACCGTTAAGTGAAAGTCAAACAAATTAATAAAGTTATTTCTGAACATCAAATAAAAGTGTTTATTTTTAAAATAACCGTAATCATGCAGAAACAGTATAAATTTTATACTGAAAATTAATGCAATCTAGGATGCAATTTATCCAACTTTTTAAAAAATTGTTCATATATTTTGCATACTGCACTTCAGAGATTAATTCGAAAATTTTAATATAAAGGGGAATTGCGGGCATGAAAGCAGAAAATATAGGGTAGGAATTTTTCCCGAGGGGACGGAGTGCTTTTGATATGCAAATCATCATGCGGCGTCCATCGAAATCTGGCTTCTTTTAGAGGCTCTAAGTCTCCAAGATATCGTGCAAATTCCAAGAATTTGGGCTCTCAACTAATTGGAACCACTTTAAATTGAACACAAGGCTCCTGATAGTCCGGCAAACGGTCGAGCATAAATATATATATTTTGATTACATTATTTCTGTCTTGACCTTCACTATGAAACTTGCTCCTGAACATTTTTTTATCACCGATTCACGGAAAAATCTCTGAAAATGCAAGCACTGCAATATGACGTTGAACAACAAAATACCATCTTTGATGAGATGAAATGGAGCTCTTTCCTCATATGAAATTTTGCCTAAAAATATGCAAAAATCTATTATACTCTCCATGATCAGCCATATTTTCAGGCTTATGCTAAAAAATTAGGCACAACTCATTAATATGACAATGATTTTTGGTAGCATTTAATTGGCAAACCTCAATGTGCAGAACAATATTAATGGCAATAGACATTTTTCCTTACGAACTAATGTATTCCTTACTTCATATCATTTCGTAAAGTTTAATTCTATGGTGAGAAAAGACTCATCATTAGGAGCTATTATGATATGAATGATGAAAAATTGTATGTTCTTAATGACGTAACCTGTGAATCAGTTAAGCTGCCTTGCAACCCATTCCAAGCGTCTCGGTGTCACCTCCATTTACAGCTCCGAGAAAAAATGTCCGCGCTTGAACCGATCGCCAATTAAAATCCAATTCCTTAAATGCCATCGACGTTATCGGGGCCAATATTTAGGCGACGAGTGAGGGTTGGCATTGAGGCTTTTAGGAACTGAGCTTCAAGTCAAGGTATTTTATCAAGTCTTTTTAGCTTCAAGTCAAGATATTTTATCAAGTCTTTTAGCTTCAAGTCAAGATATTTTAATGGCTTACACCAACACGGCACCTGCCTACTCCTCCAACGAAGGAAACTGTATGAACAAATTCGTATGATTTAATTTGAATGAGCGAATTTGTAAATGAGTCTTTGGGTTGGCATTTATGTTGCGTATTACGCATTGTCCATATTCATATAGCTTCAAGTCAAGATATTTTAATGGCTTACACATACTCCTCCAACGAAGGAAACTGTATGAACAAATTCGTATGATTTAATTTGAATGAGCGAATTTGTAAATGAGTCTTTGGGTTGGCGTTTATGTTGCGTTTTACGTGCACTGAATGCAATATTCACGTTGTAATGCAGTATTAATAAATTTCATTAGTTTTAATATGTATCAGCCTCCTAAATATCTGCCAACAGTATAAATATTTATCAATTTATCAGCATCAATACTGTGCATCAATAATATTATTATGGATGAATTATGTTTCACTGCTTCGATTCATAACAGCCTGTATAGGACAGTCTCACTTAAAACACAATGTCCTAATCGATCTCAATGTTTAACTAAATCATCATATTTGACTCGATAAATTCAGAACAAATATTCGTCAAACCGAACATTTGATATTTAGATATTAGAACATTAAAAACTCCATATTTCTTATGGGGAGAAAACTGGGCCATATGAGAAGGTTCAATTTACCCAAGGCTGAGGCAAATTGATAATAAATGGAAAGCCAGGTCTATCACCACGATGCAAAATGCCCTTCCCTTGCTTGTAAGATTGTTGTTTTCGTTCTGTGATTGTGTCAAGTCATTTAATGCAGCAAAGCAGCTCGGATAAATGAGTCACATGACAGTTTAAATGTGAATTATTTTATTATTACATCATTTCCAGGAAAATAAACTAAATTTATCAACTTATCGGGAATTGGGCTGAGTACAGAAATAAGATCTATTTCGAACGCATTTCTTTAACGTTACCATTTGCATCAATTGTTCAAAGATTTTAAATATTTGTTTAACGGAATTACTTTTCCGTTAAGTGATTCAATTAATGTTAACATTAACGAGATAAACAAATGGAATAATGCTGAAAGTTACCATTTATTTCTTTCTGATTTATTTTTAAGATTTTTAATTTGAGAAAGATTTTCTCTGACTTGCGTATCCATCCGCGTAGCTATTCAACGACGATTAACTGCAAGTCTGACTGCCAATATTGCTAAGATTGTTAGTTCTGTACACTTATAACATAAAAAACTTATGAAAGAACTCATAAACTAAATTTCTATTCGCTGCACTCCATTAATTATAAAGTTATTGGTCAGGTTCACATAGATTAATAATATTATGACCAACCTCACAATCCTGGCACAACGGTCATAAGATAAACAGGCATCCTGAATCTCCTTTAATATCACATGTTATGATGAAATTCACAGCCATGTTCTGCACATCCATCAAAGCCAAGCCTAAACATAGCCCTGCTGCCGCGGGGAATGAGATACTCGTAAGTGGCTTATAAATCCAAATTAGATGCGTGAAGCCCAAAGCAGTTATTCATTTATGGTTGATTTGTATCAGACTTAGACGATTCAGGGCTTGAATCAGCATAAAGTAAATCATAAGCAGCTCTTCAGAAGACCGTATGTGAATTTTACATTGTGCATATATGACCCAAATTCAGCCGTATAAAATATTTTTCGATTTCCTAGGAGTTAATTTCATTCATAAATTGCGAGCAAAATAACGATGTTATTGTGACGTCAGTCGTAGTTGAAGCTCGGGCGCCTCTGTAACTACTCCAGCGTAACGGTCACACTTGTCTTGTAGGCTGTCTTGTTGTTTACCAGAACTCTGCGCCTGGCTAATTGACAATTAACTGATCACATTTTTAAAGCCAATTAGTAACTTTGTTGAGACAGGAGACTGAATTGAGCGCAGTGTGCTGATTGTTAAGACATTTTCAATTTTATTTTTTTAAGAGTAGTTGCGAAGTGAATGACAATTGAATAATAGTATTCTATTTCAAAATTATTTCAGAAACTTAGATTTCATAAAGACCATTCAATGATTACATTTTTATGTGCTCCACATATGTGGTGCAATATGGTAGATAAAATTAAATTATTATATTCATTGATTACAAATTTTATATACCTTATAACAGACAAACTATCGTGTCAAAGTTTACAACAAGTGGATGCAAATATTTTTACCGTTATTTAAATAGAACGCCTAAAGTATATCAATATTATTAAGGAGAGTAGAAGACAATGTGATCATTAAAACTAATGTATGTTCCTAGAATTGAATACAATCCGGAATTCAGGACGGGAAAGGAAGATTTACGATCCCTGCATAACTGCAAAACATATCCTGTCACTGATTGCATTTTAGGCGGAAGGAATCATTCGTTTTGTTCTGCAGAAGACATGAAAATTTACAGCCCAAGTCCGTAGGATTATTCCAGTGTGATGGATGACCGCTATCGCCCAATGCTTCGTGAGGATCATTGGCTTATCGCCGCGGCTCTATAGAACGATCTTTGGGCCGACAGCTTTATTTATTGCACCTCACGCGTGCAAGAGACAATTTCTCAAAAATTCAATCCGATGGCCGGGACACGGACCGACTATATTTAAAATAAAATTTCGTATGCAGGATATTTTGTAATTATGCTTTTCCAAGGTAGATTCTATTAATATAGCCTCCATGGTCTGTCAGAGGTGAAAATAAATGTGTTACACCTGGCAATTATATGAAAACATTCTAACGTTTATTCAAGAAGTTCAAATTCAACTCTAATATAAATCGTAATCTAAATTCCAATATCGCTGCTTTCATCGAATTGAATCGTATATCAGACTGTTACTAAACTGTACCGAGCAAAAGAAATGGCTGGTTTTGAATCGGGTGAAGCCTAATCAACGAAGAATAAAAAATGTAAAGTGAATGGGCGACTTTGACTATAAATTTATGCACTGATATAAACATATAATTAAATTTAACAACCTCTCATTCATGAAGGATACGCCTAACGAGAGGACCTCGCCTTAATTAGGCTGTGAATCATGTCTACTTTAGGATGCATCGCGCATCGTGTCTCTACTTTAGGACGCTTTAAGTTGTTCGAGCGCTAACAATAAAGTGTAAGCAGGAGCCGTAAAAGCAAAAACACGCTCGGTATCAATTAGGAGCAAAGGTCATGCCAGCAACTTGCAAGCAGCAGTCGGCAGTTGGGAGGCAATCTAGAAAGTTGCAAAGGCGCAATTAATTCGTAGTGCCCTGGTGGGGCTTTGGCGTCCTACGACAAATTCCGGATTTCCGCCTTTGCAATTGGCTTCCCGAGACCGAAATTGGAAGACTTCCCAATTATCGGTCACTAAAGCTTCATCGACATAGATGTGAACGTTGACTTCAATTTGGAATTGTGTCAATGTGAAGAATTTAGTTTCAATTTCAAATCTAACATAACCCTGAATTCTACAGCGTTTGAATTTATTTGCACGAGATTTTGTCACTCATTTAACACAGTTGTGCGCTCGCCGCTCATTTAAGACATTTCTACGATCGCCGAGATGACCGAATTTCAGAGATCAAAAACATCCAGGAATGTTTCATCGAAGTTGCAACATGAAGTGCATTCTACAATACGCCAATTTACCTCGAACTTTGTAGCTTTGCATCTTCTATAATCTATATTAACGCACAAGGATTGTGATGGTGCAATATTGGTTATTAATCTGGCATTAAGTCAGTCAAATCTGCGTGCGCCTTCATACCGAATTAAGGTATGACAAAACAAAAGAGAATATGTGCACAGTTCAGCAGGTGTTCAAAGTCTTTCAAAGAGAAAATCTTCCTTCCAATGCGCTATAACAATAGTTTTTTGTTCGCAATTCTAAAGCGCAGTCGCGCATCCGTTTATTTTCTGAAGGCTATGAAGATCACTGAACGTAGTGAAGCGTCCAACCGAATAAAGATTTGTCGCAAACTGGAGTCTTTCTTTGATTTCCTTAGAGACTTTGTAGCATAAACGAGTTTTTTGGTGGAGCTCCCTAGAGCACAGGCATGTGTGAAGCCTGCAGCCGACGCAATGAGCACGAGTTTCAGGAGTTGTTATCACAAATGAATCTTAAGCCACGTTTTTGGTCCCAACTTGCTGCTCTCGAAGTGCTGCTCAAACATTAATGCTGTATCGTTGATGTTTTATTACGAATGAAACGTGTTACAAATACCGAAACATCGGGCGTTCCGGAGTTCTTCCATGCAGGACCAGTTCCATGATCACAAGCGCATTTGTTCAAAATTTCTGCGGATTATTTCGTGACCTGTGCAGCTGAGCAATACAATCAGAGATGGAGTTAAAAGACATTCAAGCAAAAGCTTGTAATCGAAGAATTTTTCTGTTCAACACTTCACAATAATGGCTTGTGAGGGATAGAGAGCGTGGAAAGTAAAGATTAGGGTATTCTATCCAGCATGTATTTCAAGTCGGTAAGCCGTATCGATCCAAATAAATATCCACAATGTCAATAACAACCAGACAAGTTCTAAAGCCCTTTATATCATATAGTTGCGTAGTTGTGACCAGGAAGAAGGTACAGACTCAGAACTCTGGTCCCAAAACATGAAAATGGTGATTAAAATATTTAACGAGAAGAAGTGAGCGACGTTGTTCATTATTTCTGCCCGACACTCTTTGTGTTTTTTTACATCATTAGAACGAATCAATATAAACGTGATTGGAAAAAAGTCATTTGATAGCAAAAGCTCGGCGTTGCCCGAACGCATGTTGTCGCTAAAATAAGTACTCTAAATCTTAAACAAAATCTTATCATAGTCGTTTTTTCCTTGTTATGAACACGTTTATGGTTAACAAGAAAATAGTACAAAAGCAGCTTTGCGTTCAATTTTCTACATTGAATATATTTTTCGAAGAGACCATTTCTCTTAGACCATTTCTCTTGAAATGGAGACCATTTCACTTGAAATAACTACTTGTTAATTGTGTTATTGCCAAAGGATTGAAATATGTGAAGAAAAGTGACAGTTTTACAGTAGCGGTACACTAACAAAAATCATCAAACCGACTACTTCATTTGAACGCCGTCAAAAAGTGTGGAGATTTTCTAGCAGCTTATGAGGCGTCCTTCAAGTTTAAGTCATTCCCTTTGATGCAGGGGCTTAAAAGTGAACGACTTTATTCAAACAAAAGGTCTGGTGCGTGTTAAGTGTTCAGTGAGCGACATTAATACGTCCCTGGAGCAGCGAGGCGGCACTGCTAAAAAATCTTTGTCGGTCTTTGCAGGAAATGTTCAATGGATTTTATTTCTGTGGGCCCCGGTCCGTAATTAAGCTCTTCACAATGAGCCTTCGTCTCGGTAAAATTAACGTCCAGAGAGTTAAATAAGACTTTGGGTTGGGTTTCATTAGGCTTTATTATTAAATTTACGCGATATATGCAAGTTCAGATAGTAACTCACACACTTGTCTGGAATAATAATACTATTTTTTATTCCTGAGTTTCCCAAAAACTTCATTAATGTATGAGAATAAACAGCTCACTATTTGTTGTGATGTTTTTTACCCTAATTTTAAAGATATTTTTTTTATATAATTGTCAATGACCATCTGAGTCATTTAGAATGAAATTATACGGTGATTTAAGCCCCGAATAGAAACAAATAATTTAGGCGTTTACACGCAAAATTTCAACTGTGTTACAAAGATTCTGCATATCCTCCATAATTGGATGCTTTGAAGGCGGCCTATCTTCTAGATTTCTGAAGCTTTATAAATATTTAATTTACCCTATTTTTTTACCTAATTTGACCGATACTAGCTGCGGTCTATGTCCAAACCAGTTAGTCCTGGCATAAGTCATTCTGATTAAGCTGACTGATTTTCTTAATTATTTGTTTAATTTACTTACAATAAGAATGGCCCCCGCTGGCTCCTTTCTAATTTTCAAGTATTCCTCTCATGATGGCATTTCTCCTATTATCTTAAAATGAAACATGAATCCATTAAATTAGCTATGCAGCTTAAAGTCAATTGCAGTTTGTCATTTCTAGTAACCAAATTTACCGGATGCTTTCAGCCTTCAGTTTTCAAAAAGTTGACTCTCAATTGGTCAAAAGTTCGGCGGAACACCAAGGCAAAAGTTTTCGTTCAGAAAATTAACTCTGCTATGCGCCTTCACTATGAACAGTGCAACAAACTTGTGTCTGAGACGAATTCACACACCTTATATTCAACGCCCGATATTTAAAGTTTGACGTACGAATTTGTGAGTATTTTTAGGAGAATGAACGAACTATAAATAACGGCTCCTGTTTTTACCTTCTTGGGATTTTTAATCGATAAGTTTTCACGTTCCACCGGCGGTTATATCGCTATTTAGATTTTTTCGCTCCAGTGTAAATCTTGACCATTTATGTATTTATTGCTCTTTTATTCCTGAAGCGATGGACCGTTGATGAAAGTCGCTCCCAAAACGGTCTTTTATGAAATATGGTGAATTTTCTTTACATTTATTTGCATCTAAATGCTTGATTCATTCGGAATTAATTTAGTATACATTTTAATTGTTTAATATGAGAAAAATATATTTAGTGGTAATTCAAGCATTATAGGACCATTTTAGTCAAACTTTGTTTATTCGCAAACGTTCCTGTTATTTTCCAAAATCAGACTTGGTGTTTAGTAACGCAGCATTTTTCTTTTTCTTTATTTTTTCTCTTTTTGTAACTTTCACTTTCAATCTCGACAGAATGTTCATGATAATTTTCACGATAAAAAATATCAGAAATAGTATCCTTGTGTAGCTCGTAGCACGTGCAGCAGGTGCCAAGCATTCTTGTCACGTTCCCATCATAACCATTAGCATAAACAACATTCACCTGTGCTACCCCATCGTTGAAGGAGAAAGCCTCCCCCCTCCACCGCCACTGCACAGGATTTTTACCGACATGTTCCCTTCAGGTTTCAATTCCGAGAAAGGATCTTCGTGTTAACGGAGAAATGGAGCGACACGGAGGCTCGAGCGTTGCGACGACTGCGACCGAACTCAATCCAGTCACATTACTTGCTTCCGTTCTGGTTATTGAATAAATATTTCGGTTTCTTTTAGTCTCGTACGAGATTAATATCTACCAGGATTATATTATTAAAATTCAAGTTTGATAGTTGGTTCACATAATAATAATATGTGTTAATACTTTATTATTTGTCCTGATTTTGGGTGAAGTATACAGTTGAATGCATTCCAATGGAAGAAGAGCTTTATTACTCATGAAACAATTTAGCTTGATTTTCATTTCTTTAATTTGTAATTTTATTTAATATTTGATTCGGTTTGGTCTAAATTGATTCTAATTAATGTTATTGTATTACTGAGGATGTTCACGTTAATCTTATCGGCATTCTAGCCACGCTTACATTCACAACAGATAAATTGACGATTTGATTTGTTGAATATATTGAATAAAAACTATATGAAAATGTGAATAAATAAAAAAACAGAAGGAAGATATTTCTCCTTCACTGCGTCTCCAGTGGCCAAGTCACCGGAAAAATTTATGGAGAGTTTCTAGAAACTTCAAGAACGCATCAAAAAGAATTTGCATTCTATTCTGCGACTGCCCAGAATCTCAGTCCTGCATGGATCCACCGTGCAAGAGGAAGTTATTGCAGTTACAGCCCTCAACTTGAAACATTCCCTTAGGGATGATCTTTAGCTGTAAAATGAGTTATGAATAAATAAATAATGCTTGAAACTTCCTGGCTACAGAATATGTTGACCGCTTTGTTTTATAAAATTACACATTTCTTTATAATGCTTAGTGAAAACAAATATTATTGGGCAAAAAAACTTTAACTAAAAATTGTTACGAATGCTAATTTTCTTATATACAATTTTTTACTATGAAATGAAATCTTACAACGTTTTTACTCAAATCTTAAATGTTTTATTTAAAAGCTACTATCAACGTCGCACAGCCAATCATTTCTGGATGAACATAAGTATCATGTTTATAAACTGGTATTCACCTGATTACAGATCTCTTTTGCTTCCTTAAGATAGGTCTCTATTGTTTGTGATAAATGATTTGAAACAATACAAATTTTTAGAAGGTGAAAGAATAGATCTAAAGTATTTTTGTTTTAGGCACGACAAAATTTCAATGCATCTATTACATTAAGAATTTCTAATTCATTCGATGTATTTCTTAATCTCAATCGCTGATAGCCAAGCATTATCATGTAATAATTAATAAAAAGGACGATGTGCAGATAATTTATTTCCAAGTTTATCTTGCAGTTTAAATCTATTTCAGCAAGGTTCTCCTCTCCCTGCCCGGTATATTTGCTGCTCCACCTCCTAAACATTGCAAGCAGCACTTGACTCCAAACTTCCAAACTCTTCTGAAATTTGAAGTGAAGAGGAACAAAAATTTTGTATCCTACAAACGTCACTATAAGAAGTAGTAAAAGCTAAGTTCGTGCGCCTGAAGCCGATAAAGAAATTATCACGACGAAGTTTGCAATATTTAAGTCCCCCAAGAGGATCAATTCCGCACCAAAGAGCAAAAAACGCATTCAAAACTCAGAAGACTCGAGTTGTAAAAACACAGAGCTAAGTCATTGCATTTTCATGTAAATATACGTAAATTTACGTTCACTATATAGATTGGAGTCGCCACATGAAGATGCAATTTATCCCGATCAGTGATCTTTCTCGAAGGAGATCCCTCAGTTTATCTTCTGTAAGGGGAACTTCGTTCGAAGAATTTAATGCGTTTATTTCCTCTCGAGGCAGCTCAAACTTTTCAAAACTTAAAAAATGTATAATTCTTAGCTGCATGCTAGGAGACGTATCATGGATTTAAAGTGGAACATTATCACTGTCTATCTTAATAAAGATATATTATTAACAGAAAAATAACTCGTAAATACTTAAGAATGTGTTACATATCAATGGACTGGAAATAGTCTGAAAAGCAATCACACAACTCGTGAAACTTCATCATTCAAATCACTAATTGAACTTTTCCACAATCAATCACTTTTTTCCAACGTGAAGCTACTTTCATCCCCCGCCAATGGTCGAATTAATTATTATTATATTGCTGTAAAAGCTCGCGTTATGGTCTATCTTTGCTGTAAAATTCAGTTCTCTCGTTGAGCGGACGCTGGACATTGAAAATGCAGCGGACTGCTTGTCTTATTTTGCATAATCACCGAGCGACCGGGGCTCAGCTGAGGAATAAATTACTGAAGCTTTCATCAAGCGAATATCGCTTTAGAACTGGTCAGGTGGAACAGTCCTAGAGGTGGTCAGATGGCACAGTGCTAGAGGTAGTCACATGGCACAGCGCTAGAGGTGGTCAGATGGCACAGTGCTAGAGGTGGTCAGACGGCACAGTGCTAGAGGTAGTCAGATGGCACAGTGCTAGAGGTGGTCAGAAGCACAGTGCTAGAGGTAGTCACATGGCACAGCGCTAGAGGTGGTCTGAAGGCACAGCGCTAGAGGTGGTCTGAAGGCACAGCGCTAGAGGTGGTCAGATGGCACAGTGCTAGAGGTGTTCAGAAGGCACAGTGCTAGAGGTGGTCTGAAGGAACAGCGCTAGAGGTGGTCAGATGGCACAGCGCTAGAGGTGTTCAAATGGCACAGCGCTAGAGGTGTTCAGAAGGCACAGTGCTAGAGGTGGTCTGAAGGCACAGTGCTAGAGGTGGTCAGATGGCACAGCGCTAGAGGTGTTCAGATGGCACCGTGCTAGAGGTGTTCAGAAGGCACAGTGCTAGAGGTGGTCTGAAGGCACAGCGCTAGAGGTGGTCAGATGGCACAGCGCTAGAGGTGTTCAGATGGCACAGCGCTAGAGGTGTTCAGATGGCACCGTGCTAGAGGTGTTCAGATGGCACAGACGCTAGAGGTGGTCTGAAGGCACAGTGCTAGAGGTGGTCTGAAGGCACAGTGCTAGAGGTGGTCAGACGGCACAGCGCTAGAGGTAGTCAGACGGCACAGCGCTAGAGGTGGTCAGATGGCTTTGATGCAAGCAAAATGATCATTTTCGCTTAATTAAGGTTTCTGTTTTGTGATGATGTTAAAATAATCCCGGAATCGAAGACAATCCAAAGTTCAAGTTAGCCGTCTTCCAACCTTCGAGACGTTTAAATTTCTGTTTGAATTAGCCTACCAAATATTTTTTTTACCTTTGTACGTATGTATTTTCAGTTCCGTTCAAGGGAAAAACCACGGTATGATTACACGCTATGAATAATTCACTTTTCTATGATATTCTAGTATATTGGCTCTTAACCATGATTGCAAGATTTCATGTTTCAACTTAAATAAAATTACGAGGATTCGTGCCTCCATCTTCTCTCAAGTCATCGAAATCTTTGATACCCGACTGAAGTTTTAATGGCTGGGCATCTAGAGACGGCATCAAAGGTGGCCATTCTTCGAATATTTTAAGCTTCTGGGACCCCGGGCATCGGCTGCTTCGATCCAACCTGGGTTGGTCCTGGCTTGACCAAGGAAGGCATCCGGGCAAACTTTCCAACTGATTTAAACTTAACTTTATTTACGTTCTGACATTTTATAAGCAAAAACGGTGAAAGATATTTTAGGATATTAATTTATTATATAATTATTTCGGGATCCAGGATAGTTGCCAAATCAAGCGATATGTTTATTTCTACGTTGTTAGCATTGTAAAAGAATTTGCACTAATTTGACCGATCAAAGCAATATATAGTGAAATATTCATGAGCCGTGAAAAAACAGAATACTGCAATAACTTTCCCACAAGTTGGCATAATACTTAAAGGTAATATAATAAGTGCAGCTCATATGCATGTTCTAACATAATAACTAATATACCGTTCAAACATGTTTAATATGACGTCGCCTCATCCGAACAATTACTTTTGCAACTCTATGACTCTAAATTACATCATTTGGCGATGACATTAGTCATATTTTTATTTAATTGCATTCAACGTTTCCCATTTTCCTGTAGGTTACAATTCCAGCGGCAATATAACTTGATACGTGGCATAGAGATTTGTACAACAATTTTTTATTCTAAGTTATTCTAGTCGATCTAAAATTTTTTGATCAAGTTATGTCTGAGTGGCCAATGAACCACGGGGATAAAAACTTACCAACTAAAATGATCACATACACTTATTGCAAGTATGCCTATATTTTCCTTTACATGGTGAGATTCTGACCCTGTTTATGATTTCAGATTCTCTCACCTATAACTATTTTCAAATAACGAAACTCCATATCCTAACATGCTCAATCACGTTCAATTGCTCACCATTAAACGAAGTCACCGCTCACATCATCATCAACTGTGTTTGCATAACGAAGGTAAACATTAATGCAACTCAGTGAGCTAAAGTTACGGTATGTTGTTTACACGCAACCTCGCTGTCAGGAAAGGTCTAGGCCATGCGTGTCACATTTTTAGATCGTGAATTGACGCGCATCCAAGTTTACACTAGCTCATAAATGTGAGAAGAGAGTTTCACATGAAAAATTATTGGCGGAGGTTGTTAGAGCCAGATGCAAATGAGTTGAAAAATACTGAAAAGAATTGTTGTCTGACAGATCAATATTATTTTACAAAATTATTATAATATGATTGAATTACTCCCATCTTACAATTTATTTGCGTCGGAATAACATAATTATGATTTAAATTTAGATTGTTGATATCTGTGATCTCCACCATGTGATTAGTGCCCATCAGTGGAATTGAACTTCACGGCCTTAATTGAAGTCAATGATATTTAATATCTTTAATTTCCATGAAACAGCAAGAAATTCTTAACGAAATTCAAGATAAAGTCGCAGGAAAAAAAATAAATCAATCATTCATAAAATAAAAATGAATTGTTAAAAATATTGTTTGCTACACATAGAAGTCGGTACACAAGGATGATCAGTTTCTAATAACAAAATCCACTGATCAACATTCATCACTGTCATAGTTGGTCAAGAAACAAATTCAACGATCACACATAATTGTATATTAATATTTCCACGGTCAAAGAGCCAAAACAAACTATGGCTTTATCACAGTCTAAAAATTAGCATGGAAAATTCAAATCTCAATTCCAATTTCCGTCTTTGGTGTCGATAAACGGGACAAGGTGCCGCCACGACGCCAAAATCACAACAATGCTGCATTTGCCGAGGCTTCCAAGCCTGCAACTTGAGCTTGGAACAACAAGCTCAGAAGAGGAAGCTCAAGATGCACTCAGCTATGGCTTTGGTAACACAGTAGCAGCATCGTCATTCATGGCTTGAACTTGTTTGATTCTACGAGAGGTTGGCGATAGAGCTTTGCGGCTTAACTTTTGTCTCGGGTAGGTAGTATCGATAACTTAAATTATTCAAGTTTGAATATAAAATTCGTATATTATTGCGCAGAAAACTATTAAAAGATGTAAAGATCCTACTGATAATTAATTTTTATGGGTTGAAATAATAGGTGTTATTCACCCAAATCGTAATTTGTAACTCATACACATAGTGGTTCCAAAGTCTTAAAGTCGGATGTACAGGAGGATTGATGTATAATTTGCTAATCACCTTTGAAATAAATGGATATTTTAGAATAATATCGATTAAATTTAATCATTGATAATCATATTGAACAATAACTGCTAAAGATAGGTTAGAATTTTACGGACTTTATGTTTTGGCAATTTCCTGGTTATATTCATTTGATATATTATTATTCTACCAAGCAACTATCGTGGCGTCTGGTTCAGACGAACTTCGAGGGCACTTTATACGTGAGTTTAATAGCAAGCGAAAAATAACTAAACATGAGAAAGGATGAGAACGGATAGAAATCACTAAGCACTTGATCCATAGGGTCTACGAAATAGTTCCGTCTCTAGCCTTCGAAAAAATAGCGGCAAAATATGCATATGTTAAAATAAGGGCTGCTCAGCGCAATTGTACATTACCGATCAGAGAAATATATGTGTAAACATTTTCTATGTAATATGTGCGTGCTTTTCTATGCGAACTGATTTTTCTCTATGGTAATACTCAAGTCGGGTGACATACCTAGTCCTCATCATAGAGAAAATATTCGAATAATAATTAATCAATTCAAGCCGACATGTGGGACGCCACTCTTCTATGAAATACGTATATCCACGGATACCAGTTTGAAATGAACACAATTTTCGAACTGTTAGTCGTGAACTAACATTGTAAACAGCCAATATTGGCACATGACGGGCATAAAGCAAGCTTTTAAAGTTCACTTTGCCAGATCACGAGCTCCCATTTGCCAAAGTTTGAAGTGCAGGTCTTTAAATTGCTCACCGTAATAGGCTTGGGTATGGCTTTGAGCTGGCAGCGAAATTTGCATAATCGATGATTCAAACTTAAAAGGCCATCTCATCTGTCACGGTGGTTTTTTCCTCTGCTTGCGGCCAATAAATTGCATACTATATACATACGGTCGTGCTGGGAGAGCTCAATGAGCGCTTAATTCGCCATTAAGCTATTGACATTCTAGACTGTGCAATTCTTTCCATAATCAAAATTTAAAGGTCTTCAAAATCCTGCGTTTTGGCATTTGATGCTCGCAGTTATTTTTTCATGATCACGATTGCATAATGCCGAGCAAAGTTACATTTATGAACCAATTCAAATTCAGAATTTGTTCCCTGAAAAATTAGTTGGCAAATGAATTTTTATCTTAGTTCATCCTACATACATTGAAAATCAAATTGGATAATTCACCCATTATATAATTCAGAAACATGAATGGTAGTGCGTTGCATTAAGCCATCTTTTACCACTCACTGCTCGCCCAAATTACCAGCAATCTTGAGCAGGATTTCAAGCGGTATCCATTAAAACGAGACTCAGCGGTCTGGAGGTACTTAGTTTTCGAACACTGGTAAGGAGGGAAAACAGCGTTAAATAGAGAGAGTCAGTCTCTGCCAAGACGACTAACGAGGTCCATTGAGAGTCTGGGCGTTGACGACGCCGCTAGAACAACAGACGGAGAAGAAAGCTGACAGCGCAAACCTTCCTTCCTTGCCGCTCTAGCGTAAATTCTAAGAAATTAAGCAAAAGTTACGTACAATAGCAGTAGTTCAATAATTTATCAGGTAAATATAGAGATAAAATTTAACCAAGTATAGGATTCGCACTTTTTTAGTTCTTTTCGAATTCTTGTTCTCCGTTTTCCAATTTGGTCGAGTCAGGTTTAAATTTTCTCCTTAGCTTGTCAATCTCGAAAAATTTTAGACAACCGGAGACATCAGTGTGGATTCGAGTTACATTTTAGTAATCAACTACAACAAAATCGCCGAAAACTTTAGTGAATTTGTCTTGTAAATGTTACTAGATACGATTTATTCATAATTGACACGTATTAAAATCATTTAATCATAAGTGCCATATCTCAAAATCATTTTCTCATAAGTGACATTTATCAAAATCATTTAAAATAATCAATGGAATATTCTGTGAAACCTTGAGCCATCATCCTCTAGTTATGTGCTTTGGCGAAACAAATTTGGAATTATTTGGTACATGCATTCAGACTTGCATGTTCTGGTCCTCAATCTGCTTTTCATTTATCGTATTTTTTACTATATTCCCTAACTTCACATGAAATGGTTTCAGCGAACATGGGACTACTATACTGAATTTTTCAACTTGTAGCCCAGTGTGCAATGGAGATTGAATATTTCAATGCTGAACCGCTTCACAAAATTGCCCTCAAAAGGAACTCCTACCGTCCCTAATAATAAATTTATTAAAAATCCACCTCATTGAAATAATATTTAACGAATTAATTTCGTATGTTTCAATAAGCTTGAAACATTTTATAATTATATATGATTCTGCAATTGTACTGTATTTTATGAATTAATCAGACACTTAGGCCTATATCTTTAACCTTTATTTAATTTCTAATTTGTTGTCGACCCTTCAGTCGATGTTCGTCGTGACTGTAGCTGAATTAAACGACCTTCTGTGTTTAGCCTCAACGATGTGCCGCGTGCTCTGCACGACTCGGGCAACTTGTAGGACAAACAAGCAACGTCTCATCGAAGTTTTTGTCTCCCAAAGAAACTATCGAAATTTGTTCCCCGGTTCCGAGCGAAAAGTTCTTCTTTTTGGCAGCAGATATCGAAGACTTTAATCAGCAGAAAGCACCTAATTTCAAGTTTATGCAGAGTCCAAGAGACTTTATAGTGACAGAGCAAAATTTAATCTTTAATAAACTTAGCGGGAACTAATATTAAAGAATGAGTGGACGATATTTTTTTCTCATTCCGCTAATTTCATCTTCTCATGTGACCTCTTAATAAAAAAGTTTATTCCTGCTCTACGTCTTTTGAATCGTTGTTTAGTAATTTTCTTGCAAAAAACGCGATTTCTTGTCTTTCAAAGATAACGATTGAATTTAATTTGATTTGCAATCAAAACATCGCACCCGTTCAATTAATGTTTTTTCGAACAAAATTTGTGAGATAATTATAACTAATATATGAAACATTTCAACTTTTACACAGAGCACAAAATTAATAAAACAAATGGACGAAAAAACTATGATTGAGTACATGAATTATGGTGGCAATAACTTCTAAGCTTTTTAATAATTATAAATAAAATTACATTGAAAATAAAATAAATATAAATAAATTACACTGAATATATTAGCAAGTCAAATTTAAAACATGGTTATTCATATAATCTGCTTGCAGGAAAATGGTGAACAATAAGTACTATTAAACTATTACAACAAGTACCTAAAATAGGATATTACTGAGTACAATAGCTCAAATGCACATTTTTGGTCAGAAAATTCGTCCTAAGCTAATAATTCCCTCCCTTAGTTTCCGGTAGCCAGGCTGGGCAGCATAAGCCCTCGGAATAAGAGAGGTTAAGCAAGGGTTGACCATGGAGGCGTGCCGGCCTCCGAGGGCTGTGAGGGATGGGAATAAAATCGCTGGGAGAATAAGGCGAGGGAAGGATATGGCTGGGTATGGCTACGGTCGGTCAACTTATGGCTGATAGGAGCTTACCTTATGTATG